>NW_024039663.1:0-460996 GCF_016077235.1 Cyprinodon tularosa
ATGGAGATGTGAAGTTTATATGTTCCGTCTGAGATTAACAACCAATATGCAAGCCTTTTATTTTTTTTCAAATTGCACCTAGCTAATATTTGAGCAATGGAAACACTGTGAGGCTAAATGGTTGTCAAGTTTGCCAGCTTGTAGTGCTTTAGGAAAAAGTGAGCACTTTTGTTAGTAATCGGTGTGCATTTCATTTGTATGACAGAAAGGAACATGTTTTGTTGTAAAAAATTCGATTTGGCAGGTTGTGTTTGTTTCTATGTTAAAAGAGCATTATTAATAATGCCTGTCATGTTCATTCCTAACTGTCTACATCTTTACTTATTAGGACTTTGATATTAAAGCTGCAGTCTGTAACATTGAGAAGAGAGCAGACTTCGACTGAAGAAAAACAGGTTTCACGCCACTCCCCCACCCTCTCTGCTTCACTCATGCCCCACCTCCAAGCTCCACCCCTCTCACAGCATCTGCGCGGCTACCGCATGCGACCAGAAGGGGGGGGGATTCAGCGTGTGTGAGCTGTGATTGACACTCCATCAGAAGCTCCTCTGGCTGTGATTGGTTGTTTTGACTCGTCCCGAATTATTCTTTCCAGATTGAAATACAGGCAGTAGGCGGTACCAATTGAAGCAGGTTTTTTCACAGGTCACATATCACATGTACTGCTGTCTGGGCATAGGGACAGTTTTAGCCAATATGAAAAAAAAAGTGATTTTTAAAAACTTACAGACTTCAGCTTTAAGGCCCTAAAAACATTGATGTGTTAAAGAATACTTTCTTAAAAAGTTTCTGTTTCTGTTGTGGCAAAGTAAAGGGTCCATCACATGTTATCAATTGAGAGCTAAGAACAACATTATATTTGCTTGTTTACTTTTAACTGAAAGTTATTGTTTAAAAAAAAAGTAAGTTTTGCACTGTGACCCCTCCAGTTTTATTACAGTTTGAGCAAAAGAAATGTCGCCAATGTTTTGAAATGCTATTATTCATGGGGCCAATAATGTTTTGTGGGCATCAATATATATATATATATTTTTTACTGTGCAAATATGTCACGGACTTTATGTTTTCAGTTTTTTAAATACCATGTACTTTAGTAATAGTAAAGTTGAGCAATGTTGGTGGTTATTACAAGATTATTTAAATTTTTTTTGTACTGTCATGTTGGCTGACTGAATTAACATTTAATTAAAAAGTTCTTTATTGCAACTTACCTGTGAATTCACTTTAGGGTTAGGTGCCAGTATTTGCATTCAACAAAAATGGAAATGATGACAATGTTGTGATAGTCTTTTCTATTCCCTATTCTATTTATATTTCTGAAACTTTAAGATGTTTATTGCCCTTCCCTTCCCGGTAGGGGGGGGGGGGGGGGGGGGGGGAGTAAAATATCTTATTTAATCAGATATTATATATTCGGTGTTATATATTGTTTATGACACACAGTCCTACTAACTGTGTGTTAGAACAATAGATGAAAAAGTGATTCGAGCACTAATCATGGTCAAACAGTTATTTCTGCAAATACATGGAATAAATTCACCACAACTTCTGTTCAAAATATAAGAGTTTATTAACAAAAATCATTCAGCTCCAAGTCAAACATATTTCAGTTTAACACTCTCAACTAGGACTAGTAAAACTCAACTAAACTAAACTAACTACTATGTACAAAGAGGAAGGAGAACATGGTGAAAACCAGATTACATTTTAAGATGGATTCTGTGTTTGAAACCAAAGTTTATCTGGAAAAATCTGGGATATGGTCAAATTAGCTTTTCACTAATTTTAAAGAAATTGGAATGTTTTCAGACCAATTCACAATGCAAATCCATGAGGTGAATGAAACATTATTTGGCCAAATAATGTTTTATTAAATGATTTGCTTAATCAAGAACCAATAACCTTTAGTTAAATGATTCTTTACCCTCTTTAAAATAGCTAGCACCGAATAGACATCAGGATTCCACTAAATGACTCTTGGTCAGACTTGGTAATGGAAATGTAATGAGCATCTGAGGAACACATGAACACACACCTCTGTGACTTCCATGTGACTGCTTTGGCTGAAAAAATGGGGCTGCAGAAGTCCCCCAGCTGTTATTCACCAAAGCTGCGTCTCCTCCTCAGGTCATCCTATCAAGATGAAATATGGACACTGCTTCCCAATGTCCAAAAAACATGATCATGGCATATGGCACAACAACAAACATTTCGAAATAGCTTTATTTTTGTATTTGTTGCTAAACAACAATGTTTATTGATAATTTGCAGTATAGCACAATTCCTAATTCCTTGCTTATGTGACATGTAATATTTGAAATTATTTCCATATTAGTGTTTAAAAAAAATCTTCAGTGTCCTTTGTTTCTATGGGTTGTTACTTTCATAAGTCAGTTACAGGGATTGAAAAGTGTCCTATCAAAGCACGAATAGGGCCTATAACTTGCAGTTCTTGCTGTCATGATGGGTTCACTAAAAGCGACCCAAGTATGCAGAACACCACTGACGGACACAGGGATGAAAGTTTAACAAGTTTATTTTGCTCAAGCACACAGAATGTACTGGTTCGGGGGCCTGGATACTGGTTCACCGGAGTCTGCGTGAGAGACAGTTCAGTTAGCGTTGCCAACAGAGGTTTGATTCCCTGAAGCCTACTGATTGTACCTTGAGGGTTCTTGAGGTTAACTTTGGGAGAGTCTCTGTTGGATCTGGAGAAGAGTTCATCAGCAGAGTCCGCTAGCTGCTTCAGCGTCTCACTTCTAGTAATGCACAGACCTTGGCTTTTAGGTTTTCCAGCTCTAGCCCTGAGCTGCTTGGAGGTTCTCTAGGATTCTTCAGGTTTGGCTCAGAGGGTCGGCTCGGCAGGTTAGCTCTTCCTGAGCTTAACAGAGGAGACATTGGTTTCCTGGAAGACAGAGACAATGGTTAGAATCCAGGCTGGATTCGAAGTCATAAAGTTTCACTGAGGATCTAGGCTTAAGCGCTGACCAACTGGAACAACACTGCGGCGTTGAGGCAAGGTCTGAAGACAGCTTAAGTAGTGGATCCTCTGATGATCTTGATGAACTGCAGCTGTGCAGGAGGCTCCCTCAGAGGATCCACGGCGGACTCTGCTGGAGAAAAGGTGGAACTTCTCCAGCTCCCAACACTTGCTTTGTCAAAAGTCACAGTGTCTATACATAACATTCAGTAACTAATCAGAGTTAAGAGCATCTTTACCATAACTTTCTATACAGAAGAAATTATAGAACACGTAATATAAATAACTTTTTTCATTCACCAGATGAACATGTGTTGATTATACAACTGTTATTTTAACAAAGGAGGATTATTTAGACACAATTAAGACATCAGAATATATTTTTTCTACACAAAGATTTTGCTTTGTAAAATACCTGTGTAAAAACTAGTAAGTTATTAGTGTTACATCTGCTCAGTGAGAATGTAGACTAGTCAACTATTCTGACTGTTCATAGAGGAATGTTAAGAAATAGAAACATCAAAACATACTTTACCTTGTCATTTATAATATAGATATAGAAATGATAATTGCCTAATATGTTCTCTAGGTTAGCTAGCTAGACTTTTACAGCACCAGTAGCCTGCTTAGTTTTACAAGTGAGTATGGATGTAAGCTCGCAGAAACAGGTAAAGCTTAATTGCTTCTTCTGGAGTAGCAGGTGGGTGTAGATTGTTTTCTGCCATTGCAAGGCAACAAATGTCACAACCAATCTTATCACATGGGTGCAGACCTCTTGGCAGGCATTCCTCTCTACAAGCCTGTATTTGTTGATGGACTACTGGTCTAAGGTAGGTTGTAGTGCCAAACAGGTGGGGGCAGCTGTACAAAATCTGTGGTCGTCCACTTGGGGCCTCAGCATTCCTGGTTTTAAGAATTAATAATAACTATAAGCATTTTTTTTTTTACAAATGTGTAGAATCCTCTGTGAAATTCATTGTAAAGCTCTGCTGAACCTTATATAAGGTTTTATTAGAGAAAGCTGTTGTGTTTAAAACTTTCGTTACAGCATTTTTGTTAGAACATGTCCTAATTATTCTACTATCTTCAGTGTAAAGGATTAAAAAATTTGAATACAATTATTTTAATTTTCTAATGATATACAAAACACTTCTTAGAAAAGCACAGTTAATTATGGTAACATTTATTGCTCAAAATAAACAAAATGAGTATACATTTTTTGTGATGCTGTGCCTTAAATTATTACTGTAAAGGAGCAATACTTAAACAGAACTCTAGGTGGCGTAGCACCACAGATTAACGCAGTCGAACAGAATGCAAGCTTAAATTTTCTGCGTCTTCGTTCATACATATAGACAGATAAAGGCTTCAGGAATTGAATTAAAAGGTTTAAAAAAAAAAAGAACACAGGCGCTCCTCTAATTTTATAGCTCTGGTAAAGTCTAATTTCACTTTTACATTAGGTTAATTTAGGAATGCATGTGTGCAAATGAGGACAGTGGATTGTGTCGTTATTTGATTACATTCGAATTCTGTCAGAAATATTAACAATAGCTTAAGCTATGGAAAGGTGTAATTGTGAAAGTATCCAATAGCTATACTGCAGTAAGCAGTACAGCTATTGACAGAGGACTATATTGATCATTTAAGTGAATAATGATTGAAAATGAATTTATTAGCAACTTGGCCCATTTAAAGTATTATCTTAATTCAACAAAAAAGGAGAAAAAATGAGACTACCTTCCTCAATTATTTCCAATTATTAGATTTTTATCTAGGAAGTCTCCTGAGAACTGGTCCATCTTCTTTAAATCTTGAAAGACGTTCATCCAATATTGTGCATGGTGTTTTCTTAGAAAACGCCACCATTGTTCTATCCTTTGGTTATGATTACTTGAACCACTAATGTAGCACCTCGCAGAAAACTGGTCTTCATGATTACTTCGAAAAAATATCTGCATCTGTTTTACTAAACAGTTCTCTGTTCCCAGGTCTGACCTGATACGCATTGGAGTTCCGCTCCTGTTTTCCACTTCATCAATAAAGTACCCATCTATAACCCTGGGATTACTATTTGTGGAGTAAGCATGCAGCAATATGACCATACGCGAAAATCCAACAGCTCCATTAATGCAGATTCCGTATGGTTTTAGTTTTTCATATGAATCTACATGCCACATGAAGTTGGGACCTGGTCGTTTTAAACCATTCTGAAGCTGTCATGATCTCTGCGCTGATGGTTCGGTTTTTCCCTTTCCTCCTTGCTCCCCTGTCTAATTGGTCCTGCGGCTGATTAACCCCGATCATTTCCACCTGGTTATTCGGCTATTTATGTTGTGTGCTTGCCTTCCGTCAGCACCAGGTTATTCGAGCAGTTTGGTGAGATTAACTAGCGATCTGTATCTTCTTGTGTTTTCCTGATTGTGACCCGTTTCTGTCCTATGGATCAAGAGTTTTGCTTTGCCCGTCTGCTCTGTTAGTCTGATCTGTTCTGGACTGATTCCTGGATTCTACCGGCTTCTCTACCTGGACCTGTCAGCAGCTGAGGAGCAGCTCTGCGCTCCTGTTTGGTTTAATAAATGCTTTGAACTTTCCCACTGCCTGTCTCACCTCCAATTATGGATCCAACGTTCTGAGGTCATTACAGAAGCCTCAGCTCTCCTCGCGGATTTAGGATTTTGAGAAGGAATCGATGGACAGTCTATGTGACACCACCAAGCAGCTTAAATGCTTTTCAGACACATTCATTTACAACTATAAAGCAGCCCATGCTGGTTTAATTGCTCCTGCAGTCAGAGTGGGCTTCTTCACCTAAAACAATTCTAAGGACTTACTTTACAATGCTGACAAATTAAAATTAATTCAGTCCACATTAAGTAAACCCAGCATTTCCCAGTGTCACATACTAGAGCCCTGTGCCCCCGGTGATAAGCGGCAAAACGATTCTTAAATCGTAAAATAAAGGCTGCGTCTCAATTCACAGGCTGCGTACTTGGGAGGACGCATGGGAGGAGCCAAGATGGCAGAGCGAGCAGACCTGCTGTGAATAGCTCAGAGTAGCGAAACCTTGCAAGTCAATAGAATAAATGTATGTCAACGAAACCCTGACTTACTAGATGTAAGACTGGAGAGATCTTACTTATATATCCCAGAAACGTGAAAGTAACTCTGAAAACCTCCCGGAAAACGTTATTGTAGAACATGGCTAACGTTAGCACCAAAGCTAACGCTAAGATGAAGGCGCTGCAGACACACGACTATTGTGGTCCAGAAAAGATGGAAACTAACAGTAGAGGAACCAAAAACACTTTAACATCTCCTGCTAAACCATCAGCTACACAGAAAAAGTCCAAAGTAGATGACGTGGTAGGTGCTGAAGCCCGCGTTGAAGAAAACTCTACCGCTGCCATCCTGTCTGCCATCCAGGGGGGGATTTACCATTAGGCAATACTAGGCAGTTGCCTAGGGCCCCAAGTTCCTGGGGGCCCCAAGTTCCTGGGGGCCCCATAAAACTCTGTTTCCATGTATGGTTAATACAACTAATCCTTATTTGTGCACATTAATTATGTTTTTGATAAAAATCCTTTGGCTAAAATGCCATCAGAACGCTGATAGAGAGGAAAAAGGGACAAGAAGAGAGGGACAAAACCTAGAACAAATAATGGATGTCTATTCTATTAACATTTCTCTATCTGTAGAATGGGTCTGTTTTATGGGTTTTCTTCTCAGGGGGCCCCCTTCCTGTCTTTGCCTGCGGCCCCAAATTTCCTAAATCCGCCCCTGCTGCCATCGGCACGCTTCAGACCATGATGCAGGATTTCAGAGTGGAGTTGAAGCAGAACACACTGACTATAACCAACATTGCCAAAGCGGTGGAGTTTAACTCTGCCGAAATCAAACAATGTAAAGATCAGTGTCAAAAACTGGGCGTGGAGGTGAAACAACTCAAAGAGGAAAACGCAGAATTTGCAAGAAAAGCAGCAGAAATAGAAAAAAGAGCTGCAGAGATGGAGCGCTATAAAAAAAAATGGAACCTGCGGGTTATTGGATTACCGGAAGGAAAAGATAAAAACACGAGACAAGTCATCTCTGATATCATCGGAAAGATCGCACCACACTGGAGGGAGAAGATAGATTTCATCCTGGATTCTGTGTACTGACTGGGAACAAACAACACCAACCGCCCTCGTCAGATCATCCTACAGTTCACAGGACGCCACTTCAGGGATGAACTCTGGAGGATCACCAAACTTCACCCCGTCTGCAAGGAGCTGAACATCCGCCTGGCAGAAGATCTCACCAGGGAGGACAGGGAGGCACGGAGGGCTGTGTGGCCCAAAGTGGAACAAGCAAGGAAAGCAGGACTAAAGACGGTGTTGCGAGGCCCCCATGCCTTCATTAATGGTCAAAGAGTCTCACCATAGACACAACCATCCAGGGTTTCTAACCCCAAAATAAGTAAGTTTGAGTGAAAAAGTATTTTCAAGGTTTTGCTACTGTCATATCTTCCTTAAAAGGAACCGTTACTGTTCTAAGCTCAGGAATCTAGTGTTGTTGATTGTTAATTTGTTTTTGCTCTATGTTCAGTTTAAAGAGCAATATTCTTTTAATATCTGTTAATGCAAGGGGTTTAAGAAACATAAAGAGAAAAAGTATTTTTTTTTTATTTTGTAAAGGGAAGAAGTCAAATATTTTTTTTTTTTTTTTTGCAGGAAACTCATTCTAAGAATGATGATATTGTGTTTTGGGCCAAACAGTGGGGAGATGAAGCTTACTTTAGCCATGGTACTCCAAGATCAGCAGGTGTTGCCATCCTCCTAAATAACTTTAAAGGTCAGATTATGTCCCATATAGCAGATGAGTATGGTCACTGGATCATTCTTATTAGCATTGATGGTCTAAAATTCATATTAGTCAACATTTATGGATACATTGTCCGCAGAGAAAACCAAAACTTACTGGATCAAATTGGCTTACATTTAGACAATCTCAAATTAACATTCTCAACTGATAATGTCATAATTGGTGGTGATCTAAACCTAGTTCATGATGATTTTTTAGATAAATATCCTAGTAGATACTCTGCAAGTCACCCAAACATCACATTCTCAAACTTTTACGAAAAACATAATTTGGTTGACATTTGGAGACATTTAAATCCAGGATTATCTAAATACTCCTGGTTTAGTGCGAACCATAAATTTAAATCCAGAATTGATCACTGGCTGATTGCTAATCATTTACTATTATATAATATTAGCTCTGATATCTCTGCTGCACCTCTAACAGATCATTGTATCATCTTACTGCAGATCAAACCTAATGATAACACTGTCCACTCACACACATATTGGAAGTTTAACTCCAATTTGCTTAAAAAAGATGACTACTGCCAGAAAATCAAATCATTAATTAAAGAAATATCCAATTTGGAGGAACTAACAAATGCTACCAAAAAATGGGAATTTTTAAAATTTAAAATACGCCTATTTACCTTTTCTTTCAGCAAAATTTTTAAAAAAGATAGGGAAAAACACAAGTAGACATTATTAATCAGTTAAATATTTATTGCAACAGGCCTAACCCAACTGAAGATTCTAAACCTCCAACCTAAACTAGATGAAATTTACAACCGTAAGGCCCAAGGGGCCTTCATCGGATCCAGAGCTAAGGGGATAGAGGAGGGAGAAAACAATTCTGCATATTTCTGTGGTCTTGAGAAAAGGAGACAGGAAAAAAAATAGCATCAGATCCTTGATGGTTAATGATAATGAAGTCACGGATGAAAAATTGATCTCTACTGAAATCTTTAAATTTTATAGCCAGCTATATAGCTCGAAGTTCTCTCACATGGACTGTGAACTTTTTTTTCTTGAAATAAACATATTCTCCAAGTGGAGGACAGCCTCAAACAAACATGTGATAATCCAATAACAATTAGAGAACTTGATGCAGTGATTGGACGTCTCTCTCTTAACAAAGCCTCAGGATCTGATGGTCTCACAGGAGACTTTTACAGACACTTTTGGACAGATTTAAGAGACATGCTCTTACAAGTTATTACTGAAATATTTGAAACCTGTGTGCTTCCACCAACAATGAGACATGTGTCATGATTGGGTTCAGAGAGGCCCAATATGCAGAACACAACGGAAACGGGAGAAGGTTTAAATAAGTTTATTGTACACAAGCACATGGAATAATGACAGGAAACTGGTTCAACCCTGGAGGGCAGGTTCACTGGAGTCTGTAGCGAGGATATTTCAGTTAGCCAAGGCGCAGAAGAATGAGGAATGGTAATCTTCTGATTTCTACCTTGAGGAGTCCGGGTTAGACTTAGAGAGAGGAACTGTTGGGTCCAGAGACTGTTTGTGTCAGCAGAGTTCAGAGTCAGCTTTAGCGTCTTGCATCTACGTTAGGACAGACCTTGACTTTGGTTTTCCAGCTCTAGTCCAGAGCAGCATGAGAACCCAGAGGAAAGTCTTCAGGTTTGGCTCAGAGGGCAGGCTCGGCAGGTTAAGCTCATCCAGAGCTTACAAGGCAAAAACAGGTTTCCTGTAAGCAGAGACAAAAAGAGGATTAGAATCCAACTAGGAGATTTGAGGCAACAAAGATTTCTCAGAGGAAGTGAGGCTCAGGTGCTAACCAAACTGGATAAACACTGCGGTGTTGAGGCAAGGTCTGAAGGCTGCTTATATACTGGAGGATCCTCCTGATGATGAGATGTGTCTCAGGTGTGTCGAAGGCTCAGCTCAGGAGGATCCACAGCGAACTCTGCTGGAGAAAGGTGGAATTTCTGCAGATCCCAACAACATGGGGTTATCGTCTCAATTCCAAAACCTGGGAAAGATCCCAGAATCATAGATAACAGAAGACCCATTACACTTAGAAATTCAGACTACAAACTTCTATCTTACATCTTCAAGTCTCGTCTCCAAACAGGTATTTCAGATCTAATTGCAGATACACAGTCAGGATTCTTAAAGGGAAGATCAATCCATAATAATATTAGATTGGTAATGGACATCATTGAATATAGAAACCAAATAGAAGATGATGGTTTCCTTCTCTTTCTAGACTTCTACAAAGCGTTTGACTCTGTGGAGCATCCATTTATTCTTTCGACTCTTAAACACTTTGGTTTTGGAGTCAAGTTTATAAAATTTATCGCTGGATTGCATCGTGATATTAACAGTTGTGTCCTACTGCCCAGTGGCACCACCCCAAGCTTCAAGGTTAATGTAGGGATTCCTCAGGGCTGCCCCATCTCACCATACCTGTTCATCTTAGCCACAGAAATGCTAGCTATCTATATTAAGAACTGTAATGATATTAAAAAACTTAATGTACTTGGCACAGACATAATAATCAGCCAACTAGCAGATGACACAACTATATTCCTGAAAGATAGACACCAAATTTCAAAAACTATTGCTAAAATTGAAAAATTCTCGAAAGCCTCAGGCCTAAGATTAAACATTAAAAAGTGTGAATTACTGACTGTACATGAAACCCCACTGAAAGACATCTGTAATATCCCTATTAAATCTGAAATTAAATATCTGGGTATCCATTTATCCAGAGACCAAAAACAGAGCCAACTTCTGAACGTAGAAAATAAAATAAAAGAAGGCAAGTCACGACTAAACTTATGGTTACAGAGGGATTTATCAATACTAGGACGGATCTACCTAACTAAGATGGAATGCTTATCTAGATGTATCTACCCGGCTTATTCCAATGCCATTCCAAAAAGATTAATTACATCTATTAACCAAATCAACCTAAATTTAATTTGGAGAAATAGACCACATTATATGAAGAAAAGCAGTATGGTTAAAGACGCAAAAGATGGGGGTCTCAAAGTTATTGATTTTGATTGTCTAAATGGGACCATAAAAATAAATTGGTTAAAATCTTGGATCAAACACAGCAGCTCCTTTTGGTTTTGTATTCCAAGGTCCTTGTTCAAGAAAATTGGAGGATTGGATTTTCTTCTGAGAGCGGACTTTAATGTTGACAAATTGCCAATAACACTATCAGATTTTCAAAAACAAATCCCCTGGTACTGGAAAATGTTATATGTGCATAACTTCTCACCCCACACAACTGTTCTCTGGAACAACAGATATATTCTGCACCGCAACAAATCTCTGTTCTTTGAAGACTGGTATGGGAGAAATATATGGTCCATAGTAGATTTAATGGATGCCAACGGAGCTTTTTATAATTATAATTATACGTTTATTGCATTAAACATAATTTCAAACCTTTAGAGTCAGACTTTAACAAATTACATAGAGCACTACCCCAAGAATTTGTTTTTTTAACCAAAAATACTTTGGCATATCATCCAATTCACCCACAATTAGCTACTCTGTCAATTCAAGGGATTAACATTATGGATAGGAAATGCACTAACCATTTTATCAGAAACTGTTTTAATGAATACCTTTACCCTGAAAGACAAAATAAAAATAACATCCTACAAAAAAGCTCAATAACTAAACTAAGAACAATGTATCTAGTGTTGGGATCTGGAGCTGTACCACCTTCCTCCAGCAGAGTGCGCCGTGGGTCTCCTGGAGCTGGAGTCTTCCAGCACACCTGAGACGCATCTACCGGTACTCATCAAGAGACCTGCCCTTTATAACCAGCTGCCAGACCTTGCGTCGACGCCGCAGTGTTGACCTAGTTTGGTTAGCGACCTGAGCCTAGAATCTGAAGAATCTTAGCTGTCTCTTGAGAGAGATCTGATTCTAACTCTCCCTTGTTTTGCCTCACAGGAAACCTGTCTCTAACCTGAAGCTCTGGATGAGCTTAACCTGCCGAGATTGCCCTCGTGAGCCAAACCTGAAGATTCCTATGTGGATTCCCCTGTTGCTCTTAACTAAGAGCTGGAAACTCAGATCAAGGTCTGCCTTTAAAGTCAGAAGCAAGACGCTGCAGCTACTCTTGGACTCTGCTGAACAAACAGTCTCTGGACCCAACGGTTCCCTCTCTCTCAAAGAGAAGCCCGGACTCTATCAAGGTATACTCTTGAATTATCAAAGACTCATAATTCATCAGCCCGCTTCCTAATCAAACTATCATCTCTGCAGACTTCAGTGAACCAGCCCGGACCAGTTCCTGATCCAGTTCATGATCTTGTGTTTTTGTGCAAACTCAATAAACTCTGTTAAACTTTTACCCAGCCTCCGTTGTGTTCTGCATGTGGGCTAAGAACCTAAGAGCCATCATGACATCTAGCAATTCCTATACCCCCAAAGGTGAAAGAAACACGCTTCAAAATAATGAACTTACCCCTCTAAAGAATTATTGAGACTTCGCTTTGGAATAGATGATAACACATGTACGTTCTGTGAAAATGACATTAAAACTACGGACCGTGTTTTCTTCTCATGTTCAGTGGTGCAAACATTTTGGAGTGATTTGCATAGGTGGATTAAACAACAACAATTTTCATTCCCAACCGTTATCTCCAGGGACGATATCACTTTTGGTCTAATATTGCAAAGTAAAACTGATGAGCTCTGTATTAATACGATTGTATGTCTAGCTAAATTTTTCATTCATAAATGTAGAATTGTCAAATCATCTCCCAAACTTGTTTTTTTTTTAAACGAGTTTAAGATATATATAAAATCATTAAAGTTTCTGAAAGGTCCTAAAGCACAAAAAATATATGATACCCTAAAACGCTTCCCTACAGAAGTAAACAGCTAAAACAAAGACTGAATTCTCCCCTCATGTTATACTTTCTTATTTTCTTTTATTTATATTATTGTTTTTATTTTAAAATTATCCTTATACATTTCTATTTTGTTTATTTATTTGGTCTTATGTCTTTGATGCTTATGTTAACAGCCCTCTATAGAAAATCTATGTTATAGATATATTTCAATCTGTGTGAAGAGATGTTCCCCCTGGCTATATTTTCTATGTAACCTGACTTGAAGAAACGAACTCTATGCAGCCATGTTTGTCTGTAAATTTTGAAGTTTTCAATAAGAAAAAAACAAAAAAAACAAAAAAAAACTTGAGAGGACGCATTTTGAGGCCAGTGACGTCACAACGCTGCGCCGAGGCCGTCCCATTTGGCATAAATTCTGAGGACGCTTAAAATGCAGCCTTACAAAAATGTCAAAAGGAAAATCCCCTGGGCTGGATGGCTTAACAGTAGAGTTTTATCTCCATTTTTGGAATGATATCAAACTACTGCTTTATAATGCCCTGCTTGAATGTATCTCATTGGGTCAGCTGTCCCCTAAAATGAAAAGAGGTGTTAGAACCCTAATTCCAAAGCCCAATAAAGATAAATTGTTTTTAGATAATTGGAGGCCAATAACATTACTATGCAACGACTATAAATTGCTAGCTCACATCTACTCTAATAGATTGGATAAGGGATTATCAAAATTAGTGGATGAGTGTCAATCAGCCTTTGTGAAAGGTAGAGTTATACATAACCATATTAGACTAATTATTGACCTGTTAGATTATAGAGACTTTATTCCTACAAATGGCTACATATTGTTCTTAGACTTTTTCAAAGCCTTTGACTCACTTGAACGTTCCTTTTTGCTTGAAACTTTACACTTCCTTGGTTTTGGAAGCAAATTCTGTGGCATAGTTAAAATGCTTTACACTGACACCAGTAGCATGATCTCTCTAAACCCGGGATTAACGCCTGCATTTGAGATTTCATGTGGAGTCAGACAGGGTTGTCCCATTTCCCCAAAGCTTTTCATCTTAGCTACACAACTGCTAGCTTCGTTAATTAAAAACTCCAATCACATACAAGGTATCACAATTTTTGATAGAGAATTTAGAATAAGCCAATTTGCTGATGATACCTGTATCTTTCTAAAAGATAAATCAATGATAGATAAAGCCTTAAGTACTATTTCCATATTCTCTGTTACGTCTGGTTTATCTCTTAATATAAAAAAATGTTAACTACTTCCTATTTTTACAAGTCCTGATACCTCAGTTGCTTCTATTAAAGTTGTAACTGAAGTTAAATACCTAGGGCTGACAATATCAAAAAACTTAATTAGAAGAGAGGATACAAATATTTCAAATCGTATTTTGGATATGAAAAAAGGCCTTAGTCACTGGTTAATAAGAGACCTTACGATATTTGGCAGAAATATTCTGTCCAAAACGGAAGGAATTTCCAAACTGGTTTATCCCTGCCACTCCTTGTTTATATCCTCTAAAAACATAAGTAAAGCAAACACAATAATCTTTCAGTTTTTATGGAGGAATAAAACACATTACATAAAAAAATCTCAGTTGGTGAAAGAATATAATAAAGGTGGTATTAAAGCTCCAGATATTGAATCAATGGTTGGCACCTTCCGAATTAACTGGATCAAATCTTATATGCTGCACCCCAATTCTATGTGGTATCACATTCCAAGATCATTATTTGATAAATTAGGAGGTTTAGACTTTATTCTAAAATGTGACTTTGAGACAAACAGGATTCCAATCAAGCTATCCAACTTCCACAAGCAGATTTTGCATTATTGGAAAATGATTTTCACCCATAGCTTTTCTCCCCATAGCTCAACTCTATGGAACAATAGGGTAATAACAATTAATCGCAAATCTATCTTCAAAAAGGAATGGTTTAACAAAAACATTATTTATGTTACTGATTTATTGGATGAAAACAGCGATATTATAAATTATTCAGATTTTTTAGAAAAATATAATGTTGTGTTCTATAAGAGAATATAACAAACTGTGTAAATCGATTCCACTGCCTTTAATTCAATTGATAAAAAACTATAGGTTATATAATAATTACCCACCAATACTGCCCAGATTGTTGATTTCACAATGTAATTTGCTTGATAAAAAATGCAATAATACATTTATTAACAGTTTTTTGAAAGCCAGAAAATTTCATGATTAGGATAGATTTACTTGGAAGAGAGATATTTCTGTTAACTCAGATATAGTTGATAAAGCTTTCTCAGAATTTGTTAAATGGCCTATTTTACCTAAAGTCAAACAAACACATTTTAAAGTTACTGACAAAATTTATCCTGTGGCAGAATTTTTAAGAAAAAGATTTGGTTTTGAGGTGGATCAATGTTCTTTTTGTTGTGATAATAATAGTGAAACCGTTGAACATATGTTTTACCTCTGTCCCACTACACACCGCTTCTGGAGAGACTTGAAAGACTGGATATCTTTAAAAATTGATGATATCCCCCCTTTTGCACTAAATGATGTTATTTTTTATATGGACCATTTTCCCCAGCCTGTTTCTTACACTATTAATGTCCTCCTGCTGATCAGTAAATATCATATCCACTGTGCTAAATGGAGAAATTCTAAACCTTCTTTTAATTGGTTTATGAATGACTTTAAAATCTATTTTTCTTCTCTTAAGAAGATAAAAAATGACAAATATGCCAAACAATTGAGACTGGATTTCTCCAAACATCTGCTATTTTAAGTGCATTCACCTTTTTGTTTCTATTATTTCTATGGCTCTGTCTATGTTTGTTTTAATTGTTTGCTGAGATAAATCCCCTGTTAAGTGTTTTACTTATTTGTTTTTCTTGTAATTGATCTTTATCTGTTCATGTTCACATTTGTTATCCTCTCAGAGTATTTTTTCATGTAAATGTTTGTTGAAATAATAATAAAAAAATAAAATAAAAAAAAATGCAGCCTTAAAATGCGCCCTCCTTTTCCCCGAATTCTGAGGATGCATCGCTACCGTCCTTAGTGGCCTCGCCTCCCACTACATTTCCCGAGGTGCTTTGCGCGCTTCTTTTTTTTTTTTTTTTTTTTTTTTTAAGTAGTTGAAGAAGAAGAAGAAGAAAGAAAAGAAAAAAGGCGGAAAAAATGGAAAGCAGTAGCAGCGCCGGCAGTAGTAAGATGGAGTACATTTTTGAATGTGAGTATTATTTATTTATTTATTTATTTTTTACTGAACATCTGTTAAAATACATGATGGTAACGGAGCCACCGGGATATGTAGGACAAGCTAAAGCTTAGAGCTAACCTGTTGATACGAGACGCTCAACAATTAAAAGCCTTCATACAAATGTCACATTATTAACCTACATCTTGTAACTTTGCTGATAGCCCTCACTAATCGGATTTATTTATTCTCATACAGTTTATCACACAGGATTAGAACTGTCAAAGCTTAATGCAGCTGAAGAAATAACATTAGTCCAGCTGTACTGGGCTGTCAATATCGGTCTTTGACAGTGTGCGTCACTTCCGCAAAAGCGCAATGCATTTAGGGTAGTTAGCGCCATTTCTGTGGTGAAGAGACAGCAGCAACTAACAACAGAAAACTAACAGAGAGTAGAAGTGTTCTAGTTGCTTCCGTTGGAAATAATGGGACACTGGTGCTGCGTCAAAGGATGCAACAGTAATTCTAAACAGAAAACAGCAGATGGGGCCTTACGGTTTTCGTATTCCCCACTTGGAAAAAAAAATACGGACCGCAGACAGAGGACTTAACAAAGAGGCGTCGGGCTGCATGGGTCGCTGCTGTAAGAAGGAAAGACATCACGTTTCATAAAATATCTCCTCATGCTCGTGTTTGCTCTCGGCATTTTCAAAAGGTAAGTCCTTATAAATATACACTAATAGAAATCAACACGCTGAAATGGTTTGCTTATAAAGTTGCAGGAGTTCATGTAAACCTACTGAAACATGCTGTGGAAGAGAAGCGGAAAGTGATGTTTGTTTTGTTTATTTCTTTTTTAGACCGCTAAAATTTAATAAATAATGCATTCTCTGTATATAATCATTTACACAATCTGCAATACAATTTTTTTTTTAAATGAATAAATATATGTAAATACACTGTACATATAAAAACACTGTACATACCCACTCGTCAGCCAACTCACTGTATTTATTCATCCTGTGCAATCTACTTAAGTATATTATAATCCTTTGTTCGTCTGTAAGCTTTTCAGTTTATTTATTTACCTCTGGCCTTACTAGTCCGATGTACTTGTGCTGTTTCGGTATAGCAAATTTCCCCACTGTGGGACACATAAGGTTATCTTAATTTATTACACATCTAATCTAATGGGCTCTGTTATTTAGGTGCTTTATATAGTGTTTTGAATAGATGTGTAAAACACTCAACCTTTCATCTACTTTGCAGGTCAACCCGCATATGAGATGATGGAGACTGACCCAGACTGGGCTCCATCCCTGCATCTGGGCCACACTGACATCAAACCAACAGACACAGACCGCTCTTTAAGACATGGTTATCGGGAACAGCTGAAAAAGAATGCCCTGCAAGCAACTGAAACGGGGCTTCATCGGGCTGATGAAATCCTTGAGCAACAGGATGAAGTAACACATGAGGCGACAGAGAACCCTAACCAGCAACAGACTGACACGCAGAAGGCTGCTGAAAACGTTGGCCGGCCAAACACCAAGGATCACACAGAAGGTGGTCGTCAGGAAGGACAGACAGAATGTAACCTGTGTGTGCTCAGGTGTGCAGAGATGAACCATCTTTTGGAAGAAAACAGAGAGCTGCGGCGTGAACTTGATGAGCTGCGGATCTCTGATTGCTTCTTTGGAGACACTAATGAAAAAGTCCAGTACTATACGGGTCTACCAAACTTGGTGACCTTTATGGCTTTGTTTAATTTTATGCTGCCTCTCATGTCTGCTCAAAATAAAATTCTCAGTCCATTTCAAATGCTTCTGTTAACCTTCATGCGTCTGAGATTGGATCTGCCCTCACAACACCTTGCTTATCTCTTCTGTGTTTCACCAAAGACAGTGTACAGAACATTCAATGAAATGGTGTCATTTTTATATGCAAATCTAAAGCGTGCAATTGTGTGGCCAGATAGAGACACCTTGGACAAAATTATGCCTCATCCGTTTGTGGAGGCCTTTGGACATAGAGTCACAGTGATTAGTGACTGTTTTGAAATTTTCACAGAGAAACCAGCTAATAAATGAATGCCAGATCAAGTACTGTTTCAACTTTCTTCTTTTTTTATTCTTCTTTTCACACAAATAGAATTTTGCTTTTTTTAAAGTTACTTTTGAAAAATAACAGCAAAACAAATATAAGTTTCACCATCACTTCAAATATTAACAATGTTTCTGAAGTTGTAAAAATGTGTGTACAATAAAGAGTGGAGTTTGAAATTTGAAACAAGCGTTGTTATTATCTTTTCAATCAAGCAGAGAATTTATGAAAATGCAATACAAAATCTCAAATACATAAATAATGCAGAACAGTGCAAAGCTTCAAATGTTTTACTTTGTCTTCCTCCCTCGTATATAGCAGATTGCTCTTTAGATTAAATTAGAAGATTTTCATTTTCCCTGGACTTGTTTTCACTGTGGTCTTCCGTAGAGATATGACCTAACAGGTGATATCTGTGAAGAAGACTGCAGATCCCAGTGAAAACAGGCCTGGGTAAAGTGAACAGCAAATACAGTGTGCAACTTATCAATGTGCAAAAATTCTGACAAGTTTTTCCGTTCAGTCTGATGAGCAGCACAAACTACTCTAATAACTGCAGCGATCTGTGCAACTGCCAACAACATCTGCCTTGTCACTGTAATAATAATATATAATATCGTTCCCTAGCAGCTTTAGAAAGTTTGTCTGGGTAGTGTATCCGTTCAGTTTTCTTGTTCTTTTCCATTTAACTGATAATCCTCGCTGCTGGCAGCGCTCTCCTCTTGTTTTCTGCTGTTTTGTTTTTCTTCCGCTCACCACAAAAATGGCGCTAGGGGGCGTGTCAGTCACGTGGCTGACAAAGACCGATACTGCAATCAGGGGCGGATCTAGAAAAATATTTATGGGGTGGCAAGAGGGGGGCAGGAATTTTTTAGGGGTGGCAACATATGGCATTTGTTTACACTGAATTTAATCACAGTTATCACAGTTTGGTGAGAATAGTATGTACAGTACTAGTGTTTCATGTGAAACAGTTCATATTAATAATACCTCGTACAATGTGATCTCACTTAATAGGAGATAGAAGAATGATAACACTACTTCTAGAGGGGCATTATCACAGGAAAGGTATTAAGGTAAGACACAGGTGCTGAGTCGCAGATGTGTGAGATTGACTGTCAGAGAGGCAGCTTTGCAGCATTTGCACAAGAAGAAACGATAGAAAGAAAAAGTTTCCCATCAGAGATCTATGGACTGAGCTGCACTAAAGTGAGCAGAACTACACAGTAGAAATAAATGGGTCAAGGCACCCGAACAAGGTACCAGACATCTATGTATTGTTTACTCTGAACACACATTTACCCCATTTGTTCCTCAGTAACTTGACATACAGCAGTTACGGCAACATGAAAGGGACATTTCATGCATGTAAATATGCTGTAGATAGAGCTGTATATGGAGGACCAACTCCGCCATATTTAAAAAAAAATACAGAAATAAATAAATGCTCAATAAATAAATAAGCATACAATTAATTGCCACCAAAAATACAATCAACAAATAAATGTAATTAGAAATTATATTATAATGGCAGGCAGAAATGTAAAAAGGGCAGGCAGAAAGAAATAGCGGCGAAGAAATAACTAGGGTAAAAAAATACAAAGGAAGAATAAAACAGACAAAAATATGATAACATGCACATAAATAAATAAATACTTAAAAATATAAGTAATTAAAAAATGCAGTTGAAGATAATAAATGACAAAAAAATAAATAAGGTAAATATTAAAAAGGCAAAGAAATAAAGAAGCCAATTAAAAGAGTTATATACCTTTATGACTAGCTGTATAATTTAATTTCTACTTACATTTATTTGTTGTTTGTATTTTTGGTGGCAATTAATTGTATGCTTATTTATTTATTAAGCATTTATTTATTTCTGTATTTATTTTTAAATATGGCAGAGTTGGTCCTCCATACTGCTGTATCAACAAATCAACAAAAAGGCGGGTTCTGTATGTTACATCAAAATCTCCACAAATCTGAAAAGAAGCAACATAAAAATACATTTTGCTTGTGAGTAGGTTCATACAGGTCATTTCTGGATAATTTCATACTATATATATCAAAAAGAAACAACAGCACTGCTTCATATTAAGCAAGATTCACACCAGTATCACATTTTTAACTTTACTTTTAACTCTTTTGGTTTTATTAAAGGAAATATCAGATTTTCTCAGGTGCCAAAACAAAATGTAACAGCTCTGTAAAGGTTCACCAGAGAGCAGAACATAAAGCTAACATGACTATAACGGCTGAATGCGGTGATTTCCATGTTGCTCAGCAAAACGCTTCACATAATGTATTTAGATCCAATGCCTTTGTGCGTTTTGATTTGAGTACAACCAAACTTGATCGTCTCTTTTCTGTCATAGTTGACCGTAAATATGTCTTTCTGAGCTGGAAACGTCAGGCCTAACTAACATCATAGTTAGAGAAATAACGTTCTGCAACCTGATTTTTATCATCTCAAAATCAGCATTGCAGCTATGCTAGCAACATTGTGATTTCATTTCTCTATAGATAGTTAATCAGTTTTTACCTGTCTCATCCCGTGTCTCCTCTCCCCATCACCCCTGGCTCCCTCGCTTTACCCCATTCGGTTTTCAAAACAATCAGTCTCAGTCGCTCTCGCGTCATCTCGTGCTGCATTCACTGCAGTCCGACATTGGAAATTAGCGGTCGTAATTCTCAAATGATCCATAATTTATAAGCCTCGCCACCCCTACCGCCAACTGGGGTGGCAGCTGGGGTGGCAAGGCTGTCATTTAGGGTGGCATTTGCCACCCTATGCCACCCCAGTAGATCCACCTATGACTGCAATACTGTTTGAATACTCAATAATGTATAGTTTATTTACAGTACAGTAAAATAAGGTTTAAAGTATAATTCACTTGAAGAACAATGCCGGCGTAATTATACAGAACAGTAATTTTGCCTGTTGACATAACAGAAATATGATTTACATGTCATTTTGTTCCAGGGAGCAGGGAGCAGACAGAGGAGTTGATAGAACTCCGTGGGCAAAATGACCACCTTTTTACCGGCGCCAAAAATACTGCTGCAGTCGGTTGGAGGTAAGGGTTGAGGCATAATTCCATATACATGTTGCATTTCTATGTCAAAGTCACACAAGTTAAAAGAAGTCCTGTTCAAACACCAACGTACAAATATAATCTTTTGATCACATGAAGTGATGCCCAGATGCCACTTTTTAATCAATCTTATATTTGTGATAGAAGTGATCCTTGTGTGTTTATCTCTTCTCATTTCTCTTGTTTAGAACAATCCTGCAGAAAATGGGCCTGGAGGGAAAAGTTGAGCCACAACAGGCCAAACAAAAATGGGACAACCTAAAAAAAAAATACAAAGTATGTTCAGGTTTGGATAATGTAATGAAATACACACACACACACACACACACACACATATGTATATATATATATATATATATATATTAGTGCTGTCAATCGATTAAATTTTTTAAATCGCGATTAATTGCATCAATGCCTGAGTTAACTCGCGATTAATCGCATTTTAATCGCAAATTTTTTTTCTGATTGAAAATCATTTAAATACTCTCGATGACATACAAAAAATACATACAGGCTAGGTTTGTGCCAATGTTCTTTTTTTTAAATGAGAACAGGTCACAGACACTGATTTATGCCATAGAAACATATGGCAAGAAGATGGGGAGGCATGTAGCAAAAAATAACAAATATGTAGCCCAAAAAAAAGGCCCTGAAAACAGGCTGATGTAAAAGACAGTCTTTACAGTTAATACAGTCTTTTGAACAAAGACAGGCATTTTACCCTACTTCTATAAAACGCAGTAGAGTTAACATTAGATGTTAATTAACCAAGATAATAATGAACAATTTTCAATCAATACATCAAAATCAATAGACCGACATCACTAGATGGAGGTAGTCTATGCTCTAGAAAGTTACTTTTCAGCCTCTTAACAAAAATGAGAACACACACACAAGCACCCACCCACACACAGACACACCCACCCACACACACGATACCGACCTGTGGCGTACACAGACAGCAAGTGTGCTGTAGCAGATTCCATTTCACCTCAGTAATCTGTTTTCTCAGCGTATTTCAGGTTGCTACTAGTTAACAGACACTCAACTTGTTTGTTGGTGCTGGGGCTTAAAGAAAAGGCACTAGCGTCACCCAGTGTATGAGCGTCTTTTTCCCTTGAGGAGCTCTCCGCTCTCGAAGCCTATGAGAAATGCATACACTGGGGGAAAATAGCCCCGCCTTCTCGCAGGCTGCAGCGGGATGTACTTGGAAAATTGTACCATAAAACCACATAGCGTTAATCTCACGTTAAAAAAATTATCGCCGTTAAAATGGCCTCGCGTTAACGCGATAATAACGCGATAATTTTGACAGCACTAATATATATATATATATAGATAGATAGATAGATAGATAGATAGATAGATAGATAGATAGATAGATAGATAGATAGATAGATAGATAGATGTGTGTGTATATGTGTAGGGAAATTACATCTTACATATATTATATTCAGGTTCATTTACACTTTGAATTAGCTTGAAAAAAGTCATCTCAAAGTTATTATTCCAAAGTGATCTCTTTTTCTGTAGAATTTCATTAATCCATCCAAATCATGAAACACTCCTTTTTTCTAGCTTTAAAGAAACACTACAGAAATTTGCATCTGTTGACACAAATTGTTTTCCTCTACTTTAGGAATGCAAAGATCCAGGGACATGGCAGGGGGTCAGTGGGAAGCCTACTGCTGCCACCTGGCCCTGGTTTGTCCTCATGGATGAGGTATTAGGACAGAGGCCCTCTGTTGCCCCACCTGTCCTAATTGCCTCCATCCCTGAGGACACACCAGGGCCAGGTGCTGCAGAGGCTGAGCAGTATCAGGGCGACGATGAGGAAGAGAGTGAGGATGAGAGGCCAGGAGAGAGGAGGGAAAGGAGGAAGAGAAGAAGAAGGAGTGACGAGTTGTTTGATTTGATCAGGGAGCATATGAGATGGCAGAGGGAGGCGGAGGAGAGAAGAGAAAGAGAGAGCCGGGAAAGGATGGACAGATTGTTTACTTTATTGGAGAGGATGGTGGACAGACGTTAATTTTTGTTGGTGTGTTCTTTTTTTTTTGGTTGTTGCTGTTTTTACAAGTTCAAGTTATGTGTTGCTGTTATGAAATAAAATTATTAAATCGTTTATCAAAGTTATTGTTGTTGGGGTGTTCTTAAAGTCTTTTAACCTTTTTACATTATCTGTTTCATCACTTCTTGACAATTTAAGTAAATTTAGAACAACTTCTCAGTGAAAACATCAATTTATTTTTTGAGATGCAATTATAAACAATAAACTATTAAAAATATTTTAAACAATTTACATTCAATTTTAACTACTATTTACAGAAGATATAAAAGAAATACTATAAAAGAACATATATATACAATTTCGACTGAGCAGGAGTCCCTGGTGGTGCTGCTGGACTGGATGGGATGCCACACAGATGACCTTGGAGTCTTCTGACTGTGAGTGGGACATCATCTGGGGGGTGATGCCTCTCTCCACTGTTCACCACATCGTCCATCAGGGTTTGAAGGGCTGACCCAATCGACGGCTGCCATGTTACTAAAAAAGTTTAAAAAGACGCAGAAAATAATGATCTTACTAAAACTGTTTTAATAACCCTGAAATGAGAACAGCTGTAATGGTGGCCGGGTAGACCCTCCTCCAGGGCAGACACCTCGGCAGACAGCTGGTCCCACCAGTGAGCACCACTGACTGCCTCCAACACCTTCTCCCCTCCTCATCCTCTGGCATGTCGTCCTGCTCTTCATCCTCTGGGGCCATGATGTCACCGGCTCCCAGGCAGATGTTGTGCAGGACAGCACATGCCGTTATGACCTGTAGAAAAAACAAGACAAAAAACATTTTATAGTGTATTTGAAGAAATTAATTTAAAGCTTTTTATCATTTATCTATAAGCAATAATTCTCTCATTTAGTAACATACCTGAGGCACAAAGGTGTGGTGCACCTCCAGCGCTTGGAGGAAGATGGCCCTGAACCTCGTCTTCATCATCCCAAAGGCACGCTCTATGATGGAGCGTGCCCTGGAATGATGGCTGTTAAAGCGCTGGGCTCCCACACCTTGTACCGGCCGCTTGAAAGGAGTGATGAGGGGGAGTGGGTGTTGGAGACACGGGTACCCACCATCTGCCAAGATGAAGTGGCCCGGAGGAGGGTAGATGGCCCGCCTGTACATTGGCTGTTCCGGAACACGCTGGAGTCATGCACCGACCCCGAACAGCCCACGTACGTGTCGATGAAGAGGCCCTGATGGTCACAAACTGCCTGTAAAATGATGGAGGAGAACAGTTTCCTGTTGCGATAGCAGTGACCATCAGGACCGCTTGGAGGCTTGATCCTCACATGGCAGCCGTCCATCGCTCCAGCAGCTTTCAGAAAAGCTCTGTGTCCTGCCAGCCCTTCAAACCCCTGGGTTACTGCTGCCAGGTCTTCTGCAGTTTTGGGGAGGCAGATGACTCAGTGGCGGATGGCCACCACCTCCTCAGTAACCCGGTGGACGATGCGGTGAACTGTGGAGCGAGGCATCCCGAACACCCTAGCTACTCTATAGGATGCCCCACTCGCTAGCCAGAAGAGGAAGACCAAGGTCTCTATTGTGGCCCTCCATCCGTGTCTTCTTTCCTGGCAGAGAAGCTCCAGCAGCACCGCCAGAGACTCTCTGCTCAGCCGAAAATCTGGTCTGGTGTCATGATTGTTAAAGAATAATTGAAGAACAGGAACATTCAGATTGATGCGGCAGTACATCAGCCTGGTCTGGATAGAGAGATGAAGGTTGAGAACAGGATTAGATGATAGCAATTTCATTTTAGCTGATACAATTCTAGTGAATGTTAACCCCTTAACGCCTGGTGTTGCCAATTTGGGACCAAACAATTCTGGCCTTTACTTATTTTACTTCATCTAGATCCACTATTTAACTTTTTTTTTCGTTTTTATATTTATTTTACCTGTATTATTTTTCTGTTATATAATTGCAAATAAAATCAGGCAGTAAGTGGATAAAAATTTAGACAAATAAGGATTTATTTCTCAATAATACAGTTTGCCTTCTCCACACAACATTAGTGATAGTGAAAGTAGTGATTTCACCCAGTAATGTGCTCATCTAAACACTGCGTGTTTAATTCCTCAAACTAATGACACGAATTGCCTTGAGCAGTAGGCGAACGTAGGAACCATGCGGGAATAGGGGGTTTTCAGGTGACGTCACGCTCACGTGACTACTCAGCGCGTCCGCCATATTGGGTGGCAGCCTTAGGCAGTATTGACAGTGAAAAATGGTGAAATCGTGTGTAATTGTTGGTTGCACGGCCCGTGGAGGTGGAGATCAACGCTCTTTCTATCGCATACCAGCCGTAATCGTGAATCATGGTGAAAAAACAAAACAGCTATCTGAACAACGCCGTCACCTATGGCTGACACGGATATCCAGGTCCGATTTGGACGGTGTTAAGCTGGAATACGCCAGAGTCTGCAGTGCTCACTTTGTCACAGGTAATTAACTGTCAAGCATTTAAAACATGTAAGAATATAATAATAGGGCTTGGGCGTCATGACGTATTACTTTCCGTGGCCGCAATGTTGACCGTCTCCGCCGCCGCTACTCAGACTACTGCCTATGACTACCGCGTACTGGACTCCCTCTCTCAGCCCTGTTTTAATTTGATTAATTTCACCTTAACTTCATTTCAACCAGCGGGAAAAGGCTCAAATATGTGAGAAACCCGGAGGGTTTAGGGAGGTTTGGCAGTTAACGTTACTAACCAAACCTTTGAAACACACAGCAGCTAGTTAAAAGTACATTACATGCCTGAGTGGTTGTTAGCACCAACGGTTAGCACTGTTCGCTGGCTTTATGAGCTGCAGCTCCTGAACCCATCCATTCGTAAACTGCACATGAGACTCCAAGGACTTGTAGCTTTGGAACTGTTCGCGCACCGCCGGCCGTTAGCCACCTAGCATAGCGAGCCCTGCGTCGGATTGTTTACATTTTTACCATCTTATTAAAACTCACCCGTCCACGTATGATGGCGATTTCCTTCATGTACATCACTTCGACATCTCGTACCCAACCAGATGTGAACTGGTTGTGAGCCTCTAGACCCTTGTACGCTCTCATTTCCTCAAGAGTGTGCAGAGGGTTTTCACTGAACACCGGGTAATGAACTATGTCACCATGCTCTACATTTGGCCAATCATCTGGATTAGTGCTAAACAAGGCACCGTGGAGGGCATAGGGGTCCATATGGTCGATCACGGAACATTTCCTCAGATATGTTCCATGATCTGGTGGCTCTAGCGTGCTGGCGTACTAATCCACCCGCGACATGATATATTTGATATACGATAATATGCCACCCAAGATGGCGGACCGGAAGCTGGCCAGTGACATCACTGAAAACCCCCTATTGAGGGCGGGAGTGGGACAAACTATTACAGGTGCGGGCGGGAGTGGGACTGGAAAATCTGTCTCGCGCAGACCTCTATCACATACCTAAAAGGAAATAAAAGCATATTTAATCCAACAACCTACTCATTGTTCACGTTTCATGTAGTGGAGATCAGCAGAGACTGTCCTTCCTGATCTCCTAAATATGACATATTATCTCGTGATTATGACATCTTATCTCGTAATTATGAGATAATATCTCATAATATTGAGATCAGGATCTCATAATTACGAGATAAAGATCTCGTAATTATGAGATAATATCTCGTAATTATGAGAAAAGATCTCGTAATTACGAGATAAGCAGTCAGATTTTTTTTCTTTGGTGAATGCAATACGCTTCCGTACAATGGGGCTGATGTTATCATGTTCTTGCTCATTCTTCAGTTTTAATATTATTTTAAATTTCCTCCCTCACAACTTTCCTCCTAACTATCCTTTCTTCATCTGAACTACTTCCTTCCAGTTCTCGTTTACTGCCTTGACTTCCCTTTTCTTCATCTGTTCTAGTTCTTCCACGTCCTCTTCCTCTCCCCACTGGTGTCCACCCTTCAAAGACGTGTTTAAAATCTCCGCAGGCGCCGCCGCCTGGCTGGGAGGATTATTACACCTGAAATACCGAAGCCTGTCACTACCCGATTCGTTCTGCGCATGCGCGAACAGATATACATCCGGGTGTCCATAAATAATGTAATTATGGTATTAAAACCACTTATTTCTATCCTTAACTCAATAAAGAATAGTAATACACATCTGTAAAGAAAATGTTTTATGACTTTTATTTGACAATTTTAATGCTTTTCACATTTTCTTCTTTAAAGGAATAGTACACCCAAAACATGATTAGCCCTCATTTTCTACTCACCCCCATGCTGAACAACACTCTGGAGTACTTTTTTGATATCTCAAATGCATCTGGAGATCTGGGAGGCTTCTTGCTGTCTGCTGACATTCAAAAAATGGAGGTCTATGGCGCCCGAGGCAGAAAGGTCCATAAAAGTCCACAAAAAACGTGTCAATATTCCTCCATACTGCTCGTCCAATGTATTCCAAGTGTCCTGAGTGGGTAGCGTCCATAATTTACTCGAAACTAAGTCATTTAGAATGTTTTTAGAGCATAAACAGTAGTGTATCGGATTTCCTAAAAGCGCGTTCACGAGTCTACGGAAACCGCGGCATCCCAAACCAGATGAAATTGCACATTCAGCTCGGCAAAGAACTCATGCTCTTCCTCAACACTGAAGTCCTCAAACAGCACATTTCTTCTTCTACGCTTGCATTATCGGCAGAGCAGACGCTGATGTTTTCATCCTGGAAAGAAACATCAGCTGTGCTGCTTCTATCAACACCCTTGTTTATAGATGTTGGAGATCGGCCGTTTTTCCAGTGTGGACCTGTTTCTCTGACCGTGACTGAGTGGATGTGCTCTCTTCGTCCTCTGGCATGGGAGCTGCCTTGGAGCTCGTCTGCCTGGCTGTGTGTTTCCTGGACGGGGCCGCCTTTTACAGCTGCTTTTTGTATCTCTGCTTCTGTCTCCTTGAACCCCAGTCGGCCTCGGCAGATGGCCGCTCACACTGAGCCTGGTTCTGCTGGAGGTTTCTTCCTGTTAAAAGGGAGTTTTTCCTCTCCACTGTCGCTACAAGCATGCTTAGTGTGGGGGATTGTATTTGAGTCAATGAGTCAATGCAATCAACTGGTTTTCCTTAGATAGAAAACTTTGTATCAATTTGACTGTATGATCTGGTTGAACTGTAAAGTGCCTTGAGATGACATGTGTTGTGAATTTGGCGCTATATAAATAAACTGAATTGAATTGAATGGAATTGAATGCGCACTTTCATCTGGTTTGGTCTGCCGCGGTTTCCGTAGGCTCGTGAACGCGCTTTTAGGAAATTCTATACACTACTGTTTATGCTCTAAAAACATTCTAAATGACTTCGTTTCGAGTAAATTATGGACGCTACCCACTCAGGACACTTGGAATACATTGGACGAGCAGTATGGAGGAATATTAACACGTTTTTTGTGGACTTTTATGGACCTTTCTGCCTCGGGCGCCATAGACCTCCATTATTTGAATGTCAGCAGACAACAAGAAGCCTCCCAGATCTCCAGATGCATTTGAGATATCAAAAAAGTACTCCAGAGTGTTGTTCAGCATGGGGGTGAGTAGAAAATGAAGGCTCCTTTACAGCGCTTCTCTGACGTCATCAGACTTTTAAAAAAAACTTTATTTAAACAGAGTACCGTAAGTACAAACAAGTAAGGCAATAGCAACAGTACAAATGGTTGAAAGGCAGAGTATTTTAAAATACTCTAGATTTTAAAAAATGGAATTACAAGGCATCAAAAACACTAACTTGCCCTTTAAAGTTAAGGTTAACCATTGCTATTCCTGTTAGTTCAGATAAAGCTTTCTCAAAATTGGTTAAATGGCCTATTCTACCAAAAGTCATAGAAACACAATTTAAAGATATAAAGTAAACTTTATCCTGTGGCAGATTTTTTAAGAAAAAGATTTGGTTTTGAGGTGGATTAATGTTCCTTTTGTAATAATAATAGTGAAACCATTGAACATTTGTTTTCCCTCTGTCCTACTACACACCGCTTCTGGAAAGAGTTGAAAGATTGGATTTCTTTGAAAATGAATGATGTCCCCCCTTTTGCACTGAATGGTGTCATTTTTCATATGGACCATCTTCCCCAGCCTGTTTCTGATACTATTAATATCCGCCTGCTGTTGGGTAAATATCAGATCCACTGTGCTAAATGGAGAAATGCTAAACCTTCCTTTCATTGGTTTATTAATGACTTTTTTTAATCTCTTAAAAAGATTTTTAAAAAATGACAAATATGCCAAAAAATTGAGACTTGATTTCTCAAAACATCAGCTATTCTAGGTGCATTTACCTTTTTGTTTCTATTATTTCTATGGCTCTGTTTGATTTAAATGTTTGCTGAGATAAATCCCCTGTTGTTTTACTTCTTTGTTTTTCTTTTATTGTAATTGATCTTTATCTGTTCATGTACACCCTGGCTATCCTCTCTGAGAGTATTTTTTTCATGTAAATGTTTTTGACTTAATAAAAAAAAAAAAATAAGTATTCAGGTGTAATCCAAACGTAAAAGAAGTAAAATATAAAATTATAAATAGTTATTCAGCAGCAGAAACTCTTAAGAAAAGATTTGGATTTGAAGAAGACTTTTTTTGTGTTAAACATTTTTTTATTGAGGAATCATACATGAAAATTGAAACATCAACAATACACATTTGTCCTCTTTTTTTATGTGAACAAAAAGCATAAAGACAATACAAAATCAAAACCAAACGAAAGTGAAATAAACAAGAAAATTCCGAGACTTTTAAAAAAACTTTTAAAAACACTTTATTCACAAAATTCAAACATATAAACAATTGAAAAACAGTGATTGACTGATTGGACAACAAATAGTCCAGGAAACCATCGTTTTAGTCCAGGCATGTTTTTAATCATTCTGTTGAAACATGGTTGGAAATTTATATCTGATTTTAATTTATTTTTCTGAGAATTCTTTATCATTTTTGTCAGATTGAAGTTATTTCTCTTTGACTATTTTATTATGATTTTTTCTTTCATCAAACGTAGGGGGGACAACTATTTTTTTCCACCTACTTTGTAATTAATTTATGGAAATATTCATCTTTCATTTATTTTATGATATATTTATGTGTTTGTTCATTTATTCATTCATGAATTTATTTTAAGATCTTTTGCTTTTTTATCTTTTATTCTGTAAATCTAATATGATTTAATATTTTTTTATTGGCTAATTTACAACACAAGTCATCTCAAGGCACTATACAGATAAAAATGTCGGATAGTTTTACTTCTTAAGCCCTTCTTTTTTTCAGAACTTTTTTATATCATCTTATGTTGTTATATTGAAATGCGGGGGCAGTTTTCTCATTAGGGCTGGTGCAGCTTATAGCTTTAACCACCATATAGATCATGTTTATCCAATCAAAACATTTCGTTTCTGCGATATAGAAATACTGTTAGACATTTTGCACAAAGCTGATTTTTCCAGTTGAGTTTATCATCAATAATAAATCCAGAGAAATCAAACTTGATATCTCCATTTAAATAGTTTTAGGATATAGGCTGCTCCGTGGCGCAGTGGGTTGCACTGCTGCCTTGCAGCAGGAAGGTTCTGTGTTCTATTCCTAGGTACTCCAGCTTCCTCCCACAGTCCAAAAACATGATGTTAGGTTAATTGGCTAAATTAAACTAAATCTCTAAACTCTCCTTAGGTATGAATGAATGATTGTCTCTGTGTTGCCCTGCGATGGAGTGGGGACCTGTTCAGGGCGTACCCTGCCTCTTACCCATAGACAGCAGGAGATGGGCACCCCTGGTGACCCCACTTGGGATTAAGTGTGTTAGAAGATGGATAGTTTAGGATTATAATATGATGGTTATGTACAGGAAGGTTGAGATCGTCAACAATAACCTGGTTTTGAACTGTAAACCCAGCTTTATCTTAATAACTTGTAAAGAAAATCTTCTTGGTGTTAGAAGCACAAAATGCAACCAGCTTTATAAAAGTGGGATTTCCTCAAACACAATAAAGTCGACTTATAGTTCCAGAAAATAATGAAGGATGTGGTAGTCAGGGTGCTAGACTGAGCTACAAACACGCACACAACAGTCAGAGAGCAATTTATATTGAAATAATGTAAATATTTTTCATCATATGTACAAAGGCCCAGTGGATCCCTGAGGGACGGGGCTCAGTCACAGGAGCCAGGAATGAAACGTTTTCTATTGTTCTCCTCCAAACACTGGTGCAGAACATTCAGGCACTCTGGAAAGAGAAGCCAAGGGTTAAAGGTCAGAAGCAGAGGCAGGTGCTAACGAGCAAGGCACTTGCTGCTTATGTTCCTATACCTTGCCAAATGTTTTTGTTGAATTTAATTTGGCCCCGTGTAAAAAGTCTGGTGTCAAAGTGACACCTGTGCAGCATTTGATAAAGGATGATTCCCAGCTGCCAAACCATGGTGGGAGAAGGTCTGTATTTCCTACAGCTGAACCACTCTGGGGGGGCGAATGCACCTGGAATACAGGCATAGTCAGAGCAGACTGTTATGCTTTGTTGGTCCATTTGGTTTCTAAAGGAAGTGATTCAAAGAGGATCTCAGTTAAATGTTTCATAAAGTAGAAACCCACCACTAAAACTTCTGTAGACTGTCGTCCTCTGGAAGCTTCCAAAGCCCAAGCCAACAATCCGGATGCAAGGCTCCTGGGATCCCATTTCCACCAGTGTGTTTTCACACTTCAAGTCTCTGTGGAAAATCTCCTTGTTTTGGAGGTCTATGGCAGCGTCCACCATCTGTTTCATAAGAATCTGGAATAAAACAATGAAAAATGGGTCTTTATCTTTAAACATCTCATCTTCACTTGTTGTGATTAAATAAAACTGGAACTAATTTATTCCCTCCTTGGTTTTTATTTTTTTTTTTTACACATTAATGATTCAGATCATTAAGCTAAATGTATTATTAGAAAAAGATAAACTGAGTTCTAAACAAAATGCATTTTCCGTTGATCAGAGACAGAGAGAGAAGGTATCTAAACCCAGATGGAATATTTTCCCCTCAACCTAAAGACTGGTTGAGTCTCTGTTGGTGGCGACAGCGGACATCAAGCCTTCATGATGAGAGGCGGAAATCTTTTATGTCGCAGGAACTTTATGGAGGGGATGTTGTTCCATTATTGTTGGAAGAAAAACAGATTTCTGCTAATTGAGTTTTATTGTTAATTGTTTTTGTCAGACTGAGTTTTTTTAAATTGCATTCTTTTCAAATTTCATTATCCCAGATCACGTTTGGTCACATTTGGGGGCGGGTTTCCTTTGAAAGAGGGACCCATTAAAAAAAAACAAAAAACTGTTAAGTATGCTTAAAATAAATAAATAAATATTTGTCTCAAAACCACTTTTTGATTCAAACTGTTTAATTCCAGAAATGCATTTTTTTAAACTTCCTTTAACTAAAAAGGTTCCTTGCTTGCAACAATAATGTAATAAAATTCACTCCATAAACTTTATTTTTTTGCTCTAACGCTCAGATTTTCCTCACTCAAAGTTTTGTTCCAAAAGGCTGTAGAAAAGCTGCACATTTTTTTCCTGCAGGCATCTTCCTAAAAGTTCCCTTTCTTACTCATCAGCCTATAAATAGTTTTGCTAAAAGTCTTGGGGATCATGGGTTTGCTTTTTGGTCCAACGTGAGAGCGGCCTTTGTTTTCTCTTTGTCTTGAAACCCTTCCATGGACGCCCCTTTCTCCACTCACCCAAACTGAGCCCAGCGAGGCCTGCAGGGCGTCTCTGGATGAGCTGCTGAGCAGTGAATCTGGATGCTCCAGCTCCTCCTGGGAAGGTTCACCACTGCTCTCTGTTTTCTCCATGTGTCTAGCATCACTCTAAGTTTCTCACTCTTCAAAATGCTTTGTTTTCTTTACAGATTTCAATAACTTTGCTTTTCATCTGTTGACTTGATTTTAATGAACTTCATGATGTTTTCATTTCTGAGATTTTAGCCAGCTGCATGTTGTCAGACAGGTTCTAATTAAGGGACGCATTCTACAGGTCCGACTGTAATGAGCCCTGGGTAAGAAAATTAAAGGTGCAGTCCAGAAAATAGACTTAATAACAATACATGTTTTCACTCAGTGGAATAGTTTATTTGTCTCTAATACAATTATTGTCATTTTGGAAAATGCCTTTTGTATTTAATCAGGTTTCCTTTGTCTGATTGTACCATTTATTTCCTAATCTAAAAGGTTTGCAGAATAAAATAAAAACTGAATCCTAATCCTCCAGGCGAAGGTCAGCGTAGACGGACCTGAAGCCCCCTCTGCCAATCAGTCCAAGATGTTGATATTTTCTTTCAAACTCAGCTAAGAGTGAACAGAAAAATCAGCTGTTTATAATAAAGCTGTGAATACTGTCAGATTATTGATGTTAATGATGAACAACAGCAATCAGAGATGCAGACATCATGTCTGTTGCTTTCAATGAACCTCCAAACTCTTTGTTTTCTTTTTTCGGTTTTTCAAGGATCAGAAAATGTCTGCAGTTCCTTCTGTTTACATTCCTGTCGGAGGTTCAAATATTTATATTTTCAGGATGGCTAAAATTATTCTTATGATTTCTTCAAATTTTAGTAAGCTAAACCTTAAAAAAAATAAGACTAATAGCTATGCTGACGACCTGACTGAATTATAAATACTTTGATAAATATTGAAAACTTTTCAAGTTCTTAAACTATAGTGAGCATTAGAAATGTCCAGAGGCTGTCAATGATTCACAATCAACTTCTTTATTCATATGAAGATCATTTTCCCATAAATGGTTCATTAATACTGGATGAAGGAAAACTTTCCCCTCTTCTGTAACTTTTCACCTTCATTTACTCTCTAATCACAAACCAATGAGTTTTATGGGAACTGATGTCAGAGTTGCTCATCAGGAAATTTGAATGAACTGTGAGGTAAATAAAAATTGATGCATGGTTTTCAGAATTGGATATAAATCTACGCCCTCTGACCAGCTTCCCTGTGTCTGCTAAAGAGGAACAGTTCAATAGCATGACACTGCCACCATCCTGCTTTACACTGCCAATGCTTGATTAAGGGGGTTATTACTGTTAGCTCAAGCTTTGCTATTAAAAGCTGTCTGGCTTTGAATTAAACCTTTAAACATAGAAGTTATAACATTTCCTCTCTTAACACTAAAACTGAGAAGGATTAAAATAGCTTGTCTTTAGCCTAAGCAGAAAAAGGAAGGATGTTTGTGTGAAAACGGAGCCGTTTCCCTAACCTGACAACAGCCAGATGCATGTCTCGCTCCGCCTAGCTTCACTCACATACATCTGGGAACCCGCCATAGGAATTGCCTTTACTGAAGGCTGGGCCTTATCAAAACTCCTTGCATATGATTGGATAAGCCACTTGTCTGTCATCTTTATGGACGTGCTATTTCAACCACTCACACCGAAGCTAACCCGTGACGCTGTGAGCGGAGGAGAGGAGCAATATCCCAACATATCTGATATTTTTAACTGTAACTTATTCTTTAGAAGTCGATATTCTAATTTCCTTCTCTCCTCAGAGTACTTTGGACAAAACAACAAAACATGTTCTACTGTCTCTTCTTGAAAACAAAATTCACAATTTCCTGATGGATGTCTTCCCATTATAAATAATGTACTGTTTAAGCCTGTATGACCAAAACGTAACCTGGATATGATATTATCTTCTTTTCTACTTCTTCCTGTTCCCCTCATTACCCCAACTTTCCTTTGAATGCTATAAAGCCATCTACCAGTCCTTTCCTCCTCCCACTGCTTCTGCCATCTTTCCTTAACCTTTTGTTTTATAATAGATTTTATCTCCTCTTTACTAAATGGAATCAGTATCTCAATACAACTGTTTTTTGAAGCTTGTTTTGCATATCTGTCTGCCAATTCATTACCTATTACTCCTATATGAGATGGAACCCATGTAAAAATGACAATTAATCCCATGGTCTGAATTCTATAAAGTATTAACTGAATCTCCAATAGAAGGTCTGGTCTACTATTGGAATGATTATTTTTAATTGAATATAACGATGAGCTTGAATCAGAGCAAATTAAACTTCTTAAAGGACGAACATCTTCAATCCAACTCAAAGCCAAAATATTTCCCATCATTTCCCCTGTAAACACTGATACGTCATCAGAAATCCTCTTACATTTTTTAATATTAAATTCTGGGACGATAAATGACACCCCATTGTTGTTACTTAGGCTTTTAGATGCATCTGTATACACTTGAACATAACCAAAATATTAATTTTCTATATATGATTGGACTGAGCAAGATTCTGAAAAATTTCCTTTTTCCCTCTTCTTCAACAATGATAAGTCCACAATGATTTCATTAAATAGAGATGGATGAACCAGTGACAGAGGAACTGTATCACTCATTTTTATGGATGATAACTGAACATTTTTAACATCACTTTCTATCTCCCAACCAAAGGATTTTAAAGTCTTTTTCCCTTTTTCCCAACTAGGTTTTAAAATTTCTTGACATGGATGGTTTTTATAATGACCCTTTAAATAACTCCAGTAAGATAATCTTAACTGTAATCTTCTAAGGTAAAGTTATATTTCCCCCATTTCAACTAACAAAGCTGAGATTGGAGTTGTTCTGATGGCTCCTGTACACAAACTCAAGGCTTGAAACTGAATAATATCCAATTTTTTAAGAAGTGTTTTTGATGCTGATCCAAATGCCAGGCTGCCATAATCTAATACAGATCTTATTAAACCCGTATATATTGATTTTAATGCTTTCCTCTCAGCGCCCCACTCTCTCCCCACCAAACACCTCATAACATTTAAAACTCTCTTACACTTGTCCACTACTTTTTGAATATGACTACTCCAGGTCAGTTTTTCATCCATCCACATACCCAGAAACTTAAACTCCTTTACTCTTTCTAAATCATGTTTATACAAATACAATTTTAAATCACTAGATACTTTCTTCCTAGTGAAAAATAAAGTCTTTGTCTTATCTATTGAAATTTTAAAACCCGAATTATATGACCACTCTTCTATACTATAAATTGCTTCTTGTAATTTTTTAACTATGAATTTCAAGTTCTTACCTCTCTTCCAGATTGCTCCATCATCAGCAAATAATGAAGAACCCATCCCACTCTCTAACTTATCAAACATATCATTAATCATAATAGAGAAAAACAAAGGACTCACAATACTTCCTTGAGGTGTTCCGTTTTCAACAAAATATTTTTCTGACAATTGTTGACCTATTCTTAGTTGTATAGATCTATTATGTAAGAAATCTTTTATCCAATTAAACATTGATCCTCTAACCCCCATTTTTCTTAATTTAATTAAAAACCCTTCTTTCCACATCATATCATAGGCTTTCTCTATGTCGAAGAAGACAGCCACCACACTCTCCTTATTAACTTGCCCTTTTCTGATTTCATGTTCTAGACACAAAACAGGGTCCATAGTACTTCTACCTTTTCTGAATCCACTCTGAAATTTTGACAAAAACCCCTTCTTCTCCACAAAATAACTCAGTCTTTCATTTACCATTCTTTCCATTATTTTGCATATATGTGATGTCAAAGCAATGGGCCTATAACTTGTAGGATTTGACTTCTCTTTCCCTGGCTTTAAAATTGGAACTATAATTGCTTCCTTCCATGCCACAGGTAAATAACCCTCTTCCCATATCTTATTAAAGAAATCTAATAATATCTTTTTAGATGAATTACTAAGTTTTTTAATCATAATATAAGAGATATTTTCTTTTCCTGGAGAAGAATTTTTTGTTTTCCTTAAAGAGTTGTTCAATTCAAATAATGAAAAGGAATTATTCAATAGATCATTATATTCTGTATCTACTTCTAATAGATTACAATTTTCCTTAATAATAGAAGCTCGTTTCCTTATTTCTTCTATATTTAAGTTTTTGCTACTATGTATTTCAACAAATTTCCTACCCAGCATATTTGCCTTGTCCTCATCATTTAGAGCCATTTCATCTCCATTCTTAAGAACTGGATAACTATATTCCCTTCTAATTCCATTCATTCGTTTAATCATTCCCCAGATTTTTGAAATATTTGTTTCCCTTCCTATTGAATTACAGAAATTTCCCCAATAAACCTTTTTAGCACTTTTTACTGTTCTTTTAACCAAAGCTTGTGACTTTTTATATGCCAAATTCTCAAAATTTTGATTTCTCTTTAACAGTCTAAAAGCTTTATTTCTAGGTTTAATTGCCAAATCACATTCCTTTGTCCACCATGGTACTATTTTCCTCTTATATTTTCCTTTTTTCTTTTGAATCGTTCCTCGGGCCACTCCTAAAATAGCTTCGCATACAGAAGAATTTACACTATCTATATCCAAATTTGACAGGGGTGTTAAGTGGGATTTCAATGTATGTAATAATTGTTTGCGTGGTAATTAGTAGGTGAATTGGGACTGTAAGCATGGTTAAACTATTTCATAATTATGTATGTTTTTGTATGAATGATGCTATTGTCTGTATTTTGTTTTCTACAATGTTAACTGTGCTTTATTGGGGATTTGCCTTCCTGTTTAGTTGGGCTGTCCCAATTGGCTGGTTATTTGGTGGGTCTATTTAAGGGGCACACTCACAATGGCTGCTTGGAGAGACTGGTTGGAGAAACTGCTTTTGAAGGTCTGCTTAGAGAGACTATATTTAAAATCAGCTTGCTGTGAGGCTGTCAGTGTTTTGTATTGCCTGCAATGGCCGGTTTTGTTTTCTTTATTTGAAAGTATTTTGTCTGTTTTGTTTTTTTTGTCTTCACCGTCGCACCAGTAAATAAACCGCTACACGCTTTTGAACTGGAATTTTGTCATCCGATGGTTCTTACCACCTTTTTGCAAGTCATCTGCTTGCTCCTCCTCTGACGTGAGACGGGAGCTGGTGAGCCATTTTCTCACAGTTTGTGTTCCCACTTCAGGAGTCACTGAGGTGCATTTATTTCAGTGTTGGGCTCACATTTGCTTGTTTGCAGCTCAGAGACTGAGCTGCTGGTGCCTTGCTCTGGCTCAGAGACTCTCTGCCTTTTCTTAGAGGACTCTTCGGGGACATGGGCCTTTCTCTTTCTCGCCCTAATGGGTTCCAGCTCTTCCTCTGGCTCCCTGAGGCTGATACTGGTGCTGCTTATCACTATTATGCTGGCTGCTGCCCGTCCACTAGAATTGCCCTTTCCCTTTTCACAATCAGAAATACTTTAATAATCCCAGAGGGAAATTACTTTTGTTACACGCTCAAGTTACAATTTTATATTTATTTATATGTATATGTATATATATATATATACACTATATTGCCAAAAGTATTTGCTCACCTGCCTTGACTCACATATGAGCTTAAGTGACATCCCGTTCCTAATCCATAGGGTTCAATATGACGTCGGTCCACCCTTTGCAGCTAGAACAGCTTCAACTCTTCTGGGAAGGCTGTCCACAAGGTTTAGGAGTGTGTTTATGGGAATTTTTGACCATTCTTCCAGAAGCGCATTTGTGAGGTCGCACACTGATGTTGGACGAGAAGGCCTGGCTCTCAGTCTCCGCTCTAATTCATCCCAAAGGTGTTCTATCGGGTTGAGGTCAGGACTCTGTGCAGGCCAGTCAAGTTCATCCACACCAGACTCTGTCATCCATGTCTTTATGGACCTTGCTTTGTGCACTGGTGCACAGTCATGTTGGAAGAGGAAGGGGCCAGCTCCAAACTGTTCCCACAAAGTTGGGAGCATGGAATTGTCCAAAATGTCTTGGTATGCTGAAGCATTCAGAGTTCCTTTCACTGGAACTAAGGGGCCAAGCCCAGCTCCTGAAAAACAACCCCACACCATAATCCCCCCTCCACCAAACTTTACACTTGGCACAATGCAGTCAGACAAGTACCGTTCTCCTGGCAACCGCCAAACCCAGACCCGTCCATCAGATTGCCAGATGGAGAAGCGCGATTCGTCACTCCAGAGAACGCGTCTCCACTGCTCTAGAGTCCAGTGGCGGCGTGCTTTACACCACCGCATCCGACGCTTTGCATTGCACTTGGTGATGTATGGCTTGGATGCAGCTGCTCGACCATGGAAACCCATTCCATGAAGCTCTCTGCGCACTGTTCTTGAGCTAATCTGAAGGCCACATGAAGTTTGGAGGTCTGTAGTGATTGACTCTGCAGAAAGTTGGCGACCTCTTCGCACTATGCGCTTCAGCATCCGCTGACCCCGCTCCGTCAGTTTACGTGGCCTACCACTTCGTGGCTGAGTTGCTGTCGTTCCCAAACACTTCCATTTTCTTATAATACAGCTGACAGTTGACTGTGGAATATTTAGGAGCGAGGAAATTTCACGACTGGATTTGTTGCACAGGTGGCATCCTATCACAGTTCCACGCTGGAATTCACTGAGCTCCTGAGAGCGACCCATTCTTTCACAAATGTTTGTAAAAACAGTCTGCATGCCTAGGTGCTTGAATTTATACACCTGTGGCCATGGAAGTGATTGGAACACCTGATTCCAATAATTTGGATGGGTGAGCAAATACTTTTGGCAATATAGTGTATATATATATATACACTCACCGGCCACTTTATTAGGTACCCCATGCTAGTAACGGGTTGGACCCCCTTTTGCCTTCAGAACTGCCTCAATTCTTCATGGCATAGATTCAACAAGGTGCTGGAAGCATTCCTCAGGGAGTTTGGTCCATATTGACATGATGGCATCACACAGTTGCTGCAGATTTGTCGGCTGCACATCCATGATGCGAATCTCCCGTTCCACCACATCCCAAAGATGCTCTATTGGATTGAGATCTGGTGACTGTGGAGGCCATTTGAGTACAGTGAACTCATTGTCATGTTCAAGAAACCAGTCTGAGATGATTCCAGCTTTATGACATGGCGCATTAACCTGCTGAAAGTAGCCATCAGAAGTTGGGAACATTGTGGTCATGAAGGGATGGACATGGTCAGCAACAATACTCAGGTAGGCTGTGGCGTTGTAACGATGCTCAATTGGTACCAAGGGGCCCAAAGATTGCCAAGAAAATATTCCCCACACCATGACACCACCACCACCAGCCTGAACCGTTGATACAAGGCAGGATAGATCCATGCTTTCATGTTATAGACGCCAAATTCTGACCCTACCATCCGAATGTCGCAGCAGAAATCGAGACTCATCAGACCAGGCAACGTTTTTCCAATCTTCTATTGTCCAATTTCGATGAGCTTGTGCAAATTGTAGCCTCAGTTTCCTGTTTTTAGCTGAAAGGAATGGCACCCGGTGTGGTCTTCTGCTGCTGTAGCCCATCTGCCTCAAAGTTCCACGTACTGTGCGTTCAGAGATGCTCTTCTGCCCACCTTGGTTGTAACGGGTGGTTATTTGAGTCACTGTTGACCTTCTAACAGCTCGAACCAGTCTGGCCATTCTCCTCTGACCTCTGGCACCAACAAGGCATTTCCGCCCACAGAACTGCCGCTCACTGGATGTTTTTTCTTTTTCGGACCATTCTCTGTAAACCCTAGAGATGGTTGTGCGTGAAAATCCCAGTAGATCAGCAGTTTCTGAAATACTCAGACCAGCCCTTCTGGCACCAACAATCATGCCACGTTCAAAGTCACTCAAATCACCTTTCTTCCCCATACTGATGCTCGGTTTGAACTGCAGGAGATTGTCTTGACCATGTCTACATGCCTAAATGCACTGAGTTGCCGCCATGTGACTGGCTGCTTAGAAATTAAGTGTTAACGAGCAGTTGGACAGGTGTACCTAATAAAGTGGCCGGTGAGTGTAGATATATACACACACACATCCAACAACACAAGATAATAAAGATAAAAATAAAGAGATCAAATATATACACATATAGCTCTTCTGTATGTATGTATGTATGTATTTTGATATTTGTTTTGGTACCTTTTAGTACTCTCTCACAAACTCTACGGACACAGAGTGATCTTGTCCAGTGGTGAGGCGGCTGAAGTTGTTGCAATTCTGTTTGCATAAATTTTTGTTGTCCAACTTGGTGACAACCTCCGCCATTCTTTTCCTGCAGCTTGGTTAATCCAGACGGCTGCTGGCTCCAACAGAGACGCTCTGGTTATCTGAAAGAGTTGATTGGACAAATGTTTCCACTCTATAGCAGATCTATTTAGGAAGCAATGGAAGAGGATGCAGACTGAGAAAAATCTAAAACCCCTCTTTTTAGTTAGAAAACATCAGCCACCAAATACTTTGACAAGAAAAAATGACACTTTCCCATGAATCCACTGATCCTGCATCACCAAAGATTTGATATAATAAAAACTTGGCACCAAGGAATTAGATTTTGCAATGTTTGGAGGAAAAATAATTAAAAAAAAAATAATAACATTTTTACATAAAGGTAACTACAAACCTTTAGTTGTCAACTCATTTAATGTTTTTCCATTAAATGTAATTATACAAGTTTTTGGGATTTTACAATTTAATGAACGTTCATCAAATAACAGGATCATCAATGTGTTACTCAAACACGTCTAATGTTAGTATATTAATATAACACCTCTGCAACGTTTGGTTCCCTAAAATTTAACTCAGAATTTGATTCCTGTTTCTTTTTCATATACCTTGAACATCACCTTATTGTTCAGACACAAGAGCAGGCGTCTCCATGTTGCTGACCGAGTTTAAAGGCCTCAGATTTCAAAAAATTTAAATCATGATGAGACTTTCTGGGGATTTATACCAACAATGTCGATCTAGGAGCAATCTGCACATGCACAACCCTGAACCCAAGGGGGAACAGCTATTAAACACATGCGAAAGCGTGCATGAGCCCATTTCTCCTCGTGCACACTGTGTTTCAAAGTTTGCATCCCTCATACAAGCTCACTTTCCAAAAGAAGGTTTGCAATTTTTCCACTATGTTAGACTGAAAATAATTGGAAATGGGGTTGAGCACGCAGGACGGCCCAACATTAACCTTTTTACCAGAATGATCAACTAACTGTGATGATCCACCTTGAAAAAGAAAATCCTCCACTATACCTTTAATATAAGATAACTCTGCTGCAACGTTTGGTTCCCTAAAATTTAACTCAGAATTTGCATTCCTGTTTTTTTTTTTTATATACTTTGAACATCACCGTGTTTTCCAGAGACAAGAGCAGGCGTCTCCATGTTGCTGACCGAGTTTAAAGGCCTCAGTTGTCAAAAAAACTCAAATCACGGTGAGATTTTCTGAAGATTTATACCAACGATATCGATCTAGAAGCGATCTGCACTCGGGTACAATGAAGTTCTTGCAGTAAAACCACAAAATATTTCTGTTTAAAAAAAACCATGGTCATGGTGCCCAGCTGTCCATCCTAAAAATGTTGAGAATCTGGCAGTTATCCCAGCAGTGATTCCAGGTAGCTGCCAAATTCTCCAAGCTGTAGTATTGGGCTTGAAGTGAAACGAATGGGGTCTGTGACACGTGATTAGAGAACAATGCAATTGATTGAAGCATAGCTGAAAAGGAGAAATTTTAAAATTTTAAATCTGTTTCAAAAAAATTTCGCAAAAAAAATGGGTGAAAATATAAATTGTAAAAAATAAATGATAAGAAAATTGGATAAAACAGCAAAGTTTATCTCAAAACTTTTTTCTAAATGAATTTTTCAAAGTTTTATCCTTGGTTTGCATTTTTTTTGTATATTTGTTTAGCATTTCCATTTAAACATAGTGTTGGATCATTAGTAAACCTCCCTTTTTGAAAAGCACTTTGATATTTTGACATATATCCTTTTTTATTTAAATAATATACTAATCTATTATTAATCATTCATTATTTGACATAGATTTGATGTTAAAGCTATTGGTCTGTAATTCTGTGCATTTTAATGATCTTTTTCTGGTTTAATTATTGCTACTATAATTGATTCCTTCCTAATTTTCCCTTGTCCCAAATTTTATCAAATAGTTGCAATATTATATCTTTGGATTTTTCACTAAGTTGACTTATCATTCTATACCAAATGTGATCTTTACCTGGTGCTATATTTTTTGTCTTCCTCAGTGCATCATTCAGTTCCACTTTTGTAAACTCAACATTCAATAAATTATTTGTTTCTTCAACACACTCTAGTAAATCTTTATGTTTACGTTTAATATTTTCTCTTCCTTTTCTGCCCCCTTCGCTAGTATTATTTGAACTGTGAATTTTACTAAAAGTTCTTGCCAATTTTTCAGCTTTATCTACATCTTTTATTATCTTTTAATGTCTATTATTAAAATAGGATATTCAAACTCTCTCTTTATTCCATTCATTCTTTTAATTTCTTTCCAAATGTTTTCTATTTTTGTGTCTTTTCCTATTGTGCTCCAAAAATGTCTCCAATATTCTCTTTTTGCATTCATAATAGTTCTCCTTACCATTGCTTGCTTTCTTTTATGATCAGTTAAATTATTATAAATTTTAGTACCTTAAATGCTTTATTTCTTACTTTTATTGCTTCTTTACATTCATTTGTCCACCATGGTACCGTTTTCTTATCATTTTTCCACCCTGTTTTCTTTATAGAATGGTCGGCTGCTTCCATAATTATCTTACTAATTTTTATATTTACATCATTTATATCCATTCTCATATCTACTTTTTCCAAGTTTAACACGTCTGCTTTATTAAAATTTAGTTTTTTATTGCTCTTTATATTCTTATTATTTAAATATAATCCTACTCTTATTGCTATAGGATAATGATCACTACCGATTGTTGTATTCTTACCAATGAACCATTCACATATACCAGCTATCACATTTGAGACAATAGTTCAATCTAACACCGATTCCATCCCTGTTCTTACATTGATTCTTGTACCCTTCCCATCGTTAATACATACAAGATCTTTCATTTCCATTAACTCTTCTATAACGTGTCCATTTTTATCATTATATTTACCCCACAATGTACTATTTGCATTAAAATCCCCTCACCAGATTACTTTACCTTCCAAATATTCAGTTAACTCTTCTATTTTTTCAATTGATAATGTTTTACATGGATTATAATAATTTATTATTTTAAATTTAGATTCTTGTTCCCATATCTCAATTACTATGTATTAAAATTCTCTCCCTAATACCTGATATTGTATCCCTTGCTTTACAAATATTGCACATCCTCCTCCACCTCCCTCCTGTCCATCTCTTCTTACACTATTATATCCTTTGATCCCAAAATCTAAAGTTGTTTTTAACCATGTTTCCTGAACATAAATGCTTTCTGGTTGTTCCTTAAGACTGTCAATATAACCTTTAAGTTCCTGTCCGTTAGCTATTAAACTTCTTGCATTCCATTGTAATATTAACATATATCAGCTGATGGTCCTGGTCTCCCATCTACCTCCAACTTTTTGTTTATGTTCTCCCATGATCCCTCTTTAAACCCCAAAAACTTTTCAGCTCCTCTCACTATTATTTTAATCAGTTTTATGCTTGGCTTGGTCAGTGCAGTTGATAACATTTGCTTCAAATAATCTGTTTTTCTACTGGTATGGTGATATTTTCCTCTGACTGGACTTTGGCTTGCAGTGGAATTGGACTCTGCATTTGTTCACTCTCTCTTGTTTTCTGTCCCTTCACATTTTTAACTGCTTCTGCATAGCTTATGTTTTTAGTCATTTTAATCTGTATGATTTCTTTTGCCTTCTTTCTTACTTCACATCCTTCTTATGTAACTCTATGTTGCCCTCCACAGTTACAACATTTTTTTTGTACTTCTTTCATTCTTCAAACTTGTGATCTTCCCCACATTTTGGACATCTCTGCTTCCCTTTGCAAACTGTAGCTATGTGTCCATATCTTTGACACTTCAAACAACGAAGCGGTGGAAGGATTGAAGGTCTGACCTGAAAACTCAGATAACCTATTTTCATGTTTTGTGGCAACTCTTTTTCTTCAAACTCAGTGAGGATTGATAAACTTCCAACCTTTTCTCCATTTATTTTTTTAGAAAGTCTCTTCAAGTTGTTCACTTTTGTATCCACAATGCATCTTTTAAGTTTATCAAGATCTTCATCTAGAGGGATTCCATATATCACTCCTCTAATCTTTTTATTTTCTCCCATGATTTTTTTCTCCTACCCAGTTTTTTTTACAGATATTTTCCACTTTTAATGCCTTATTCATTTGCTCTTTATTTTTACAAACTACCAATAGGTTTTCATCTCTCAAAATCTTTACCATTTCGACTTCTCCAATTTTCTTTTTTATTTCTCTTGACACCACAATGGGGCTGATGTTATCGTGTTCTTGCTCATTCTTCAGTTTTAATATTATTTTAAATTCCTCCCTCACAACTTTCCTCTAGCTCGTAGATAGAAATAAACACTACTGATGGTCAATGAGGCATCTAGAAGCCAAACTACTAATGCTGCGTTGATTCTGTCTCAGAATACTGACACCTGCTGGACATTTAGAGACACTGCAGGCAGCTGATTGGACAGACTAAACTGTTTGATCTGATGACCTGGAACAATGATATCATTAAAGTTATTGGAGGTTATATTCTATTATTTCATATCTATGTTTAAATTGAAAATATCTTTGATAGTTTTAGATGCAGCCAATAAATAATGTAAACATTTATCATAACGTTAAAATTTAGGGGAAAATATGAATGAGGATGCTTGTGGACTAAGATTTTAAATCATTTTTTAAAACAATAAGTGCAGTAAAAACAGTAAATAAACTAAGAGTCAATTAGATATTAACTTTTATTCATATAAGTTGAGTGATAACTGAGAGGTAAAAGACACAAGGAGAACATTAAAATAAAAACGTTCCTATTCCTTTTAGGCTCCAACATTCTGGATCATTTTAATGATAAACCGCAAAAGATGAGACTTTTTTTAACAGATGCATCATGTTGACAGATACGTTTTTAAACCCAGTTTAGTGGGTCAGTCAGTTAGAAACCAATCCTGGATTGGTCACATGACTTTCATGAAAACAACACACTCAGAGTTACAGAGTTTGGCTCTATGGGCTCCACGCATGCACCCACTCATCATTGTTAATGGACCATCACTAATAGTATTAAACTAGGAAACGGGGGCAGGGGTGCTTGTATCTATTTTTAAATATTTATTCATATTTAAACAACAATCAGGTGTTGAATCCAGGAACGGGCCTCTCCTATTTCCTATGATTAATAAAATGTATTTTATTATTTTTTATTTATTAGTGCCATCTGGTAATTCAGTCTCTCTGTCTTATTTTCTTTCTAGCTGACTTCTACCTGCTGATCAACTAATTTTTCCATCAGTGTTGCTATTTTCTTCCAAACTAAAAACTGAGAAATGATACATTATAAATCCCTTTCAAGCACATTAGTATATACAACATGAAAAAGTACAATTTAATAGTCAAAATAAGATGATCTGTTTCACACTCCTGTTTAAAGTTGGTAATTTTTAGAGGAGATACTGGGGTTATTCAAGTGTAGCAACAGAATCTATGAGCCAAAGGAGGCGCGACATGTATCTCACTATAGACTCCTTTAGGTACGAATCCAGTAAAGTTAGGGTAAGTAGATAGCAGACTGGTGAGGAAACTATGTTACAGCCGACGCTTTGGTCAGAGTTTAACACCGGTCACAGATAATGTTGTAACACTGGTATAATCTGATGTATATATATTTAATGTGCAATTACTATTTAATACCGTGTGCAATAACCTGTTTTCATATTCGATACCCAGTGCAATAACAATATATATAAATACCATCTATATAAATACCAATTTAACACCCTGTGCAATAACACTGAATAATAATCCTGTTAAATAAGAGACTCCAGCTGTTGTAAATATATTTATATATCTGTGTGGATGCACCGTAGATACTGTATATACCCCCCCATGCACCTTTTCCTCCCTTTCTTTTGACTATTGAGCTGATGTAACGAGTACATTTCTCTACTGTGAGATAATTAAAGATTCATCATATGTATATCTCATCATACATATTATGATTATTGTTATGATTATTGTTATCTCACCTGATTAAATATCAGGCTTAATAAAAGGCTTATCACCACAACATTTGGAGCTAAAAGAAAAAACAAACCAATAAACGAAGATTAAACAGGTTTAAACAACTTTATTGGTTGAAATGTTTCACATAATTTTAACAAACCCAGATTGCCCAAAAAGTGGATTATCAAATCTATAAAAACTCGACTCATTTCTACAAAAAGGCTTAATATAGCATGAAAAAGGTCGGCATATATTTAACAAAACATTCCATTTGCTCTGATTATTTGATTATTTAGGTCCAGTCTGCTGAAAACAGCAACACAGCAGCAACGTCACTGGAGACGATTGTTCATCCAGCAGATGTCTGTAGACACAGGAGTGGATGTAGGAAGAGGATCCACGTAATGAGTAAACACTGTTGTTTCCAAACAGATTAATCTAACTAGGCTTTGACTTATTTAAGAGCTTGAAAACAAGGTAGGAAATCATAGCGATATAAGCAGTGTCAAATATTCTAATAATGAAAAACTGGTGTCAAAAGGGGTGTCTGTTAAGTCCACTGCTATTTCATCTTTTTATTGAGCCTCCGTCTCAGGTTATCAGAGAGGAGACAGGTTTATAGGGGGTGACAATATGGGATGTGGAAAACAAAATATGCCCTGTTGTGTGAAAAAAGTTTTTTAACTATACAGTCCAGTTAAATGAATGGAGATTGATGGATTTCACTCAGTCGGACTTTATTTTATCTTTGGAAAAAGAGAACAGTTCATCAAACAGCCCTTATTGCTTGGTAATCAGCCCTGTTCTGATCTAGACAGAGTTGGTCTCCCTTACTTATAATGATTTGAAGGTTGTGTTAGAGTCAAAACAAAATACACATACTTTGGTTAAACAAGATCAAACCCTGAGAAAGAATTTGGCCTGTTATGGGAGTGAGTGTGTCTTCTATGCAAACACTCCTCACTCAGGCATTGTGTGGTCTTGCAGGTCGAAGAGACTAATTGAAATTCCTTTTTCAGTGAGTAGATAGCATAATTCAATATACACTGTGTCATGATGGGTTTCAGAAAAGCCCAGTATGCAGAACACCACGGAAACGGATGAAAAGTTTAACAAGTTTATTGAGCACAAGCACATGGAATAAACACACGAACTGAATCAGGCCTGGGGGCAGGTTCACTGGAGTCTGTGAGGATGATAGTTCAGTTAGCTTGGAAGCCGATGAGTTTGAGAGTTTCTGATTTATACCTTGAGGAGTCCGGGTTTGGCTTTGAGAGAGGAACTGTTGGGTCCAGAGACTGTTTAGTTCAGCAGAGTCCAATAACCGCTTCAGCGTCTTACTTCTAGCGTTAGGGCAGACCTTGGCTTTGGGTTTCCAGCTCTTAGTCCAGAGCAGCATGGGAATCCAGAGAAGAGTCTTCAGGTTTGGCTCAAAGGGCAGGCTCGGCAGGTTAAGCTCATCCTGAGCTTACAAGGGGAACTGGATTCCTGAAAGCAGAGACAAGGAGGAATAAGAATCCAATCTGGATCAGAGAACAACAAAGATTCTCAGAAGATGCTAGGCTCAGGTGCTAACCAAACTGGATAAACACTGCGGCGTTGAGGCAAGGTCTGAAGGCAGGTTATATACTGGTGGATCCTCTGATGTTGAGATGCGCCTCAGGTGTGTCGAAGGCTCAGCTCAGGAGGATCCACGGCGGACTCTGGTGGAGAAAGGTGGAACTTCTCCAGATCCCAACACACTGCTCAAAAAAATTAAAGGAACATTTTGAAAACACATCAGATCTCATGCTGTTTATTTATACTGATATGGACTGGGTGATGTGTTTGGAACAAAAGGATGCCACATCATTTAATGGAAAGGAAAATGATCAACCTACAGAGGGAATGTACTGAATTCAATGACACCCCAAAAATGACAGTGAAAGAAATCATGCGGCAGGCTAGTCCATTTGGTGAAATTTCATTGCAGCAACTCAAAATGGTATCCAGTCATCTGTATGGCCCCCACGTGCGTGTGTGCATGCCTGACAACGTCGGGGCATGCTCCTAATGAGACAACGGATGGCTTCCTGGGGTATCTCCTCCCAGATCTGGACCAGGGCATCACTGAGCTCCTGGACAGTCTCAGGTGCAACATGGCGGCGTCGGATGGATGGAAAAATAATGTCCCAGAAGTGTTCTATTGGATTTAGGTCAGGCGAGCGTGGGGGCCAATTAATGGTACATTTTGAAGCAAAATGCTAGGAAACTGGAGAGAAAATATCGCTCCACAGGCCTGCGAGAGTCCTTCCTAGTCTGGAAAAATGGTTTACTGCTGTATAAGAGGACCCTTTGTAAAGCAAGAGCAGCATACTTCTCCTCATTAATAGAGGAGAATAAGAATAATCCTAGATTTCTTTTTAATACAGTTGCCAAACTCACCCAGAGCCATAGCTCTGTTGAACCGTCCATTCCACCTGCTCTTAGCAGCAATGATTTTATGGGATTCTTTATAAATAAGATTGATCTTATTAAAAATAAGATCATAAGCACTCCTCTATCCGCGATTGTACCTGAGGTAGTCATGGAATCTGAACCGGGTTTAGACTGCTTTGATCCAGTTGAACTCTCTGAATTAGCAAAATTATTGTCTTCATCTAAGCCTTCAACTTGTATGTTAGATCCAGTTCCAACCAGGTTATTTAAGGAGGTATTCCCTTTGATCTCCTTCTCCATTTTAGATGTGATTAATCTATCTCTGTTACAGGGATATGTACCTAAAGCTTTTAAGGTTGCTGTAATTAAACCTCTGCTTAAGAAACCGTCTCTTGACCCAGATGACTTGGTCAATTATAGACCTATATCTAATCTTCCTTTCTTATCCAAAATTCTTGAGAAAGTAGTTGCCAAACAAGTTTGCGATCACTTCCACCATAATGAACTTTTTGAAGAGTTTCAGTCTGGCTTTAGAGCTCATCATAGCACTGAAACAGCTCTGGTGAAAGTCACTAATGATATTCTCATGGCCTCAGATAATGGACTTGTATCTGTGCTCGTCCTGTTGGATCTTAGTGCTGCATTTGATACAGTTGACCATAATATTCTTTTAGAAAGACTTGAATATTTTGTTGGAATTAAAGGAACAGCACTAGACTGGTTTAAATCTTATCTATCTGATCGAATTCAGTTTGTTCATGTTAATGATAGATCTTCAACACGCTCAAAGGTTACCTGTGGAGTACCACAGGGATCATTGCTAGGACCAATTCTCTTTAATTTATACATGCTCCCAATCGGTAGAATGATTAGACAGCATGGGATTAATTTCCACTGTTATGCTGATGATACCCAGCTATATCTGTCTATAAATCCAGATGAAGCCAACCCATTACATAGATTACAGGCATGTCTTGAAGACATAAAAACCTGGATGACTCTTAACTTTCTGCTCCTGAATGCAGACAAAACAGAAGTTATAGTCTTTGGACCAGAGTCTCTGAAAAAGAAACTGATTAGCCAGTCACTTCATTTGGATGGGATTAAACTGATTTCAGATAATAAAGTAAAAAATCTTGGTGTTATTTTTGATCAGGACCTGTCATTTAAATCCCATATCAAAGAGGTTTCTAGAATTTCCTTCTTTCATCTGAGGAACATTGCAAAAATTAGAAATATCCTGTCCAGGGGTGATGCTGAGAAACTAGTCCATGCATTTGTTACTTCAAGGCTGGACTATTGTAATTCTTTACTATCAGGAAGTCCACAAACTGTAGTTAAAAGCCTTCAGCTGATCCAAAATGCTGCAGCCAGAGTTCTAATGAAAATTAAAAAGAGAGATCATATCTCGCCTATCCTGGCTTCTCTTCATTGGCTTCCTGTTAAATCAAGAATAGAATTTAAAATCCTCCTTCTCACATATAGAGCCTTAAATGGCCAAGCTCCATCTTATATCAGAGATCTGATTGTTCCTTATGTTCCTAACAGAGCACTTCGCTCTCAATCTGCAGGTTTACTAGTGGTTCCTAGAATTTCTAAAAGTAGAATGGGAGGCAGATCTTTTAGTTATCAGGCTCCTCTCCTGTGGAACCAACTACCAGTTTTAGTCCGTGAGGCAGACACCCTGTCTACTTTTAAGGCTAGGCTTAAAACTTTCCTTTTTGATAAAGCTTATAGTTAGGGTGGCTCAGGTTATCCTGAGCTATCTCTATAGTTATGCTGCTATAGGCTTAGACTTTTGGAGGACATAGGGACCCCCATTTCATCATTTTGCTTCATTCTCTCTCTGTTCTCCTATTCTGCAGAATCTGTTAGTTCAATCTCTAACCTTCTGCTCTCTCTGCTTTTCCTCAGAGTAGCTTTGCCTCGTCTGTTCCTGTTTGGCTGTGACGCCATCCTGGAAAGAAACATCAGCTGTGCTGCTTCTATCAACACCCTTGTTTATAGATGTTGGAGATCGGCCTGTTTTCCAGTGTGGTCCTGTTTCTCTGACCGTGACTGAGTGGATGTGCTCTCTTCGTCCTCTGGCATGGGAGCTGCCTTGGAGCTTGTCTGCCTGGCTGTGTGTTTCCTGGACGGGGCCGCCTTTTACAGCTGCTTTTTGTATCTCTGCTTCTGTCTCCTTGAACCCCAGTCGGCCTCGGCAGATGGCCGCTCACACTGAGCCTGGTTCTGCTGGAGGTTTCTTCCTGTTAAAAGGGAGTTTTTCCTCTCCACTGTCGCTACAAGCATGCTTAGTGTGGGGGATTGTATTTGAGTCAATGAGTCGATGCAATCAACTGGTTTTCCTTAGATAGAAAACTTTGTATCAATTTGACTGTATGATCTGGTTGAACTGTAAAGTGCCTTGAGATGACATGTGTTGTGAATTTGGCGCTATATAAATAAACTGAATTGAATTGAATTGAATTCCTTCATCCTCCAGGAACTGCCTGCATACTCTCGCCACATGAGGCCGGCCATTGTCGTGCACCAGGAGGAACCCAGGACCCACTGCACCAGCATAGGGTCTGACAATGGGTGCAAGGATTTCACCCCGATACCTAATGGCAGTCAGGGTGGTGTTGTCTAGCCTGTATAGGCCTGTGCGTCCCTCCATGGATATGCCTCCCCAGAACATCACTGACCCACCACCAAACCGGTCAAGCTGAACGATGTTACAGGCAGCATAACGTTCTCCACGGCTTCTCCAGACCCTTTGACGTCTGTCACATGTGCTCAGGGTGAACCTGCTCTCATCTGTGAAAAGCACAGGGCGCCAGTGGCCGACTTGCCAATTCCAGTGTTCTGTGGCAAAGGCCAATCGAGCCCCACGGTACCGGGCAGTGAGCACAGGGCCCACTAGAGGACGTGGGGCCCCCAGGCCACCCTCATGACGTCTGTTTCTGATTGTTTGGTCAGAGACATTCACACCAGTGGCCTGCTGGAGGTCATTTTGTAGGGCTCCGGCAGTACTCCTCTTGCTCCTCCTTGCACAAAGGAGCAGATAGCGGTTCTGCTGATGGGTTGTAGACCTTCTACGGCCCTGTCCAGCTCTCCTGGAGTAACTGCCTGTCTCCTGGAATCTCCTCCATACTCTTTGAGATTGTGCTGGGAGACACAGCAAACCTTCTGGCAATGGCACGTATTGATGTGCCATCCTGGAGGAGTTGGACTGCCTGTGCAACATCTGTAGGGTCCAGGTAGCGCCTTATGCTAACAGTAGTGACAGTGACTCTAGCCAAATGCAAAACTGGTGAAAAAGAGTCAGAGAAGGTGAGGAGGGGTAAAAATGTCAGTGGCCTCCACCTGTAAAACCATTCCTGTTTTGATGGTCGTCTCGTTGTTGCCCCTCTAGTTCACCTGTTGTTAATTTCATTAACACCAAAGCAGCTGAAACTGATTAACAACCCCCTCTGCTACTTACCTGACCAAATCAATATCCCACAAGTTTAATTAACTTGATGCTATACTCTGATTACAAAGTGTTCCTTTAGTTTTTTTGAGTAGTGTATGAAATAAGGGAATTCTAAATTTTCTAACCACAGCCTATACATGGATGATGTTCTTGTAGCCAAAAAATCCTGAAGCTGGTATTCTCCACTGCTTATAAACATTCTGAAAAATGTGATATTTTCTGGCTATACACTCATTGTACAAAAAGACACACATTTTGACCCTTTTTTCAAGTTTTTTTTCATTCTTAGTAGACTATTACATATCATCCCAGATTAGACCCTTACTGTGCTAGTGTAATCCATACTACGAGTCTAAATGGAAGAACATCAAGCTTTCTATATTGGAGTCCCAGATTCAACCTGTGCTTGTGGCTTAGACAGGCTTCCTCAAGTAAATTAATTCCAAAACTGGTGTATAAGTTTCTCCTTGAAAAAGTGGTCTGAGGTGGTTAAAACATATTGTCTGGAAAAACAGACAGGAGTGTTGAGTTGGCCTTTGTACCATCCATGCGTTCTCCTGGCACGTCTAGACCATGAATACCGGCTGTGGGCCTTCTGTAAAATCATATAAAAATGGCCGTTTATTAAAATCAAGGATTTATGAGATTGGAAGAGGAGATTGTTTACAGCTATTTGCAGGGATAGTGTTTTTTAGGAGGTAAGTTATGACCCCTGGCATAGTGTTAAAATCCAGGGATAATGCAAGTCTTTATAGATGCATACACTGGTACTAACACAAAAGGCTTCAATGGCAAACTTTTCCAAAAATTTTGCAACTATGAATAAGAGGTCAGCAGATTATATCAGACAGTGGTGGGAAAAGGGAGCCAGCATTACAGTCTCAGAGGAAATGCGGTCTCAACTGTGGAAAAACACCTTTCTAACTATTAACTCTTCAGAATGGCGTGATTTAGGCTGGAAGAACATTATCAGGTTTTTTATTACGCCAAAGGAGAAATTAAGGATAAGTGATGCACAGTAGCCCTGCTAGAGAGGGTCTACGTTGGTTTCTCCAGATTATGTTCATATTTACTGGTCCCTGAAGGACTTTGATCAAGTCACACATATTTACTAAAGATTTTCTTGATTGCAAGTAAGAAAGCAATCACCAAATGACAGCTCCAATCAAGCCCCTTACCTTCAGGCTTTTTATTAGCATTATACACTGGATTTTCTCTGCATGTCCAGAAGGAGAAAAGAGAGACCCTGGGAAAATGGAACATTTATTCACAGACTCATAAAAAATTACTTTCGTGAATTTCAAAATATATCTGCCTCTTCTGACTGTTACTCATATACCCTGCTCCTGGGTTGTGGGTTATATGTGTTATTTATTTTTATTTTGGGAAGCGATGCAGATTAAAATACACTGCTCTATATATTGTATGTGTGCTCTAGTTCTCACCTTTTTTTTCCTTGTTCAAAAGCTAAAAATAAAGTTCATGGATTTATACTTTTCTTATAATCCAAGGCTATGCTATTGGAGTTGTTTAGTGATTTCTCACTGTATCTACTGCTGTTTATTATCTTAAAGTCAGAAAAGGCAGGAAGAGGGAATCCTAATAACTTAGTAAACACACTTTCAATTAATAGTGTCAACATATTCATAAATAATCCAATAAAATTATTGTCAATTGCGGTTTAACAGAGCTATGGCTCTGGGTGAGTTTGGTAACTGTATTAAAAAGATATCTAGTATAGTTATTATTCTCCTCAAAGGGTCATCCAATACACCAATAAACAGTTTTTCAAGACTAGGTAGGATTCCCACAGGCCTGTGGAGCGCCATTTCCTCTCCAGTTTCCTAGCATTTTGCTTAAGAGTGCACAGCTCTGCAATAAATCTGGGAGTCAGCTTTCTATTTTTGGAAGTTTTTCTTTTTCAAAGGGGCTGTGTTGTCTAAAGCAGTACGCGGAGATCAACTAATTCATCAACCTGTGAAGGGGAATAAACTAAGCTTTTGCACTCTGCAGCACTGCTCAGTGACACAGAAGAGAAAGAAAGTAAAACAAATTCCTTAAAATGTATAACTGCAATATCTGATTATGATCTGCTAAATTGAAACCTTCTTTTGGGGGAGGAGAACTCTGTTAAAGTAATCCTGAAGGTTATTAAAAAGTGGTCAGAGAGGACAGGGTTGTGAGGAAATACTGTTATTTTTTCACATTATATGCCAAATGACAGCACAGGATCCAAAGTATGAAGATTAGAATGTGTGGGACTATTCACATTTTGAACAAAGCCTTCTCTCCCTTTGAGCAATCAACTCCTGCTGCTGCCCACTGCCCTGCAGTGCAATCAGCAGCATGTCTCTCAGCTGTGTTTAAGCAGTTATAAGGCAGCCTGTGGCAGACAGACAGGGCCAGATGATTGCAAACCAACTAGCAAGCAGTATCCAGCACTTAATGTTACCTGACCAAGTCTTTGCTTCACGGATTTTCCCTTTTGCCTAGCACTCATTGGATTTCTCTGCCTTCTGGAAAACAACCCTGCTTCTGCCCCTTGACTTCTGCCTCCTGCCAAGCTCCCTGATCACTAAGCCTAAGTCTGGCTTCTAGGATCTAAATCCTGCTTCTGTGCTCCAAGCCTCCCCAACAGTCATTTGGAGCTGTTCTGAAGATATTCCATTAGGTTATATCCAAGTAACGTCTTCCTATGGGCAACGAGTTGAAGGCACAAACTGAACTTTTCATAATTTATCATTTATGGTACGCCAGTACCATACCAGTAACATGTAGGCCAATCACTGTCCCCCAGACAACCATGGTTATATTTTTTATATTTATACTTTTTAAAAACAAAGCCGACATCTGATTGTTCCTTATGTTCCTAACAGAGCACTTCACTCTCAATCTGCAGGTTTACTAGTGGTTCCTGGAATTTCTAAAAGTAGAATGGGAAGCAGATCTTTTAGTTATCAGGCTCCTCTCCTGTGGAACCAACTACCAGTTTTAGTTCGTGAGGCAGACACCCTGTCTACTTTTAAGGCTAGGCTTTAAACTTTCCTTTTTGATAAAGCTTATTGTTAGAGTGGCTCAGGTTATCCTAAACTATCTCTATAGTTATGCTGCTATAGGCTTAGACTGCTGGAGGAAATAGGGACTGCTTTTTCATCATTCTGCTTCATTCTATCTCTATTCTCCTACCCTGCAGAATCTGTTAGGTCAATCTCTAATAGTAGCTTCATCTGGTCTGTTTTGGCTGTGACTCAATCCTGGAGAGAAATATCAGCTGTGCTGCTGCCATCAACACCTTTGTTTCTAGATGTTGGAGCTTGGGCTGTTTTCAGTGTAGTCCTGTTTCTCTGACTGAGACTAACTGGATGTGCTCTCTTCATCCTCTGACATGGGAGCTGGCTCGGAGCTCGTCTGCCTGGCTGTGTGTTTCCTGGACAGGGTCGCCTGTGGAGCTGGTTGACAGTTGCCTTTTGTATCTATGCTTCTTTTTCTATGTCTGCTTCTGTCTCATTGAACCCCAGTCGGCCTCAGCAGATGGCCGCTCACACTGAGCCTGGTTCTGCTGGAGGTTTCTTCCTGTTCAAAGGGAGTTTTTCCTCTCCACTGTCGCTACAAGCATGCTTAGTGTGAGGGATTGCTGAAGAGTCGATGCAATCAGCTGGTTTTCTTTAGATAGAAAACTTTGAATCAAATTGACTGGATGATCTGGTTGGACTGTAAAGTGCTTTGAGACGACTTGTGTTGTGAATTGGAGCTATAGAAATAAACTGAATTGAATTAAATGTCTTACAACCACTTATGGATATAAACACTTTTTATTTAACTTATTACTCAGCAGCCATTCAGAACATCAACATATACAACATGTTATAAGGTAGCAAAAATACCTTTTTTAAATGAGAAGTGATTAGTTTATTCATCTTAGATCATTTGTGGAAGGTCAGAACCCATTATTAACTAATTTATGTCAGTGTCCAGGTTTAGAAGTTTATAACGATTGATGGGTTCAATAACAGGAAGCTGAGAGAGCAGGTAAGACTTTATTCATCTCAAAAACATGCATTTAGCAAGACAGAGACACCAGGTGTAGTTTACATCAGGCATAAACAACAGGGAAGTCTCAGCCAGGAGGAACAGAACAACTACAAACTCATGGTTTAGCTCTGTGCTTTGAGGCTTCAGCCTGTCATCCTGCAGGGTTTATGGTCCCTCTGCTTCAGAAAGGCCTGCTCTGTAGGAACACTGTCTGCTCTTAATCTTCACTCAGCAACCTTTCCTCAGAAACCTGAAAATAAAGCCTCTATGAAGAAACTCTTAGATTTAGTTTCCCTTCTGGTCCATCTGTCTGGCTCAGAATGATGACTGTTGTTTCAGTTTTATTTAACTGATCGACAGGCCAATAGAGGGACCTCTCAAGGGAAACAAACTAAAATATTAACACTTTTAACTTAACTTATTTTAAAAAAATACCTCCAGATAATAAAAGCATTCCACAATTTAGTTAGAAATAATGTAAACAATGAAACACCTGAGGTTGTCAATGACTTCAGTGTAGCATAGATTTGAAGTCCAGGTGTATTTTAATGTGAGATGAATGCAGCCGTGACATTAGCACAGATAGAAGGCAATCAGGCTGTTAGCAAGCTGTTAGGTTTCACGTTAGACGTGGTGCGTTGATAAGCAGTGAATCAAAACGGTGCATTCGCTGCAAAAATGTAAATCTAACTATATTTATCTTAAAATAAGTTAATTTGTTCTTGAATTGAGGAGCTAAGTGAGACACTTTGCCAAAGGAACACAAGACAATTTAGATTCAAAATGAGAAGAAACAATTGAAGCCAATTATTTCAAGAGCATATTATCTAATTATTTTAAGGGTAAAAATGCTCATTCAATTGGCAGATCATCTTTATTTGCCTACTAAAATGAAGGGTTAATGCACTTATTTTAATAAATGTTGATTTTCAGAATGCCGGTAAAGATTCTCAGTCATCCAGGTCAGAGTAATTCCCAAAAAGTAAAAAAAAACAACCATCCACTGGACTTTATTTCCAGGTTTGAAGATGTTTCCCTTCCCATCCAAGAAGCTTTTTCAATTCCCGCTGCTGGCGGGTTTAAGGTGAAGCACACACAGAGAGATGGAGAATGAGGAGGATCCAGCAGCAAAACAGCATTTTCCAGATGGAAATACCGGTGTTACGTCGAGCTGCGTTTCCCCATCAAATACGGTTTTCCTTGCAAAGTTTGAAGATGTTTCTCTTCCATCCAGGAAGCTTTTTCAATTCAAAATGTCAGAAATAGCGTTTTGTTCCAGGCTTTATACAGCAGCCCAACAAAGCCTGGTTTTTGTCTAGAAAACATGCAAATTGAAACTAACTAACGGGTCCACCCCTTTGGAATGGGGGTTGTTTGAGTTAGTTGTTAGCCTGCAATGCCCCATACCTGTCTATGTCTCTGAAAGGGGGGTCGTTAAAGGGATTGCCGGCCTGGCTGAATAGGTGAGGTCTCTTGCTAAAGTCTTCAAAACTGGGAAGTATTTTCTGTATGTCAGTGCTACCCATATCACTAGCCATCACTGTTCCCTGTTAATCTGCCTGTACAGCACTTACAATAGAAAGGTCATTTTGAAATGTAACCACAGGGTCAACAAAACCCTTAAGTTGACTGTCCTTTAAAGCAACATCATGACCTGGTGGATTTACAAAAGGAACCTGTGTGATCCTAGAAGCCGGAAGCTGTACCTTTAGTTGAGGTGTATGACCCTGAATGGCTGCATCCACAAGGTCCCTTAACTCTAACAAATGAGCCATGCCAGTGTCCTTGGACTCCAGCAAAGTCTTACTGCTAATAAAACTGGTGATATACTTATAGCAATCCTCCTCATCTGCACACTCAAGATGAAGTGGCTCCAACTCTGAAACTGGACTGGCAATCTGGAACAGTTCATCTGCAGGTAGGTTGAGCAAGTTCTTCTTGATGTACCACACCAAGCTTTTCCTCTCACCGTCTGCCATAGCTGATCCTTCTTCCTAGCAGTTGACTACACCATTCAAAGTCCTGAATCCCTTTCCCTCTTTTTCTTATCCTTCACCGGTGGCTAGGGTTAGATGCCTTCCTAATCCTAAAGGTAATTTTCTCTGGTCCCCTCCCTGATCTGACCAGTGATGACATGTTTAGCCGCATGTCGTCATTCAACCGCTGGTTGTCTAGGTGGTGTCCTGAAAACAACGTGGGCTACATTAATAATTGGCAATCCTTTTGGGGAAAGCCTGGTCTGATTCAGAGAGACGGCATCCATCCCACTTTGGATGGTGCAGCTCTTCTTTCTAGGAATTTGGCCACATTTATTAGTCCTCCAAAACCCTGACCACCCAGGGTGCAGACCAGGAAGCAGAGTTGTAGTTTAACACACATCTCTGCAGCTTCTCTACTGTTACCCACTCTTTACTCCATCCAGACAGTGTCTTGCCCACGACCAAAATCTAATAAATTAGCAAAGATTCCCAAAGGAGTAAATCATGATAATCTAATTAAAATCAAAATAACTTCAATTGGGGAAAAAGTTAAAAAAATTAAATGCGGTCTGTTTAACATTAGATCGCTTTCCTCTAAAAGTCTGCTAGTTAATGACTTGATTTGTGATAATCACATTGACTTGTTTTGCCTTACAGAAACCTGGATGCAGCAAGAGGATTATGTGAGCATAAATGAGGCAACTCCTTCAAGCTATTTAAATGTTCACATACCCAGAAGTTCTGGGCGAGGAGGAGGAGTAGCAACAATCTTCCAGTCTGACTTACTGATTACTCCCAAAACAGTTAATACCTACAACTCTTTTGAACATTTAACCCTTAATTTCCCTGATCCAAATTTCAAGGCAAGAAAACCTCTTCTTTTTGTAACTTTGTATCGTCCACCAGGTCCCTACTCTGAATTTTTAGATGAGTTTTCAGAGTTCCTTTCTGATTTGGTATTAAATACTGACAGGGTCATCATAGTGGGAGATTTTAACATCCATGCTGACATTGAAGGCGATAGCTTAAGAGCAGCCTTTAATGCTATCTTAGACACTATTGGCTTTGTTCAAAATGTGAATAGTCCCACACATTCTCATCTTCATACTTTGGATCTTGTGCTGACATACGGCATAGAATGTGAAGAAATAACAGTATTTCCTCACAACCCTGTCCTCTCTGACCACTTTCTAATAACCTTCAGGATTACTTTAACAGAGTTCTCCTCCCCCAAAAGAAGGTTCAATTTTAGTAGATCTTTATCAGATAGTGCAGTTATAAATTTTAAAGAATCTGCTTCACTTTCTCTCTCCTCTGTGTCACTGAGCAGTGCTGCAGAGTGCAAAAGCATAGCTTATTCCCCTTCACAGGTTGATGATTTTGTTGATGGGGTTGCTAGTTCTCTGCGTACTGCCTTAGACAACGCAGCTCCCTTGAAAATGAAAACCGTTAAAAATAGAAAGCTTGCTCCTTGGTTTAATGCAGAGCTGCGTACTTTGAAGCAAAATGCTAGGAAACTGGAGAGAAAATATCGCTCCACAGGCCTGCGGGAGTCCTTCCAAGTCTGGAAAAATGGTTTACTGCTGTATAAGAGGACCCTTTGTAAAGCAAGAGCAGCATACTTCTCCTCATTAATAGAGGAGAATAAGAATAATCCTAGATTTCTTTTTAATACAGTTGCCAAACTCACCCAGAGCCATAGCTCTGTTGAACCGTCCATTCCACCTGCTCTTAGCAGCAATGATTTTATGGGATTCTTTTTAAATAAGATTGATCTTATTAAAAATAAGATCATAAGCACTCCTCTATCCGCAATTGTACCTGAGGTAGTCATGGAATCTGAACCGGGTTTAGACTGCTTTGATCCAGTTGAACTCTCTGAATTAGCAAAATTATTGTCTTCATCTAAGCCTTCAACTTGTACGTTAGATCCAGTTCCAACCAGGTTATTTAAGGAGGTATTCCCTTTGATCTCCTCCTCCATTTTAGATGTGATTAATCTATCTCTGTTACAGGGATATGTACCTAAAGCTTTTAAGGTTGCTGTAATTAAACCTCTGCTTAAGAAACCGTCTCTTGACCCAGATGACTTGGTCAATTATAGACCTATATCCAATCTTCCTTTCTTATCCAAAATTCTTGAGAAAGTAGTTGCCAAACAAGTTTGCGATCACTTACACCATAATGAACTTTTTCAAGAGTTTCAGTCTGGCTTTACAGCTCATCATAGCACTGAAACAGCTCTGGTGAAAGTCACTAATGATATTCTCATGGCCTCAGATAATGGACTTGTATCTGTGCTCGTCCTGTTAGATCTTAGTGCTGCATTTGATACAGTTGACCATAATATTCTTTTAGAAAGACTTGAATATTTTGTTGGAATTAAAGGAACAGCACTAGACTGGTTTAAATCTTATCTATCTGATCGAATTCAGTTTGTTCATGTTAATGACAGATCTTCCACATGCTCACAGGTTACCTGTGGAGTACCACAGGGATCAGTGCTAGGACCAATTCTCTTTACTTTATACATGCTCCCAATTGGTAGAGTTATTAGACAGCATGGGATTAATTTCCACTGTTATGCTGATGATACCCAGCTATATCTGTCTATAAATCCAGATGAAGCTAACCCATTACATAGATTACAGGCATGTCTTGAAGACATAAAAACCTGGATGACTCTTAACTTTCTGCTTCTGAATGCAGACAAAACAGAAGTTATAGTCTTTGGACCAGAGTCTCGGAAAAAGAAGCTGATTAGCCAGTCAATTCATTTGGATGGGATTAAACTGATTTCAGATAATAGAGTAAAAAATCTTGGTGTTATTTTTGATCAGGACCTGTCATTTAAATCCCATATCAAAGAGGTTTCTAGAATATCCTTCTTTCATCTGAGGAACATTGCAAAAATTAGAAATCTCCTGTCCAGGGGTGATGCTGAGAAACTAGTCCATGCATTTGTTACTTCAAGGCTGGACTATTGTAATTCTTTACTATCAGGAAGTCCACAAACTGTAGTTAAAAGCCTTCAGCTGATCCAAAATGCTGCAGCCAGAGTTCTCATGAAAATTAAAAAGAGAGATCATATCTCTCCTATCCTGGCTTCTCTTCATTGGCTTCCTGTTAAATCCAGAATAGAATTTAAAATCCTCCTTCTCACTTATAAAGCCTTAAATGGCCAAGCTCCATCTTATATCAGAGATCTGATTGTTCCTTATGTTCCTAACAGAGCACTTCGCTCTCAATCTGCAGGTTTACTAGTGGTTCCTAGAATTTCTAAAAGTAGAATGGGAGGCAGATCTTTTAGTTATCAGGCTCCTCTCCTGTGGAACCAACTACCAGTTTTAGTCCGTGAGGCAGACACCCTGTCTACTTTTAAGGCTAGGCTTAAAACTTTCCTTTTTGATAAAGCTTATAGTTAGAGTGGCTCAGGTTATCCTGAGCTATCTCTATAGTTATGCTGCTATAGGCTTAGACTTTTGGAGGACAAAGGGACCCCCATTTCATCATTCTGCTTCATTCTCTCTCTGTTCTCCTATTCTGCAGAATCTGTTAGTTCAATCTCTAACCTTCTGCTCTCTCTGCTTTTCCTCAGTAGCTTTGCCTCGTCTGTTCCTGTTTGGCTGTGATGTTATCCTGGAAAGAAACATCAGCTGTGCTGCTTCCATCAACACCCTTGTTTATAGATGTTGGAGATCGGCTTGTTTTCCAGTGTGGTCCTGTTTCTCTGACCGTGACTGAGTGGATGTGCTCTCTTCGTCCTCTGGAATGGGAGCTGGTTCGGAGCTCGTCTGCCTGGCTGTGTGTTTCCTGGACGGGGCTGCCTTTTACAGCTGCTTTTTGTATCTCCGCTTCTGTCTCCTTGAACCCCAGTCGGCCTCGGCAGATGGCCGCTCACACTGAGCCTGGTTCTGCTGGAGGTTTCTTCCTGTTAAAAGGGAGTTTTTCCTCTCCACTGTCGCTACAAGCATGCTTAGTGTGAGGGATTGTATTTGAGTCAATGAGTCGATGCAATCAACTGGTTTTCCTTAGACAGAAAACTTTGTATCAATTTGACTGTATGATCTGGTTGAACTGTAAAGTGCCTTGAGATGACATGTGTTGTGAATTTGGCGCTATATAAATAAACTGAATTGAAAATTGAAAATTAATCCCTAATCCGCTGAGATGAGAGATGGAATGTATGAGGTCCCCAGCATCTTTATCACTGGAACCACTTTCCTGTCTGGCAGGGAGTAGTATCCCGGACAAGCCCCCACAACTGTAACGGGTACCAGGGTTCTGGACCCATCAGCAGCAGATGAAGCTGAAAAACAGCATATAAATAAGCACACAGGAGACGCAGCTGTGTAACTCAAATTTCTTTCCGGTTATGAGAAACGGCAGAGCAACAGGCAGTTCACAGTCTCCATGCACCACCTACAGGTGAAACACAGTAACTACGGTCATTAACAGCTGTTAACAACAAATAAAATAACTAGTCATAATCTCATACATAATAGAAATGCATGCTTCTTTTTCCCATTGTGGGCACACACCCATGGGCATCAGATGAACATTCTGGTCACGTAAAGAAAGTCCTTTGTCCATGAGGTGTACATGTACAGCAGAGTCTTCTTTGTCGGGCCATGCCTCTGTGGAGAGGTTTTTTTTTTTTTTTCCAATATAAAGATCAGAGCATTCCTCAATGCACTGAACTGCAAACACCCCTCTGCTCAGATTTGGTCTGGGGGTTTTTGTCCTTAGGATGCACTAGCCTCTGTTTAATGGTCTTGTTAAACTACTTGTAAGGCTACAGTATAAAGCCTGGAACTCAATGCTATTTCTGACATTTGAATTGAAAAAGCTTCCTGGATGGGAAGAGAAATGTCCTCAAACTTAGAAACAATGTCGAGTGGATTTTTTTTTTTAACTTTTTTGGAATTACTATGACCTGGATGACTGAGAATCTTCACCAGTTATTTAGCATGTTTTAAGATTGGTTATTTTACCTATAAATATTTAGTTTGCTGACAATTTTTTAACTGACAATCTAAATATTTAGTTTGGAACTTTGATTTTTATAAATGAATGAATGACAAAGTGGAAAAAATAACCTTATTTTTCTCTTAAAACTGGTTAAATAACCATAAATATTGCTCCTAATTTTATGATGGATTAACTTTACAAACAGCTCTGCATAGACTGGAAGCACAAAAAGCAGCTGAAACAAGTTGCAGAACAAAGGAATGTTTAGCCCTCTATTGATTCATCAGTCCTCTGTTTCCTTAAGCACATGACTGGGTCATTATTAGAGCTCTTTGGATTTTCCAGTGGGCCTCTGCTATCCTCTGGGTGTTCCTGCTGCTTAGATGTCCGTAGTAATAGATAATTTGCAACCTTCAGCCAACATTTAGAACTGAATAAAAGTGGCAGAAGCTCCTCAGAGTTTGTAGTTTAAGTCAAACTTTAATTGATTTCAGTCATTTTGAAAAGCTTTTCCAAGCCTGAAGTGAACTGAAGCGTTGCTTTGATGCTTTATTACCTTAATCCTTGCAGCTGGATTACAGATCTATATAAAATTAATAAAATCTTACCAGTCTCTACTGGTTATAAACCTGCAGATATTCATCACTGAGGTTCTTCAGCCACCCCTCAATGTAAATCAGCATCTGCAGCTCTTACAGAGATTATAAACACCATGCAGTGATCCCGTACCTGAAAGGTGACGTGATGGCTTCAAAGAAAAGCTGTGGATCCTCTGGATTAAAAATCCAATCTAGGGACAGGAGAGTCCATTCGGTTCTGGTAAGGCACCTTGCAGCATCGGTCCACGTGTTACTCTGTCGAACTTCCAATTTGACAGAGCCACATTGTCTGAAACACAAAGTAGCGCTCACCCAGCCATCGCTCCAGACAGGCACATGTAGATTGTTTGGCCCAAGGGAAAACTAATGCTGCGTTCACACTTAAGGTGTTTTGAGCATCGAAAACTAGCAAACGCAGAAATTTGTGAAACATCGTGGTGCAGTGGCTTTATTTACGTTATGAGTTGAAAAAATAGTTTTAAGCATGTTTATAAGTGAGAAAGTCCACCTCCAAACATCCTCTGTTCATTGGTTTATCAGGATTGTAATCCCACTATAATCTGCATCTCTTGTTGGGAGCTCCAGACCTCCAACATACCACTGGGAGGCAGCGCTGGAAATCCCTGCTGAAAGCTCTCTGCTGCGGCCAGCCTGTGGAGGATTTCCTCCTGCCGTTCGTAGCGGCTGGAAGTGAACAGCGTTTTCAAGGTTTTTAGTGAACAAGAACCAAAATACACAATTGAATATTTTTCATCAGCAGGTTTTAACATTTCTAGGGAATTTGGATATTTACAAACTGTTTCTCCATAGTTCATAAAAATGTTTTAGTTCAGCAATAATGATCAGAGCTGCTCTCTGTTCCTTCTGTGGCTTTATTTTAACCTTTGGAGTTGAACTCCAATGATATTCATTTATTTTTCATATGTAGAATGTCTGCAGAACCGATGGCAGCTTGCAGGTAGTGTCTGTCTCCCCAAAAACAACCCGCATTAGCTTTTCTGATTGGTTGACGCTCTGGCCTCCAGCGGCAAAGGTTCGATTAACTGAACTGCAGTGTCGAACACTCGGACGTGAAAACTTAACGCCTTCTCCCATAGGCATGTAAAGCTGACGCTTTGACACTCAGAATGCGACAGAGTGAATGCAGCATAACAGGCGACTTGGCAGGAAGGAGGAATTCAAAATGTTGAAACTGCCGGCTGGTCCCAGAGTTTCAGCTACTGAGCTGGCAGAGGAAGGAGCATCTCTTTACATAACTGAAAAATCCCAACAGTGTCAGGATTCAGCCATCAAGTCTTTAAAAGAAACCCGCTGATTCAGAGCAAACCGTCATGTTTCACAGAAAGAGCACAGGCAGACCCGAATGTCTGCTGTGGACCAAGAGTGATGGGAGGAAGCCCAATGGGGTCAGCTCCACATGGACGTGGTCCCCTCATCTAAAGCTGGGTGGCACTGCATCAAACGGCAGCATTAGGGACCGCAAAGATGAGTGTCGTCACAGCATGTCCCCGTGTGCACATCCTCCTCTGTATGTGTGTCCGTCACTGTCCTGGAAAGGTAGGCTGGTGTGTAGATGTGACAGCGACTGTGCCTTCAGAGGAAGGGTAGGGTGACGCCCAGGGGCTCGATGTGTGGACAGTAGTTGGTCCTCTGCAACATCACCTAGAAACAGGGGAAACAGAACTGTTAAAGTCAGGCATCCTCTGTTTTCCAACTGTTCCCTAGCTTAAGCCATGGGCGTAGGTTTGCATAGGGACCATAGGGACATGTCCCTACCAAAATTTTGAACCGACCTAATTGTCCCGACCAATAATTGGATGTGAGCAACATGTTTATAATTTACAGCAGTACTTGTTGCAGCAGTGGCTTCTTTTCCTCTCGCAGTTCCTCTGCCTGGTCTCTCCTGTCCCTTTCACGCAGCAGCGCATGGAACTGTGCTGCGCTGTTTAACTCCACTCTCATTGGTTGTTCTGCCTTAGGTTCCGCCCTCTCTCTCTCTGATTGGCTGTTTTCTAGTCCTGGTGTGCTTGGAGCACAAAATTGAAAATTGATTCACACTAGAATGCTGCGGTTACTACAACAAATATTAGGCTACAAAACTAGTCCCAATTAAAAAAAATGAATATCATGTACACTAAAAAACAAAAACCTTTTTTTTCTTTTATAAAGCGAAATATTCTGAGTCAGCCAGGAGTTCTGAAGACACAAAATGGGCAAATAAAGGCTGTAAGCCATCAACATTTCTAATTCTTATCCACAGCCAACTAAAAAAGAAAATGTGAGTGTTTCCTTTTTACCAATATTTAGTTGCTATTACTGGTTTCATTTTTTATGACTCTTTGAGGAAGTTCAGGTATAACTATTAGCAGGTGTTATTTCTCTTATAGAGTACAATAACAAGAAATGGGGCCTAAACATCTGCTGTTTTTCGTTTAAAAAGCATAATTAGGGTTCCACATAATAATAGTTCTATTTTATTGGCTATTTATACTTCTAGAAATAGGATAAAGACAAGAACAAAAAAAGGAAGAATATAAACATTGATTTTATCTTACATAGATTTCCACACAGTCTATAAGTAAATTAGTACAAACATTAATGTCTGGTAAAAATGCTTGAATCTGGCTGTTTATTTTGGATAATGTTAAATTACAGATAAGATAGTGTTATATTGTCTTTTATAATTGTTAAAAATTATTTTATATTTGAATACACTTCGGCTCATTCTCAGTGTTGTGTTTGTAGATGATGCCACTAAAAAAGAAAATAGACATACAGTAAGGAGCTATTTAAACAGTCAGACAGTAAGCAATATAGGACAATGATAAAAGGTTGTGTTACATTTAATCCTTTACTATTAAAAACACAGTTATACATTATATGATTATAGGAAACACAGATATCCAGTAATAATGATGCAGGGCAGCTTGTAGGTGAAGCAGCTGGCCCTTCAGTGCTTCAGGTGATGTCTAAATAAACCAGGTGAAACTAAAATATTTCCACATGTATGGAGAATATTGACAGACAAAACATTTTTTTTAATCTTATATATTATATATATGTATATATATATGTATATATATATATATATATATATAGTATTTTTACAATTTTGGTATAATTACTGATCTAAGTGGATTGCTCTTTAGGGGAAAGGGACATTTTACATTTATATTATGTTTTATAGTCTCCATTCTCCAGTTAATGATTAATCACATACTAAATTAGTTGACGATTATTGAAATAATCAATTAATACGATTAATTTTTTCAGCCCTAGATAAAATACATGAAATGGGCTATACAGAGTAACTACAGCCCAGATGTTCAACTTAATATTTTAATGAATGTATTATTTTGCTTTATACAGAGAGAGCATAGTAGGTAAAATATAAGAGTGGGGTTTAACTCTGCACAATTGTATATCTTCAAAAGAAAATACTGTATTTACCTTCTCTATTAGTCATGCAAATGAAACCATTTACAAAGTGGAAAACAGTCCTAATTCCACATTCATCAGAGCCTGTGATACTTCAAACATTGATAAACAGCATCTAATGAGTGTAGTGCTTATAAAATTTTTATTAATGTAGCAAAATTATGCTTTTCTCTTTTAACAATGAATTCGTCTTATCAGTACGGATGCTCACATCGAGCATAAAAAAGGGCACGCATATTGCAGCACCAATAACACCTGACCAATTGTGTCCCTACCAAAGTTCAAATCAAACCTACGCCCTTGGCTTAAGCTTTCCAAGATTTTTATACTATTGCTGTGGTTGTCAGGTAGAAAGCAGGAGGGAACAGGTATAGAGTCAATTACAGAGAAACTACAAAATGGAAAAGAGCGAATGGAGAGATAATCACCTGGTAGGATGTTATACTGGAAGAAAATGGAGGGAAGGATGATAATAGGAAGACTGATAGAAACAGTAAACGGAATAAAGCAAGAAGACAGGAAAGAAAAGAAGAGTTAGAAAAAAGAAGGGAATAAGACAGAATGAAGGCAGAATGAACCTCCCATGGTGGCTTAACTTTCATGTTTTAACAGAATTGAATTTCCTCTGCTGGCAAACCACAGCCGGCCATCTGATCACTGGCAAGGCATAGCCTTTCATCCTTGCCATACCTGCCAGCTATGACTTCGATCCTAGACTCCAGGTACAGCCAGTGGTGCTTGACGTTCCCACTTTCTGAGCCATTAAACAGTTTCCTCAGCTGTCATGAGGCAACCAGAAAGACTTCTCAAAAGCCCTCCCTGTTTTTTCTTCTCAAAGCAACCACTGTCCTACTGGGTAGCAGGTAGCCTGTTAAACCAGACTAAATGTGAGATTAAATGTGTAATTTAGTCTGACCCCGGTGAATAAGACATCAGAAGATTGTTGATGAGAACAATCCGTTGTTTTTCAAACAATGTCTGTGCCTATTGGCCCAACTGACTGTGACGTAGCAAGTGCGACAGAAAGCTGGTGGTGGAGTGTAAATAAACAGCCTGTTGGTAAAACAGGCTGCTCACGTTTCAACAAAAACCCCAAGTCTAATCCTTCCAAAACTGATTCCTAAGCTGAGTCAAACGAGAACTGTTCAATAGTTGTTGCCATCTTTGTTGTTGTGCTTTCTCCAGGGTCGCGCAGCTTTGTTGTCACGCCCTCAAAACCCCGCCCACTTTGCATCCAGATAGGCAAAACATATCTCTGCGTTGTGATTGGCCCCGCCAGTTCTAGAGCCTGGGGCATTGATCGGGGCTAGACCACTCACAGGGAAAGTTTACTAGGCAAGGTAGTAGGCATTATCTTTGATGAATCCTAAATCAACCGGCAGGTGGATTAGGACACTGCCTCACACCGATGACTTCTACTAACAATGGTTCCATTAAATGGGTCCTCTGGTTGATAGAGGCTGAACTATTTTTCAGGCACCTTCTCCTTGAAGCTTTGCAACAATGAACATCCAGTATATGGCCTGTCCTAACTCCATTATGCACAGTGGTCAATTGAAGCTTGGCTTCCTGAAGTCCAGGACATGTCTGCATCACTAATGAGCTTGCTTTTAAGAGTCAAATCTTTAGATAATCCACAAAATGTAAAAAGTTGAGCGGGGTCCTACCATTGCCATGGTCCATGCCGGTCTGGTTTCCAGTGATGTGGTGCCAGTAGGCAGATCTGGGTAGGATGGCAGTTGGGGTACATGGATAGGAGCCAGCATGTGAGTCCTTGGACAGCAGCTGTGTATCATGCAAATTATGAAACATAGACAAAGCTCAGGCAGTACCAACCACGTTAATAGCATTAACCAGACTTGTTGCTCTTCAGGTTTGGTCCAGAGCATTCAGTCCACACAAAAATAATAAGCAACTTAATACTGCCTCACGTTCCTGAATGCATCATAATACAAACCTGCATTAAACCCAGTTTAGGAAGTAATTAAGCGTTTCCTAGAGACAGAAAATGTAGAGCCAACCAACAGAGATGAATTATGTAGAAAGAATAAACGGGCGAGACTGTAACTTTGTAGTCTTTGAATTGTGTGAAACACTTCTTCAAAAACTAATACAAAAAAAATGTTGGCTGAACGTATTCTCCGCTACATCGGCCCCTAATTCTCATACACTGGTATTTCTGGTAATGAGAGACAGCAAGTTTACAACAATAAGTAAGGTTTGACATAAAAGGTTTTCTAAGCTGCTGTTCTGGAATATTTGGTGCAATAGGGCAGCACCTTTGATGGTGACAAGGTTAGTTGGTAATGGGTGAGGGTTACATAGGTATTGATGATGGGTGACGGTTAGGTAGGTAATAATACCTACCCACTGTCTACCCACTGTCCCCCATAAAATTAAAAAGAGAGATCATATCTCTCCTATCCTGGCTTCGATTCATTGGCTTCCTGTTAAATCCAGAATAGAATTTAAAATCCTCCTTCTCACATATAAAGCCTTAAATGGCCAAGCTCCATCTGCCTGCCTGTGGAGCTGGTTGACAGTTGCCTTTTGTATCTATGCTTCTTTTTCTATGTCCGCTTCTGTCACCCTTTATCGTTACCTACCCCTAGGTAGGTATTCATAAAGCATGGGTGTTAGGTAGGTATTTATAACGAGTGGGGGTTGGATAGGTATTGATAACAGGTGGTATTGTAATGGTTGGGTATTAGGCAGGTATTGGTAATGGGTTGGGGTTAGGTAGGTATAGGTTAATGGGTGGGGGTTAGGTAGGTATTGATTAAGGGTGGGGCTTAGGTATGTATTGGTATTGGGTGGGGGTTAGGTAGGTAGTGATAAAGGGCGGGTTAGGTAGGTTTTGATAAAGGGTGAGGGTTAGGTATGTATTGGTAATGGGTGGGGGTTAGGTAGGTATTGATAACGGATGGGGGTTAGGTAGGTAGTGATAAAGGGCGGGTTAGGTAGGTTTTGATAAAGGGTGAGGGTTAGGTATGTGTTGGTAATGGGTGGGGGTTAGTTAGGTATTAATAACAGGTGGGCGTTAGGTAGGTATTGGTAATGGGTGGGGGTTAGATAGGTATTAATAAAGGGTGGGGGTTAGGTAGGTATTAAATGGTTGGAGGTTAGGCAGGTATTAAATGGTTGGGGGTTAGATCGGTATTGATAAATGGTGCAAGTTAGGTAGGTATAGATAAAGGGGGGGTTAGGTAGGTATTGATAAAGGGTGGGGGTTAGGTATGTATTGGTAATGGGTGGGGGTTAGTTAGGTATTAATAACAGGTGGAGGTAAGGTAGGTATTGGTAATGGGTGGGGGTTAGGTAGGAATTGATAAAGGGGGGGGGGGTTAGGTAGGTATTGATAAGGGGGGGGGGTTAGGTAGGTATTGATAAACGGTGGGGGTTAGGTAGGTATTGGTAATGGGTGGGGGTTAGGTAGGTGTTAATTAAGGGTGGGGGTTAGGTAGGTATTGGTATTGTGTGGGGGTTAGGTAGGTATTGGTAATGGGTGGGGGTTAGGTAGGTGTTGATTAAGGGTGGGGGTTAGGCAGGTATTGGTATTGGGTGGGGGTTAGGTAGGTATTGGTAATGGGTGGGGTTTACTAGGTATTGATAATGGGTTAGAAATGACCATGGTCCAACAAGTGTGTGTTCTCACCCTTCTGTTTCTTTCCATCTCCAGCAGGACCTTTTTGTGCTGTTCAGCAATGGCCAAAGCAGAAGAGTGGACCCTGTGGTAGATCTGCTCACCCTCGTTGGTCTGGAAGGTGTAGAGGCCTTCACCACTATCACAAGTCCTGCACACAATCACACATTTATATGAAGCTATTCTATGGCTGATATGCTGGACATTTAGTAGTCATTGAAAAACCTCCACCACCAGGTAGTTCCCCGTGAGAAGGAGCTTTAACTCCCACCTCCAGCAGAGCTTTGAACACGTTCCGTGGGAAGGTGGGTGACATTGAGTCTGACTGGACCATGTTCCGTGCCTCTATTGTTGAAGTGGCTAGTCGGAGCTGAGGCTGCAAGGTTGTAGGTTCATGTTGGGGTGGCAACCCTCGAACACGCTAGTGGACACCAGTGGTGAGGGAAGCTGTCAAACTAAAGAAGGAGTCCTATCTGGCTTTATTGACATGTGGGACTCCAGATGCAGCTTATGTGTTCCGGCAGTCAAAGCAGCAGGTGGCTCGGCTGGTCGATGAGGCAAAAACTTGGTCATGGAAAGAGTTCGGAAAGGCCATGGAGTCCTATCAGGCTTTATTAACCTGTGGGACTCCAGAAGAAGCTGACAATTACTGGCAGTCAAAGCGGCAGGTGTCTGGGCTGGTCGCTTAGCCAAAAACACGGGCATGGTAAGAGTTTGGAGAGACCATGTAGAAAGACTTCCGTATGGCTTCTGGTCCTTAATCCGGCATCTCAGGAGGGGGAAGCAGTGTACTAACAACACTATTTATAGTAGGGGCGGTGTGCTGCTGACCTCGACTTGGGACATCGTATGTCAGTGGGCGGAGTACTTTGAAGACCTCCTTAATCCCACCAACACATCTTCCCATGAGGAAGCAGAGCCGGGGGCTCCGGCTTGGGTGCTCCCATCTCTGGTGACAAGGTGGTTAAAAAGTTCCTCGGTGGCAAGGCCCCAGGGGTGGATGAGATCCGCCCTGAGTTGGCAAAACTAGTGTCTTCATCTATGCCTTCAACTTGGATGTTAGATCCAGGTATTCCCTTTGATCTCCTTTCTCCGTTTTAGATGTGATTAATCTATCTCTGTTACAGGGATATGTACCAAAGGCTTTTAAGGTTGCTGGAATTAAACCTTTAGTTTAGAGACCTTCTCTTGACCCAGATGACTTGGTCAATTATAGACCTATATCCAACCTTCGTTTCTGATCTAAAATTCTTGAGAAAGTAGTTGCCAAACAAGTGTGCGATCACTTCCACCATAATTAACTTTTTGAAGAGTTTCAGTCTGGCTTTGGAGCTCATCATAGCACTGAAACAGCTCTGGTGACAGTCACTAATGATATTCTCATGGCCTCAGATAATGGACTTGTATCTGTGCCCGTCCTGATGGATCTCAGTGCCACATTTGATACAGTTGACCATAATATTCTTTTAGAAAGACTTGAATATTTTAAAGGAATTAAAGGTACTGCACTAGACTGGTTTAAATCTTATCTACCTGATTGATTTCAGTTTGTTCACGTTAATGACAAGTCTTCCTCATGCTCAAAGGTTACCTGTGGAGTACCACAGGGATCAGTGCTAGGACCAATTCTCTTTACTTTATATATGCTCCCAATCGGTAGAGTTATTAGACAGCATGGGATTAATTTTCACTGTTATGCTGATGATACCCAGCTATATCTGTCTATAAATCCAGGTAAAGCTAACCCATTACATAGATTACAGTCATGTCTTTGAAAAAGAAGCTGATTAGTCAGTCACTTAATTTGGATGGGATTAAACTGATTTCAGATAATAAAATAAAAAATCTTGGTGTTGTTTTTAATCAGGACCTGTCATTTAAATCCCATATCAAAGAGGTTTCTAGAATTTCCTTCTTTCATCTGCAGAATATTGCAAAAATTAGAAATCTCCTGTCCAGGGTTTATGCTAAGAAACTAGTCCATGCATTTGTTACTTCAAGGCTGGACTATTGTATTTCTTTACTATCAGGAAGTCCACAAACTGTAGTTAAAAGACTTCAGCTGATCCAAAATGATGCAGCCAGAGTGCTGATGAAAATTAAAAAGAGAGATCATATCTCGCCTATCCTGGCTTCTCTTCATTGGCTTCCTGTTAAATCCAGAATAGAATTTAAAATCCTCCTTCTCACATATAAAGCCTTAAATGGCCAAGCTCCATCTGATATCAGAGATCTGATTGTTCCTTATCAGTGATGGGAGTAACGGTGTTGAAAGTAACGGCGTTAGTTACCTTTTTTTAGTAATCAGTAATCAAAATTATTACTCTTATGTAACTATAACGCAGTTACAATTGCCGACACCCCGTTACTGCACGTTACTCAGGTCGCACAATTAACCTTTTTTCATGATAGGACTCGTGAGCAATGAGAGAGGGGAGGATGGAGAGTGAGGAACACTCTAGTGGTAAAACAGCGTTTTCCAGATGGAAATACTGGTGTTACGTCGAGCTGTGTTTCCCCATCAGATACGGTTTTCCCTGCATCTCCGCAGGTGGCACGATTCACCGCGCAAGCCACAGGAAACGCTCATGCTCACTAAATGCCCGTAACAGCTGCCCTGTGCTCGCGCCATTGGGGAACTACGGAGAGCGTGAATGATCAAATGTTAGCCTATATGAAGAAAGGGAGAAATCCGGATGGATGGATGGATGGATGCTGCCATCAACACCTTTGTTTATAGATGTTGGAGATCGTTCTGTTTTTCCAGTGTCCTGTTTCTCTGACTATGACTGGCTGGATGTGCTCTCTTTCATCCCTAGACATGGGAGCTGGCTCGGAGCTCGTCTGCCTGGCTGTGTGTTTCCTGGAAGGGGCCGCCTTTTACAGTTGCTTTTTGTATCTCTGCTTCTGTCTCCTTGAACCCCAGTCGGCCTCAGCAGATGGCCGCTCACACTAAGCCTGGTTCTGCTGGAGGTTTCTTCCTGTTGTTTTCTTCAAGGATCAACCAAGACCGTCGTTATGTGATTCATAACTAAACCATTCATCTGCCTCGATCAAATTCCCTACAGACCTTGAACTCATTACTTTGACCTCCCCTCTTGAGTTTCCGGCTCCGGTTCACCAGACCGCTGGATTTTTCCCCGCTGAGAATCCCCATTTGTTTGTTCTCTCTGAGTCTTGTGTTTGTCTCTCTGGTTCCATTCTGTCAATAAACTGGTTGACTTTTACCCTGCCTCTGAGTAGTGCTCTAAATGTGGGCTATCTCTAGAACCCACCATGAAAGTGCCATTGCATAAAGAGCGCTCCAGTGTTAACCAAGCTGGGCAATCTTTTGAGCTATCTTGCCATTTGGGTTTACACAAATGCTTTTTTTGCTATACATACTGTTTTATAGCTCCATTTGAAGGGTGTTATTATTGAATCAAGCTGCTTGTGTTGGGATCTGGAGGTCTGTCCACTTTCTCCACCAGAGGGCGTACTAGATCTCCTGGAGCCGGAGCCGATTGCAACCATCTGTCGCTCATCTGCTCATCAGGAGATCTGTATTTAAGGAGGCAGAGGACTTCTCTCCAGTGCCAGAGTGTTTGCCAGTTACGGTTAGCAATCCTGAGCCAACCTGCCTGTCTGAATCTCTGACCCCTGCACACTCTCATCCTGCAAATTACCTGGACCTCCACTAACTCCTCTGTCCCCCTCTGCAGTGAACCCACTCGTGACCAGTCCTGGACCTGTTAACTCTGTGTGCATTTCAGAATCCACTCGTGACCAGACAAGTTCTCCTTGGGATCTGTTTATTTATTGTATTTCATCGGCGTCGCCAGACCCCATTTACTGGGGCACATGCCCCACTATAAATGAGCTGTGCCCCAGTAAAAACCTCAGGAATATTTGCAGCAATAATAAATTTTGTAATACATCGATTTAGATCGTTCCAACGGGAGGAGACGTATATTTCTACTTAAATGCCCAGCAAGTCTATTGTCAACTCCAAATTGAGGATGTAATAGCGCTCCCACGTCCGCGCATGTCACTGCATGAACTGCAGGTAAACTAACACGCTGCTTTCAACTAAGTTGGATGGGACACTGTGCGGCCGCGACACATTTTTAGTTCTGGTAACGTTTCTTACCTGTCAATTTTAATATTTTCCCAGTGATACCACATGATTTATAGGCTACTAACAGAAAATTACTGCATTGGTTTGTAGATGGATATCAGGAAATTCCTGACACGAAGCAGAGACAGGGAAGCAGTAAAACAAGATGAGAGAGAGGGAGGTAAGGTCCCGTCATGAATTAGTCATTTAAGCTAACCAGTTACATTAGGAACGTTATAAGCAATATGACTGATCTGAACATAAATATAAATTTAAGTTTTTTAATGTTTGCTGTAGAGAATGAGAATGAAGGTGCTGGAGTAGGAAAGGGAGGAGGAGGCGAGACTGACAGGCAAGAGGCAGGTGAAAGACAGGAAGGACAGGACCATGAAGGTGATGAAGGAGCAGTTACAAGTCAAGAAGAGAGAGCAACAACCAGCATCCACAAACAAGGAGGGGACATTAGTGACTTAGGGGGAAAGCATGATGGTCCTAAACAAGTGAAGTTGTCCCAGTATCCCCAGCACAATTTTGGAGTAAAAAAACGTTCATTTAATTCAAAATGGTTTGAAAGCTTTTCCTGGTTAGAATATTCTGTAACTAAAGATGCAGCTTTTTGTTTCTCATGTAGGATGTTTGGTAAACATGTTAAACATGACTCATTTGTGAGCACTGGTTTAACAAACTGGAAAAAAGCTCTAGATCTCTTCAGAGAGCATGAGAAAACACCTGCCCATAAAGAAAGTATAAGGGCATTGCAGAGCTGCAAAGCCAGTGCTGTTCATGCATTCAGCACATGAGGTGGAAATCAAGTAGAGACGGGAGTACATCAGCCGTATTGTGGCTGTGACACAGTTCTTAGCCAAACAAAACATCCCATTCCGTGGCCACGATGAGGCAGCATCAAGCCACAATCAGGGAAACTTTCTTGAGTGCATGAAACTTTTAAAGCAGTTTGATCCGTTTCTCCAGTCATATACACCCCCATTACATAGTACATATTTATCCCCTTCATCCCAAAATGAGATGATTGAGTGCTGTGCAGATGAGGTCACAGCAGTTATTGTGAGTGAACTGAAACATGCAGGAATTTTTTCAGTTATTACAGATGAAGCCAGAGATGGAAACACAGAACAGTTGGCTATATGTGTTCGTTATGTCAGTGATGGGAGAGTAAAGGAGTGTTTACTGGCAATGGTGGAACTAAGAAAATTTGATGCAGAGACCATAAATACTGCAATTGAAGAGCAGTTGCTCCATAATGGCATTGAAAATCTTATGTGTGTTGCGCAGGCTTATGATGGCGCAGCTGTGATGAGTGGTGCAGTTGGAGGGGTCCAAGCCAAATTCAGAGTCAAGCATCCAGAGGCCATTTATGTGCACTGCTATGCACATCAGTTAAACTTAGTGCTGTTTCACACCTGCCAAGCAGTACCAGAGGCCAGAAATGTATTTGAACTGTTGCAGTGTCTATACTCATTTTTTAGTGTTTCTCTTACAAACCATCACAATTTCAGAGAGGTGCAAAAGCAGCTGGGTTTGCAACCATCTGAACTTGTACAGTTGTCAAAGACTCGTTGGTCGTGCCAGCTGCGATCTCTCAATGCCATCTTACAGAACTTCCCTGCTGTTCTTCAATGCCTTTTCAGCATTAACTCCTCCATGGCAGTGGGACTCCACATTAAACTCAGCAGATTCTCCACAGTATACCTGTTGGTGATGTTTAAGGTCTTTCTTTCTGTAACTGAGAATCTACACAAATATTTGCAGAGTGAAACAGTAGACCTGGCTAAGGCTACAGAGTATAAGGAAGCTGTGTGTGACACTCTAAAACAGATGCGCTCAGATGAGAAGGCTGCTGAGGTGTACGATACAGTGAAGACCCTTTGTGCAGCAAATCACATCCCTGAACCATGTGCTACACCTAGACAAAGGGAGAAGCAGAAACGTACAGTGTTTATGTGGTGGAGTCTAGTTGTGGAGCGGTGAGTGACCTCAGTGATTCAGAGAAGCTTAAAAGAAACCTGTATCTGCCTTCCCTTGACAGGATGGTTACTGAGATGAATGAGCGTTTTTCATCTCTTAATGGACAAATTCTCAGAGGTATACAGGCCTGTAACCCAGAATCAGACAGCTTTCTCTCTGAGGAGCACCTCAGACATCTGGCAGATTATTACAATATTGGTCTGAAATCAGAGGAAGTTTTAGTGGCCAAAAACTATCTTGCATCCAAAAAAGAAATCCTTGTCATCAAGGATATGCAGTCTGTTTTGAACTTGCTTGATAACACCATGTTCCCAACACTAACCCAGGTCATCCAGATCTCCCTCACAATCCCAGTCAACAGCTGTAGTTGTGAAAGGTCATTTAGTGTGTTGAGAAGGCTCCACACTTGGCTGAGGTGCACAATGGGACAAGACAGGCTCCATCATCTGGCTATTTTATCAGTGGAAAAGGAAGAACTTTCTAAGCTTAGTCACAGTCAAGTGATTGACCGCTTTGCAAAAGTGAAAAATAGGAGGTACACTTTAATGCTCAAAAAATAAAAGAAAAACTTAGTTCAGGTTGAGTTTCTGCCAGACATGTTCACAAGTCATTTTTTGCAAGTCCAAGTCAAGTCTCAAGTCTTGAGGGCTCAAGTCCAAGTCAAGTCTCAAGTCTTGAGAGCTCAAGTCCAAGTCAAGTCTCAAGTCTTGAGAAGCCCTGTCGCAATAATCAATTAATCGCACAATAAATTCTAATCACTTGATTAATTAAAAAAAGTGCAATAATTTTCGTGCTTGCTTGTTTCTCCTTGTGTTTTCATCTCCGTCACTGAGACGGTATAGCTTAAAGGTCGCTATTATATCTATGGAATGATCATTATCTTGAACTGCTAAATGAAAAATAAAATTAAAAAAAGCACACACGCAAAAACATTTTTCCAGATAAATTTTGCATTTTTAGTTTTTCTTTCTTTCAAAAAAACTATTTTCTTACAGTATTTACCTGACATTTGTGGTTACAACTTTAGTTTTAGCAGTAAATGTCTGCTCTTTTGATTTTAAGTGAAAATGAGGACTGTGGAAAAAAAAACAATCACAATCCTGCCTTTTATTAATACATATGAGGTTAGCAACTACAAGAGATAAAGAAAAACCCTAAACAAAAAGCAGGACAATAACAATACTTTTATAAAAGAAAGATTGTGGCAATAACTTTTTTTAACTTAATGACTTGGCGGGCAGTATTTTCAATTCAATTCAGTTTATTTATTTAGCGCCAATTTACAACATTATTCACAACATATTTCTCCTCTACCACTGCCATGAAGCTTTTAAAGCTGGGCTTGTCGATCAAAGACAAGGGGAGGTTGCATGAAATAATAAGGTCCTGAATTATTGCCTTATGTCTGTGATGTCCCTGGCTGTACACCTGCACTGCACTGTGGCTGATAAAATTAGATGTGGTGGACCAAGCATCGTGTGTTTCGCTTCCATACCTGTATGGGTTGCATGCATGCATGCGCACGGGCATATATGTCACGTACTGTTGCGTCAGTGACGTCAGTGTGTTGCACAGGGAAAAATATGATTTATGGTTTTCTTTCATTTAAATGTTAGTTTTATGCTTTGCATGTTTGGAGAGGAAGATATGATTTGTTTTTCTTTGTATTTTCTTCTTGAGCTTTGCATGTTTTGATGTTTCTTTTTTATATGATTGTTTTCCTTTATTTTAGACTTTTGAATTTTTCCTGCATGTTGGGTTGTTTTGGTTTGTTTTTCCCCTTCTGACAATCCATGCGCACTGGACTGAAGTAGTTGTCTGAGGAGGCGGAGTGCATTAATTGCGCTGCGTAATTGCTGCGCTCAGGTGTGAGCAAGGGCTGATTAAAGCCGACATAAAAGGAGTCTGAAGGAAAGGAGAAGGAGAACGGAATCTGCAGGTGACAGAGACGGACGCGCTGCCGGGGGAGATGCAGGCGGGATCTGTGCGCCAGGAGGGAGCACAGATGGCCCAGTAAGGAGTATTAGGGCAGAGGAGGAACCTCGCCTGTAAGTAGCGCTCCCCCTCGCTTAAAGCATAAACAGGAATATATCTTCCGACAGGGTTTTGGCGGGTGGATGCTGGCATTCTCCTTGCTTCTCTTTTAGCTGGATCGGTCTGGGAATGGGGGTGGCACGCCAGGGAGTGGAACAGTGCCGGGGCACCGCAGAGTCAGCTGTGGATCAGCCCGTGGGTGCTCCAGGCCAATCACTCGCACCAGAAGCAGCATAACAAGCGGAGCCCAACTTCCAGCCTCTGATTTTTAAGGAAAACTCTTGAATTTGAGGTTTTATCAGGAGAAGAAAAGGACTGTTTTATTATGCCACTTTTGCTATGGCTTTTTGTATAAATAAAACACTTGAACTTGAGTGCTTCACGGTTTGGGTCTTTGAGTTGTTTGCTCCCCCTTGTGTCAACGAATGAGTGTGGGGCCATACTGGCCACAAGTGCTACTTTTTTTTTTTTTACCTCTTCTGTGTGCGGGTAAGGCGAGCGACGATCACTCAAGTTAGTAAAACAAAAAACTTGAATAAGTGTTTTTACACTGGAATAAAATGTTGTTCACAAGTCGGAAATCACGAGTCTCAGTCGAGTCTGAAGTCCTTCAAATGCAAGTCTAAGTCGAGTCTGAAGTCATTAAATATGTGACTTAAGTGCGACTCGAGTACGAGTCACAAACTCGAGTCCCCATCTCTGGTTTCCGCTAACTAAAACTTACTTCAGAATGTGTATAAGGAATGTTTTGATTTGTCAAAGTTGATGATGTCTTATTTTCATTGCTGCAATGTTGAAAATGTTCCTGTTTGTTAAAATAAATATGCTCTTACACTCATTAATATGTCAACTTGTAATTTTGGCAGGAATGTATCAGGGTGGGGCAGTGTGCTTGTCTGTATTTGTGTATGGAAGGAGGGGCATATGTGGTCGGGGGCCAGTGCCCCAGTAAAGCTTTGTGCGTAGCAACGCCCCTGTTGTATTCCATCTTCTAAATAAACTTTTGAACTTTTATCCAGTCTCGGAGTGTTCTGCATATGGGTTAGGCACCTGAAGCCAAACATGACAGCTTGAAGTATGAATATGATTGAGGAATATGAAGTGGTATACCTAGGAATAAGAAAAAGAATTGAGGCAATACCACCATACCACCATATATATATATATATATATATATATATATATATATATATATATATATATATATATATATATATATATATATATATATATATACACACATACGATTTTTATATACATTTGTTTTATTACTTTTACTTTCAAGGCTGCACTTTAAAAAAAATAATGAAATTGTCCAGAGAGCCGTTCCAAACAAACGTTCTTTTTGTTTTACACTTGTGTAAGCAAAATGACAAATACATCTGTCTAAATCTAAGTCATTTTAATTGTATTTATCCTCCCAACTAGAGAGATAGGGAGAGATTTTCACAAATCTATGTTTTGTTTAAGTTTATCCATTCGCTTCTCCCAGATGGTTTTTGTGAGATCATTTGGGTTTTTCATAACAATAATACCGAAGTAAGTAAAGCTAGTATAGGCTTTTTTTGAGGGGAATACTTAAAAAAAAAAATCCTCATTATAATGATCTGAGGTTGGCATGAATTCACTTTAACAAGGTTTATAGTGAATCCAGAGAAAGACCCGAACCTCTCTATTAATTTAGTGGTGGGATCGACATTTGCGGGCGGCATAGAGATATTTATGCATCAGCATATAGGGAAAGGTGGTGATTGGTTGCATTGACCACTATTGGGGCTATGCTGGCATCATGTCTAATACTGCTAGTAAGCGGCTCTATGAGAATGGCAAAAAGAAATGGTGATGGGGGCATCCCAAATCTAAATTGTTCCAAAGCCTCTCGCATGTAAGGCCAGCCCACTTGATCAAATGCATGTTGTGCATCCAAAGAGATGATGGCTACCTCTGTGGTATGTTTACTGTACATAATATAGAGTGCACGATACTACATATAAACGGGCTGTGTTGGTTAACGCGTGCAACATTGCATGGACATCAGGGGCAGTTCCCCTGGATTGGAAGAGTGGGGTGGTGGTTTAAAAGAGGGGACCAGAGGGTGTGTTCCAACTAGGGGTGTAAATCACATCCATCATGGCGATTCGATTCAGTATCGATTTCCTGACCCAACGATTCGATTATTTTCGATACTCAAGAATACACCACGATTCGATTCGATTCGATTTGATTAATCGATTAATCGGTTATTTTTATTTTTTTATTTTTATTTTTTTTACACCTTACAGGCTAAACAAAGTTTCAAGTTTGAAATAAATCAATGAAAGCTGTAATATCATTATGCATTTTCTTGAGAAACAACAGCAAATAACAGAAGTAGAAAAGTTGCATCAAAAAAAACTGCAAAAATACTGCACAATATCAGTGTAATGAGTTCAATGCAATACCTCGGCTCCAGAGAAACTGTCCAACATATTTTTTTAGAATGTAATAAATATACTCAGGAAAGAGAGATGTTGCTTAGAGAGTTAGACAGGAATAAAAATAAACTACATATAAGGAAATTGTTTCAAAGGTAATCTGGGGATGTAGTTTTTGGTAGTATTTTTAATTTTCTAAGAAGAACGGGTATTTTAGGGAGAATATAATAGTTTGTCTGGTCCATACTCCATTCTGGAAGGTGGCGGTAATGCACCTATAAGTTGTTTGCCAACCGCCATTAAAAAAAAGAAGAAGAAGAAGAAGGCTTCAGAGTGTTGACGTCACCGCCCCCTTGAGAGACGCTCCGCTGCTCCTCTCCCAGATTGTAGCTGACCGCAAACAGTGCACCAGACAAGAGGCCGGCTTGTTTTGTTTTTATGACCGAAATTGCGGAAAACAACTCGTGAAGTTTGACCCACTAGAAGAGCGAGGTGCGCGAGACCGCTGGGACCCTTTTTCCAGCTGAATCTCCGCTCTTTTTGCCCTCATGTCCCTTCGTCGTCGGACTAAACTCGCCCCCACTTCCTTACCGCCTCGGCCGTATCTAGACCCACAGTGTGTAGCTCAGACCACGCTTCAATACTGAGCATAATTTAAAAATGTCTGTGTGAGGCTTGCTGCAACAAACTGCTGTAAGAGTATAACCAGGAAGCGCGGTAGGAGGGCAAAATAGGTTTAGCGGCACCGCAGCACGGGAGGAAGAATTACGCCCAGGAGCAAATGGATAAAAATAGACCGGAGGAAAAAAAAACATGAATCGATTATCTTGCGGACGTGTCGATGCATCGGATCGTCGGCTTTTGGATCGATGCATCGATACAAAACCATTATTATTTACACCCCTAGTTCCAACTACAGAGGAATCACACTCTTAAGCAGAGGTGTCAAGTAACGAAGTACAAATACTTCGTTACTGTACTTAAGTACACTTTTTAGGTATCTATACTTTAAACCATTACTTATTTTTCTTCCTACTTCTGACTTCCACACATTACATTTTCACACAAGTATCTGTACTTTCTATTCCTTACATTTTAAAACAAATGTTACTCGTTACTCTTGGCTTCAGTTTAATGCAGAGGTCAGGGATTAGCGGACCGTGTTCCGGTGTTATGCCGAAAAGTGCATCCCTGCCGAGATATGCATCCCCAGTGCGGGTGTTAATAACAAAATTAAATCCAAAGATTTTGTGTGAGGTACCACTGATTTATTTGTTGTAGTCTCATTATTCACACACAACAATACACTGTGATAGCCGACGTGAGGTTTGAAACGGCAAAATCAAATGCGCAGCACAGCGTGGTGTGATGCATTTGCGAGTATCCGATAGCTATGGTGCATTCGGGAGCATGGGACATTTCACACTTACGAGGAAAGAGGCATAAACGGAACAGATCTTAACTCATACAATAATGTATTCATTCTGAAACAGTGTGGCCTTTCTTATAATACTGAATGCTATATAATTGTATTTCTGTCACTTCAGGCTGCAGTGCGAACGTAGCGTAAGTAGACAGCACAACCTTCCAACCCAGCCACTACTTGATTCCTCAACCGCTGGAAAGTGGCAGGTGCATTTGTAAGACCAAAACTGATTACAATGTAAGAGTATAATCCAGATGGTACAATAAAGGAAGACACCTCTTGGGCTTGAGCAGACAAGGGTACTTGATAGTAACCTTTGAGCAAATCAACTTTACTCACATACTTCGCAGTTCCAACACAATCTTCCATCCGAGGAAGTGGGTAGGAGTCAGGTTTTGTAATGCTGATCTATAAGTACCATCAGGTTTTTTAAACAACAAACATGGTGAAGCCCAACTGGAACAAGATGGTTTAGCCAGGACGTTGTCCAGCAAATACTGAATTTCTGACTCCACAAATGTACTTTTCTCTGGAGCAACGCAATAAAAATACTGACGGATGGGCTGCGCACCTTCCACATCAATGTCATGCTCAGTTAAGTTAGTACATGTTGGAATGTCACTCAACAAAGCATGAAAGTCCAAAAGTAACTGCTTCATCTGCTCACTTCTTTTTGAAGACAAATTACTCAATCATGTTTGCAAATTAGACATCTCAGAGTTCTTAAGTCTAGGCTGGAACACAGCATCATCTGGAGTCTGCATATCCTCATCTAATACTGCTGTGCAGCTCAAGTCTACTTTCACAGAAGAGGCAACTGCCTTCACAACTTTTTCTTCCAAAGTACGCCCAAAATAAGGTTTCAGTAAATTTACATGACAAAGCTGAGTTGGTTGTTTACGGTCTGGGGTAGAAACCATTTAGTCTTGTGCAAATACTTGTCGCAACACAGAATATGGACCGTAAAACTTTCCGTGAAATGATGAACCTTGAATGGGAAGTATCTCCTAGGTGAAACACTCTACTTTCAGCCTTCTGGTCAAACCATTGTTTCATTTTTCTTTTATCTTTTTTAAGATTCTCCAAAGCTAACTTGCCAGCCAAGAAAAGTCTGCAATGAAAACCATTAATATAGTCGAACAAGTTTGATGGTGGATCAGAACTCTCCAAGTTAGCTTTTAGAATAGCCAGAGGAGCACGCACATGATGTCCAAACACTATTTCACACTACATTAATTTGGAATAAACCCTTTGCTTTCTTGTAAAACTTCACAAGCTGCCAGAAGAAGCCAAGGCAGACCTTCTTCCCAGTCTCTACCCAACTCTGTGCAGTATGCTCTCAACAATGCCTTCAGGGTTTGGTGAAAACACTCTAGAGCCCCCTGGCTTTGAGCATGATAAGCACTGCTTTGTTGATGGACTACACCAAGTTGTTTCAAGATCTCAGCAAACATCCGTGAAGTTAAGTTGGTATGTCTGTCTGTCTGAATGGTCGTTGGAATTCCAAACACTGAAATGAAGTTAGACAAAGTCCATCTGTGTATAGACTATCATGGTCTTAATCAGATTACGGTTAAAAACAAGTATCCACTACCCCTTTTTCTCTTCTGTGCTAGAGCCGGTCCAAGACGCTAAGATTTTTACTAAATTAGACTTGCAAAATGCGTACCACCTAGTTCGGATCCGCCAGGAAGATGAGTGGAAGACGGCTTTTAGGACCCCTCTGGGTAATTTTCAGTATTTGGTAATGCCCTTTGGGCTTTGCGACGCCCCATCCATCTTTCAAGCTTTGGTAAATGATATCCTCCAGGACTACCTGAATGTTTTTGTCTTCGTTTACATTGATGACATTCTAATCTACTCCCGAGACCTCACTGAGCACATCCATCATGTACGACTCATGCTTCAACGTCTGCTCGAAAATTGGCTGTTCGTCAAAGCTGAGAAGTGTGAGCTCCACCAGTCCTCCGTAACCTTCCTTGGTCTCATCTTAGAGGGTGGACGAGTCAGATCTGACCCAGACAAGATTAAGGCGGTCCTTGACTTGGCCATACCTGAGATTCAGAAGCAGCTTCAGCATTTTATTGGCTTCACAAACTTCTATAGCCGTTTTATCAGGGGCTACAGTCAAATAGCCCTCTACATGCCCTCACCTCACCAAAGGTCCCGTTCATTTGGAACCCTGATACTAACTCCGCGTTCGAAAAATTAAAGGAGAAGTTCTCCCAATCCTCATGCAGACCAATCCTCTTAAACAATTCACTCTCGAGATAGACGCCTCTTACACTGGGATAGGTGCTGTTCTCTCCCAACAGTCCGACACCGACCGTGAGCTCCACCCCAGCGCTTTTTTCTGTCGTCGACTGACCCCTCTGAAAGTAATTATGACGTGGGCAATATAGAGTTATTAGCCATTAAACTGGCCCTGGAAGAGTGGCGCCACTGGCTTGAAGGGTCTGAGCAGCCTATTATAGGATGGATGGATCATAAGAACCTGGCCTACCTCCAGGCAGCCAAACGACTCAATCCCCACACTGCAAAAACGATCTAGAAATAAGTAAAAATTTCTTAAATTAAGTGTATTCACCCTTAATTTGAGTAGGTAAATGAGATCGTTTGCCAATGGAATGAGTAATTTTACTCTTGAAATAAGATAATTAGATAATATGCACTTGAAATAAGACAATGCAGTTCTGTTTTCTTATTTTAAGTGTAAATTGTCTTGTTCCATTGGCAAAATGTATCTTTTACCTCCTCAATTCAAGAACAAGTGCACTTATTTTAAGAAAAAATAACTTATCTAGATTTAGATTTTTTGCAGTGCAGCAAGCACCATGGTCTCTGTTCTTCTCCCGCTTCAACCTGTCGATTTCCTAACGCCCGGACTCCAAGAATCTTAAGCCTGATGCTCTTTCTCGCCTCCATGCCCCACAAGACACAGATCCAGAACCAGTCCCTATCCTTCCATCCACCTGCACATTTGGCGCCCTCCGTTGGCAGATAGAGGATCTAATCTCCCCGGCTCTACGGGATGATCCGGATCCGGGAACTGGACCCCCCACCAACTCTATGTCCACAAGACCCACGCTACCGAGTTATGACTGGAGCCATTCAAACAAGCTCTCAGCTCAACCTGGCTTCCACCGGATCCGGTTACATCTCCCGCTGCTTCTGGTCCGGGAGTATGTACTCGCCTGTCCAGTCTGCGCCCAAAAGAAATCATCCTACCGGCCCCCTGCTGGTTTACTTCAACCACTTCCTTTTCCAAGACGCACATGGTCTCATGTGGCCCTAGATTTTGTGACTGGTTTGCATCCTTCCCAGGGAATGACGACCATCCTAACCATCGTTGACCGATTCTCCAAGGCCTGTCACCTCGTTGTGCTCCGTAGACTCCCCACTGCCCTCCAGACCGCTCAGCTCCTGATTAAGCATGTTTTCCGCTTGTACAGCCTCCCCCAGGATATTTTATCAGACACAGGGCCTCACTTCACGTCTCGGGTCTGGAAGGACCTCTGCCCTTGGTGCCAGGTATAGTCTTTCTTCTGGTTATCATCACTAAACTAATGGTCAGACTGAGCGGCTAAATCAGGAACTCGAAGCAACCCTCCATTGTCTCACTTCCTCCAATCCGTCAGATGAGAGACAGATCTCAGTCCCGTCCGTTGAGAACCATGTTCTGGACCCTCGGCTGGAGACCCTGTCAAGTCCCTCTGATTCCATCAGCTGCGCCCAGATTCCTCCTCGGCCGCTGCTGCTCAGGCCCCTCCTCACGGACTTCTATAACCTGCCCATCTGTCACTCAGTCACCAGCCAACATCTCGGGAGGTTCCCCACTGAGTCCGTCTCTCCACTCCCCCCAGCCCGGTTCCTTCATCCGGTGGTAGATTTAATTAACGTTTCCTCTCACTCATCCTCCCGATCTCCGTGTCTACTTTTGTTCTCACGCAGATCGATCAAGTCCTGCCTGCGCTGACAATCCATCTGCACTACCGGGCTGCAATTTCCAGTGTTCATGTTCCTTGCTGTTTGTTACATAAACGTCTGAAACTGCTCTTGCCTTCTGTGTTAGTTCTGCGTGTGGGTCAAACACCTTAAAAACCATGACAGTACCCCACAGATTTTTAATTGGCTACCCCTGGTTTAATGTTTATAAATGTTTATTTCACGTTATGTGCACCATCCAATGCAGATCATTGGCTCCATCCACATCTAGTGAAAACTAGTGTGATTGGTTGAGTCATAACGCAAAGACTCATTGGTTAGCTAAAGGATATCATCAGAAGCAAGCAGGTGTTCTTCAAACTGCTAACGTGAATTGTCTATGCCATGCTACAATGTGGGATTCAGAAAAAGATGTTGAAATGTCTTAAAGGTTGGACACAGGCCAGAGCGTATTGGGAGATGGAGACCAACAAGACCTCCCTCATCCTTGGCCCTATCTCAGAGAATTTTTAGAAATAGTCGAAAAATTGAGCTTTCAATTCATATAGTGGCATCTGGCTGTTTTTTTTAAAGGTTACTTTATACTTTTATACTTTAAGTAGTTTTGGAGCACATTATTTTTCACTTTTCCTTGAGTAAAGAGGTCAAGTTGATACTTGAACTTTTAATATAGTGGTTTTAAACTGCAGTATCTAAACTTCTACTTAAGTAACAAATTGGTGAACTTTTGACACCACTGTTAAAAACTTAATTTCCATCACAGCTACCAAAATAAAACATTCACAGAAATGCCGTCTTGGTCTTGGTGAGCTTTTATAGAATCTACAGCCTCTTAAAAGGTCTGAATTGTCAATTGTAAAAATTGAATAAGATAAGAGTTAAGATTTTTAATCCTTAGCCTATTACCAAATATTCATACATAGTGTAGTTTGCATGGCTCCTGTATTAGTGCCAGTATTCCAGTAATAACTCATTACTTTCACATCGTTTGTCTTACTTTAGCTGGATAAAATTATTATCAAATTCTTAGTTTACAGTAGATGCAAGTATTTTAGTAGGTCCCATACTTTTAGTTCAACTCTCTGAAAATCACAAGAATATAGAAAATAATGTTTATTGTGTGAAAATATTCCAAATAACTACAGATCACTCAGTAACATTTACTGCGCTTTAAAAATTCCACATTTTGCTGCTTTGTTTCAGTTAAATCCTCTGAAAACCTACAACCTGTGGCTGCACCTATCCTCAGAGCCTTTTAATCGAATCATGGCAAGGGTTGCCAGTCCAAACTAATTTAAAATCAAACTCCAAGGTTTGGTGAAAAGTTGGCAGCCCTGTGAGGCTGATGACATTTCACGAGTACACAAGGACGCAAAAGTACAGATATTGAGAAACTGCCAAAGACTTACTTGGATTTAAATTTTTTGCACTCTGCTTATTAAGCCCAGATCATTTATCAGAGGAAGAAAAGCAGTAAGTTGCCATTGTGTAGCACCTGGGGAGCAGTGTGGGGTTAGGGTGTTACTCAGGGACCCCGACTGGAGGCTATGGTGATCAAACTTGAAACCTTCTCAGAGCACAAGCACACTGCTCTAACCACTAGGGCACCACTCCCCCATAAAAGATGTTTATAAAATTTATATTTATGAAATTATTCTCCTACTTTTGCCACTGTTAGTTCTTCCAGGTCTCACCGTCCGGCTTCAAAAGTGAAGCGAGTGGCATCACGTCCATAGCGGCGGAGACAGCAGAGGGGCCAGGTGACCAGTTTGTTGCGAGGGTTGTGGATATCCCACAGGTATATGTTCTCATGGGTTATCTGCATCATGCACTCCCCGTAGATATCCAGGGTGGGAGAGGGGAGGAGAAAGACTCTGAAACGCTCTGACAACACAAAGATAACACAATAGTTTCATTTATTAAGACATTTTTACCAAAGTAAACAACTTCAAATATTTCAGTTCATCCTTCTGGGTCATGCTGGTGAAGATTCTCAGTCATCCAGGTCAGAGTCATTCCAAAAAAGTTAAAAAACAATCCACTGGACTTTGTTTCCAAGTTTAAAGACGTTTCTCTTCCCATCCAGGCAGCTTTTTCAATTCAAATTGTCAGAAATAGCATTGAGTTCCAGGTTTTATACATTAGTAGCCCTCTAAAATTTCCCCACTTTCCTTGGCTGGTCGCCTACAATTCCTTTTTAAACATCAATCTTTATACTAAAATATTCTTTCTGTCATGATTTGTGGACATTAAGACCTAAAGAGAAGGTCTTAATGGTCAGACCCTGTAATTCAGTGAAAGGGTCTGACAGAAAGAATATTTTAGTACAAAGATTGATGTTTAAAAATTAATTGAAGGGGAAACAGCCAAGGACCAGCCAAGGGCCAGCCACGGATCAGCCAAGGATCAGCCAAGGACCAGCCAAGGGCCAGCCAAGGATCAGCCAAGGACCAGCCAAGGGCCCATCGAGGAACTTGGGAATTTTTAAATGGCTACTACTGTAGGCAATGTGAGATATCAACCAAACAGTTTTGAAGAGTGCTAAGCCCTAGAAAGGACCCAGAATTTCAGGGATTAATTTTTTTTTTACTTCACTGAAACATGACTATAGGATCATATCACCTGCTCCAGCCTCTCACTGGCAAGCTTTTTGACGATATGAGCTGGTAGGATTGGTTCAGGTCTCTTTTTATTCAAAGGACTCACATATCTATGTAGTAAGCCCTCCTCTTGGGGAATCAGATCAAAATTTAGCTTTTCTCAAAGTATAAGAAAATGGTCAGAGGAAGCTGAACAAACCCTGCAAGGTTATATGAGGCTAGAGACGGATGCACTGCGTCAGCCACATGGAGAGGAAATCAATGCAATGACTGAGTGTGTGACTGACTATAGAAATGTTTGTATAGATAACACCATACCCAGCAGAACAGTGAAATGTTTCCAAATAAGCAAACCCTGATCACCAGTGACAGGACCTAACTGCTAAAAAACTGTATCAGAGACATCTGCATAATAAGGGACAGATTTGGTGTGACCTATTATGCCATCAGTTTTATTTGATCAAAGCACATGACTCAATTTTCACAGACCTCCAAGGACCCAGTCCAGGTAGACCGAGTCCTTGGGGGACGTAGCGTCTGAAATCAAACACACCCTTAGTTATGTTGTGCATTAATCTACTTTTAAGGCTAGGCTTAAAACTTTCCTTTTTGATAAAGCTTATAGTTAGAGTGGCTCAGGTTATCCTGAGCTATCTCTATAGTTATGCTGCTATAGGCTTAGACTGCTGGAGGACATAGGGACCCCTTTTTCATCATTCTGCTTCATTCTCTCTCTATTCTCCCACTCTGCAGAATCTGTTAGTTCAATCTCTAACGTTCTGCTCTCTCTGCTTTTTCTCATAGTAGCTTCATCTGGTCTGTTCCTGTTTGGCTGTGACTCCATCCTGGAGAGAAATATCAGCTGTGCTGCTGCCATCAACACCTTTGTTTCTAGATGCTGGAGCTTGGCCTGTTTTCCAGTGTAGTCCTGTTTCTCTGACTGTGACTAACTGGATGTGCTCTCTTCATCCTCTGACATGGGAGCTGGCTCTGAGCTTGTCTGCCTGGCTGTGTGTTTCCTGGACGGGGCCGCCTGTGGAGCTGGTTGACAGTTGCCTTTTGTCTCTCAGCTTCTTTTTTTCAATGTCTGCTTCTGTCTCCTTGAGTCGGCCTCAGCAGATGGCCGCTCACACTCTGCCTGGTTCTGCTGGAGGTTCCTTCCTGTTCAAAATGAGTTTTTCCTCTCCACCGTCACTACGAGCATGTTTAGTTTGAGGGATTGCTGAAGAGTCATGAGTCGACGCAATCAACTGGTTTTTCTTAGATAGAAAACTGAATCAATCTGACTGGATGATCTGGTGAACTGTAAAGTGCTTTGAGATGACGCGTTGTTGAATTGGCGCTATAGAAATAAACTGAATTGAATTGAATAGTTGCCTCTTTCCCTCTCTGAGTGTGTGTGTAAAGTACCTGTGTGTTCACACTGCACTCCAGCAGCCAGGAGGTCAGGTTCTCCCATGCTGATATCATTCAGCCTCAAACCAAGGCACTCTATTGAGAGCATCTTGAACCAGTCTTCTGCCTCCAGCTCTAAGAAACATAACACATCTAGATCATTCCATTTTACTGTCCAAATCCCATACATGGAAAAGCTCCTGAAGCTGGTCAATCCTACCTGATTCACAGGTGAAGGTGCGTGAAGTGTCATCAGTGAACACAATGGCTACCGCCTGTCGCTTTGTATCCCGAGGTAACCTGGTGACGTTCTTGACGTTACTGATTTCTGTTACCTATATAAAAAGTATAGGAAGATGAAGAGGATTAAGAAGCACATTTCGAGATGCAGTAAATAACTAAAAACACAATGTTTACCTAAGACATCCTGTTCTAACCTCAGACTGCCGTAGAACAACATGGTAAATGATAAATAGCATGTACTTATATAGCGCCTTTATTCAATTCAGGTAACTTGACCAAAGCGCTTTACACTACATTCATTCACCCATTCACACACACACTGATGGTGGCAAGCTATATTGTATCCACAGCTGCCCTGGGGCTCACTGACAGAAGCGGGGCTGCCGTACACTGGCGCCACCGGGCCCTCTGACCACCATCAGTAGGCAATGCAGGTGAAATGTCTTGCCCAAGGACACGATGACACTGAAAGTCAGAGTCAGGGCTTGAACCGTCAATCCTTCGATTTCAGGGCAAACTTCTACATCCAACCCCACTGTCGCCCTATCATCGCCTAACATCAACATGTAAGACATTAAAGTGAGTTTTTTCAAGAGTTTATGAGTTTCTAGAGTCTCAAAATGTCTCCTGCCTTTCATTCTTCTCTCCCTTCCCTCCTGTGCATTTAGGCAAATAGATTTTCTACTTTTCATTGTTTCTGCTCCATGTTCTGTGCTCACTGCTTCACAAAATACCTTGTAAAATTGTTTTCTCATTTTTCATAATTTAAACTCTCCAGATCCTCAAGATATGCTGCGGTTATTGGTATATTTTCATTATTATACCTTTATTTTCACAGGCAGGTCAATGAGAACAAGTTCTTATTTACAATGGCAGCCTGACAAGTGGAGTAACCACTGAGGAATGGGAAGTAGGGCTAAAATAAACACAACTCATTAGTAATACCTACATAAAATACAATTTAAAACACAACAGACAACCCAAAATGACTGTAGAGAATCAGCTGCAAGTGTCTGTGAACAAGGATGATATTTTTTTTTTTTTTGAAGGCTGAAATTGAAATGAGTCTATCCAGTTTAAGAATATGTTTGCAGAGTGTTCCAGTCATGAGTGGCAGCATATTGAAAAGAAGCAAGACCAAAGGCAGTTTTGGTTTTGGGAATAAGTAATTGTAGATGAAGTGAGGAGGGGGTGTTGGAAGGGACAGGCTTTGACTGCAGCAGGTGATCTAAATAGGGTGGTGAGCAGCCGAGAAGATGAACCAGTGAATTTTGCGTCGATTGTGAAGGGAGGGCTGTGGTGTAATTCTGCAACTAGTGATGTCCCATTTCTCAGGGAGAAAATCTTCACTTGCACTTCCTTCATTGAGTATACTTTATTGTGTAGGGAACTCACTAGAGTCTTCTCAGAGCCAAGTGAGAGGAATGGGACCGGGCCTTATATTAGCCAGACACAAAGCAACACTAGAGGCAGCCAAATGATTGGCTCTGCCCCTAGTGGTGGAGCTGAAGACATGTGATGCTTTAGACATTGGTTTTTAGGATAAATCTGGTCGGTAATAGTCTGGAGTTAGTCCAGAAAAGGTTGTTGAAAATTCTGCTGTTTGGTCGGTCTGATTTAGTTCCACTTTAGTCTAAGAATAGACGTTAAAAAGATGTTACAAACCCAGTTTGTAACATCTTTTTAACAATCTGAAAGTTACGGCTTTTCACCTTTCCCTTTTCAACCTAATGCTGTCTTTACAATGTCTCTTTAACCAATTTTTGCTCACTGGGATGTTTCTTAAGACCTGAACACATCTGACATGGTTTATGTCAGATCCAACAGAAAATTAGGTCATATGAGGTTTTGGCACTCAGAGCCCATTAAAATGCATTGGGCCCCTCAGAGTGTGCACATTTCTCTACAGCTGTGCTTGCATAGAACCGGCACAAGTAGACACCTGCTCTATTTTGGTTGGACTCCCATCTTCGAGAGAGCTTTGAACAGAGTGGACCGTGTTCCGTGCCTGTGGATGCAAGGTTGTTGGTGCATGTCGCGCTGGCAACCCTCAAACACGCTGGGGGACACCAGCGGTGAGGGAAGCTGTCAAGCTGAAGAAGGAGTCCTATCAGGCTTTATTAACCTGTGGGACTCCAGAAGAAGCTGACAATTACCGAAAGTCAAAGCGGCAGGTGTCTCGACTGGTCGCTGAGCCAAAAACTCAGGCATGGTAAGAGTTTGTAGAGGCCATGTAGAAAGACTTCCGTATAGCTTCAAAGCAATTTTGGTCCACAATCCGGCATCTCAGGAGGGGGAAGGAATGCAGTACCAGCACTATTTATAGTCGGGGTGGTGTGCTACTGGCCTTCGACTTGGGATGTCATATGTCTGTGGGCGGAGTACTTCGAAGACCCCCTTAATTCCACCAACATGTCTTCCATTGAGGAAGCAGAGCCAGGGGGCTCCGGTATATATGTGTTTTGTAGATCTGGAGAAGGCATTCGACCGTGTCCCTCGGGGGGTCCTGTGGGGGGTACTCTGGGAGTTTGGAATACCAGGCCTGTTAATAAGGGCTGTTAGGTCTGTGTATGACTGGAGTCAGAGCCTGGTCCGCATTGCCGGAAGTAAGTCGACTCGTTTCCGGTGAGGGTTGGACTCCGCCAAGGTTGCCCTTTGTCACCGATTCTGTTCATAACTTTTATGGACAGAATTTCTAGAAGCAGTAAAGGTGTTGAGGGGATCTGTTTTGGTGGCATTAGGGTTGCATCTCTGTTATGCGCAGATGATGTGGTTCTATTGGCTTCATCAGGGTGTGGTGTACAGCTCTGACTGGAGGGGTTCGTAGCCAAGTGTTAAGTTGTCAGGTTGAGGATCAGTGGTCTAGAGCCGGAAAAGGGTAGAGTGGCTTCTCCGGGTTGGGGAGGATTTACTGCCCCTAGTGGAGGAGTTTAAGTATCTTGGGGTCTAGTTCATGAATGAGGGGAAGATGGAGCGGGAGATCGATAGGCGGATTGGTGCAGCGTCTGGTGTGAAGCGGGAGCTGTACCGGTCTGTTGTGGTGAAGAGAGAGCTGTGCAAAAAAGCAAAGCTCTCGATTTACCAGTTGATCTACATAACTACCCTCATCTATGGTCATGAGCTTTGGGTCTTGACCGAAATTAGTTTTCTTCTCTCTGTCTGGGTTCTCCCTTAGATATAGGGTGAGAAGTTCAGTCATCCGGGGAGGACTCAGAGTAGAGCCGCTCAGTGGTGTAGTCTACATTATTGTAGTGGGTATACTGTGCTTAGAAATAAGCACGCCAGTAAGTGTAATGTAATTGAGCTTTTTTTTTTTTTAAGCATATTTAGCATTGCTTAATTTGTCTGTTGCTTACATTTGAATCAATGAACAACAAACTGTACTACAGTTGGCTTTGTATTGAAAAGATGTAGAATCTATAAAACAGTACAACAAAACATGCTTAAGTATCAAGTACTACATGTAAGTACAGAAGTACTATGCAGGTTAAAACTGTGTCTATAAAATGTTCCAGACTTGTTTGTTCTTAGGCTCCTTATATTTCACTTGTCTTCTTGTTTCTGTTGCAGAGCAGTGGTTTCTTAACCATGTTGTCACATACTTCCTAGGTTCAAGAAGATTAACAGGAGGCCCATTTATACTGATTATCATGAGATGACTTATATTTGACAACAACAGAGAAGATCTTTTATCCGTACAGATATTGTTCATTAAGCTGAACCCTCTTTCACACTCAGCTGTGCTACATGGAATGGTTTGCATGCAAGTGTCAGTGGTTTAAGGTTTTCAGGCTCCCTGCTCTATCCTTTCTTTGCCCTGCAGCTATATTTGCTGTGATCAGTGGGAATAAAGTAGTTTTAATGTTTTTAAGTGGAAAAATCCACCTTAAAACTTCATCAGTGCAGTCAGTTCATCCAGATTACCATTCTGCCTTGCAGTATTATTTCTGTTGGAGCCGCTCAGACCCCCCCATACTGGCGGTGCACTGTCAGTAGGAATCCCATTCAACAGCAGCCTCTGGCCCACACACATGAAATTCACACTGGTAGCTCAGTACATACGTGTAAGCATGTAGAAATTGTTACATCTGCTACAACTGTATATTTCTGTAAAAAAGAAGGGGATGCAATATTTCGGAAGGACCTGCCGTTAAGGTAATCAAGATTTACATCTTACATCCGACCTAAATGTAAACTTATACTTTACATCTCCATTTCACCTTTTTGGATTAGGAAAATAAAACCAGTTGCAAACACAGTAATGTAATTCTTTTGTGCTATTTACTTTATTCTTAGTGTAGTATATATAAAAACACGGGGGATGCATTTTGTGGCAGGTGCTTGCCAAAAATTGCATCCCATGCTTTTTTACAGAAATATGCAGTTGTATCAGATGTAACAATTACTACATGCTTCCACATGTGTACTGAGCTACCAGTGTGAATTTCATGTGTGTGAGACAATTCTTAGGTTAAAAACAAGGGGGATGCATTTTGTGGCAGGTCCTTGCCAAAAATTGCAACCTTTTTTATCTCAGAGGAGTTGACACTTGTATAACTGTATTCCTGTACATCCATCAGTAGTTAAAGGACAAGAATCAGCAAATGCTAATTCTGCCTGTAAAAAAACCACAGCGCAATTGTAGCTGTATGCTCTGAAGCCCCATTTGGAGCTTTTAAACGGGCTTTTAAAAAAACTTTGATAATTTACTGCTGTAATATTATAGATTTTTAGAATAAAAACCTAGCAAATGTGCCTAATCAAAAAAAAAAAAAAACAGAAATACATTACAAGCCATATCACACTGGTCTGTGAACGCTGTGCTGTGTAGATGCGCATTTGATTTTACCCTTAAGAGAAAGCTTTGTAATTTTAAAAGTCACGTCGGCTACCACGGTTTATTGTTGTGTGTAAATAACAAGAGACCACAACAAGTAAATCAGCCGTACCTTGGTCAAAATCTTTGGAATTAATGTTATTTTTAAAAATCCGTATTTTTTTAAATGAATATGCTAAATAACCACATTTATTTTCCACGAGAGGTATATTTAAAAGTTTTTATATCATTAATATAAGAACCCAAGCTCCATGCATATCTTGGCAGGTGTGCATTTTTGGGCATAACACCTGTTGCCTCCTCGGGGTTCGCTGCGGCGGCTGGAAGCGGTTTTCATGAATGTAATCCAAACTGCAGGTACCAGGATAATAAAAGCAAACACACTTTTTCGGCAGGTTTCAGCATTTTCAGTTAATTTAGGCGTTAATAAACTGTTTCAGATGAGTGATCATAGTGCTCTGTGTCATCAGCGATGTGTTTTTCTCCCTACCAGCTCCCAGATCAGCGTCTCTGATTGGTTGATGCAGCCCGTCGAGCAGCAAATTTTCAATTTTTCCATCTCGAGCAGCAGCGCGTTTGCGGCGTAGCTGTATGCTCAAAAGCGCTGCGTGACCTTGACGCTCGTCAACCATTGACTTTGCATGTAAACTCGCTGCGCCTGCTGCGTTGGGCACTTTTAAGTGGTTATACGGAAATTCACAAGCTTTTCTAGTGAGTATACGGCGTATACCCGCGTATCACATAGACTACACCACTGGAGCCGCTGCTCCTCCACATTGAGAGGAAACAGTTGAGTTGGCTTAGGCATCTAATTATGATCCATCCTGGACGTCTCCCTGGTGAGGTGTTCCAGGCACGTCCCAGCAGGAGGAGGCCAAGGGGGAGACCAATGACACACTGGAGGGACTAGGTTTCTCGGCTGGCCTGAGAACGCTTTGGGATTCCCCCGGAGGAGCTGGACCAAGTGGCTGGGGAGAGGGATGTGTGGGCCTCCCTACTGAAGGTGCTACCTCTGCGACCCGACCCCGAATAAGAGGAAGAAGATGGATGGATGGTTATGTTGGACCAAAAACAATGTGTTTCTCTCACTGTTGTGTTTTTCATGAATTTCTTATACTTTTATTTTTCTTAATAGATTCAGGCAAGTTAGAGTTTCTTGTTATTCCAATGACATAAATTTTTGCCATCAAAATATGCATTTTTTTTTAATGTTACAAAGCTAATAAGGGTTGTCCTATATTCCTATAATGCTATTGACTTGAAATCTGGATTTTCAAAGTATTTCACTGAGTGACCTATGGAGGGTTAATTTGAGCAGGTAAATAAGATCATCTGTCAATGTCAATGTTATTTTAAATGTAAATTATCTTCTTCCATTGGCAAAGTATCTCATTTACCTCCTCAATTTAAGAAAAAATGCACTTATTTTATTTATTTATATAGATATATATAGAGTTATTTATATAGATTTTTTTTTTACAGTGCAGCTGCTCTGTTTTGTTCACCAGACAGAGAATGACCAGCAGGTGGAGGGATGGGAGCCAAGTGAGGGCAGGAAAACATGTTCGACTTTCTTCAGAAGACCTACTTTGATGTGAAGGCTGGCTGCCTTCTTTTGTCCCTGTGTGTGGTGTGAACATGTCATTCCTTTGCTCCGTCACAGAGAGCAATAGACCTGTCCTTCACCAGAACACACACTCACCTTAGGACATCCTCTGATGTAGGCAGCCTTCTCATCGGGATATTTCTCCAGACGGCGGGGTCCTTTGCTCGATGACTTCTTAAACACCAGCCAGCAACGGCGATAGATCTGTAATACGAAAAGACACATAAAGAAAAACAATCTAAAAATGACCAGCTTTTTTAATTTAGTCTTCATGAAGGATGTGTTGGTGTCTAAAAATGTAAAAAGATCAAAAATAAAGGGACAATAAAGTGAAGGTGCTTTGAAATGAAAATTGAAGCAGCATATATATCCTGCTGTGTTCAGATACAATAAGGCAACTGTGTTCTAATCTTACATTTTGGACCTTTTGTTCAGTTTAAGTTTTCTTTTTGGGGTTTCTCAAGTTTGTTTTGTTTTTTTCTGTGTTCTCTAGACTTAGATCAATTTTGTATTCCTAATTTTGTTCTTCCTGGTTATCTCTTTTTTCAAAATTTTTGGTATTATTTATTCCTTGGTCTAGTTCTAGTTATTCTTTCTCTTATCTTTAGGTTAGGTTTTCCATGGCTTCAGTTATCTCCAGTTCATTTTCTTACCATCCAGTTTTTCCGTTGCCCATTCCTTATTTTGTAGTCATTAGATTTATTCTCCGTTTGCTTTATTTAATGCCTCTGTCACACCTTCATGATTTAAACCAGCGTATGCCTGACGTATGAAAAATCTGGCAAACTTTGGATATGTTATGGGTACGCTGCAGTACGCTGAAACACGCTGAACCACGTGGACATACGCACAGCGTCTGCCATAAATGGGTCATCAATTCCAGGTCAGTTATCTGATGGTTGACATGCGTTCAGTGTCAGTTGCTCATCAGTCGTAGCGTCTAGCTTATCCTAAATCTCTGAGTAACTCTGTGCATAACTTCTGCGTAACTTATCCAGAACTTCTCTCCAACGCATATCAACGTATCTGACGTGTTCCAGACGAGCGCTGAATGTGTTTCTAACTTCCAGCTACTGTATAATGGCGTATCCGTGCTCATTGGTCAGAGCGTTGGCCAATAGGCACATAAATAGTTTGAAAAACAACGGGTTGATCTCATCAACAATCTTCCGATGTCTCATTCATCGGGGCCAGACTAAATAAAACCTTTCATCTCCCATTTAGTCTGGTTTACCAGGTTAGTAAACAGCAGCTAGATTAAAACCTCGATCAAAGAAATCTTTTTCTGCAGGCTGGGCGCTTCCAGGCGCATCGCTGCCCCCTCTTCAGGACACTGGCTTGTGCATCATTTCATGGGCATTATGCTGCCCTGCGTTATGCAGAAGTTAGGCTGTCATTGGACAGAAGTTTTGGACTCATTATGAATACTCTATGTTTAGGCCCAAAATAGAAAAATCCATAGAAATTTCAGTGTATGCCAGCGTTTTAGGAGATTCTGGGACGTCAGGCAGACGCTGGCTAAATCGGCAAGGTGTGACAGGACCATAGGTTCTATTTTAGTTACTTTAAGCTGTTGGGTCTCCCTTTATTAAATTTGTATTTGGTTTTTTCATATTGATAAGGTTCCTGGATGGCAAGCGAAACATCTTCAAACTTGGATCTGGATGACTGAGAATCTTCACCAGCATTTGCCGCTTCTACTCTAATTTTGGGTCCACTACAACATCCACCAACCCTGAAAAACCAAAAGAAACTGGTCTTAAAGCTACATCCAGTGGAGGGATAATGTCAGAAAAAAGTTTGATGGGAAAACTGACCTGCTGTGAGGACTGAAACAGGGACCTATGGCAGGCTTTGAGCCAACAATGGGTCAAATTCCCCCTTTTCATAAGACAGACTAATGCTACGTTCACAATTCATGCAATTTCAGCAGCAAATAAGCGTCTGGTACATTTCTGATGCTTTTCCACATTAAGGTCAGACTTCCAGTAAAGTGAGTCAAGATGCTGATGCTTCTGCTGCTCCTGTGTTCAATGGCAGAGAGCAGCTTTGCTGTATTTGCTGTGATCAGTGGATAAAAAGTAGTTTGAATCTATGTTGAAGTGAGAAAGTCCTCCTGAAAACATGGTCTGTGCAGTCAGTTCATCCAGATCACCATCCTGCCTTCAAAGATTATTTCTCTGTGGGAGCCGCTCAGACCCCCACATACCGGCGGTGCACTGTCACTGGGAATCCCCAGCAGCAGCTGCCTCAGGCCTGCTCGCCTCCTCGGGGTTTTCCTCTACTGATGGTGGCGGCTGGAGATAAATGTTAGCATTTTTCATGTACATAATCCAAACTGCAGACACCAGGATAATAAAGACGAACATTTTTTGCCAGAAGGTTTCTACATTTTCTATTTCAACTGTTTCAGATGAGTGATCATAGCGCTCTGCATCAGCAGCACTGTGTCTGTCTCCCTGCCAGCTACCAGATCAGCTTCTCCAGAAGCTAAAGCTAAATTTTTCCAACTCCAGCAGCTGCTGCTAGTGAAGCGCGTCACGCCTCTCAGAAGCTCATGAGGCGCTGCTTCAGCTGCTCTAGACGCGCTGCAGGACCTTATCCTTCACCTTGATGCGCATCAACCATTGACCATGCATGGAAACCAGCTTCTTCTGCTGCTGAAAACATGCTGTGTGAACGTAGCGAAACTGTACAAATGGTACCCTCTCCTGTTCTGTGTGTATTTTATAACGTCTGCTTTATAAATTTGAAAAACGTTATTTTATCAATGATTTATTGTTTCACACTTGAATTGCCTGTTTTCTTAGCTGTAGCTGTTATTAACATCAGTACTGACTTAAAATTAACTGTGAGTAATTAATCTACATAATGTGTTTAATTTTGTGAAATCAGTTCATGAAATAATACATCTTTGGAGTTTAATCTATTGAATAAAATCTATATCTACCAATGATGAGAGATGACTTAAAGCCATTCATGTTATGTACGTAACACAGAAAAATCAGTGGAACAAAGTAGGACCAGCAGGACCAGGTGTTGCTAATGTGTCATCTTAGTAAATGTTAGGTTTGCTCAGAAAGTTTGGCTGATTTTTAAATGTATGTTTTATTAAAATTGTTTTATAGGTCGTCCTAGAAATCCTCACCATAAAAGCAGGTTCCCCCTGCCAGAGGAAACACACAGAACATGACTGATTTACTTAGTGATTCCAAAAAAGTTAAAAAAACAAACGCCGGACTTTGTTTCTGAGTTTTAAGACGTTTCTCTTCCACCCAGGAAGCTTTTTCATTTCAAAATGTCAGAAAGTTCCAGGTTTTATCCAGCAGCCAAACAAAACCTTGTTTTTGTTTAGAAAACATGCAAATAGAAATATAAAACGGGTTAACCCCTTTGGAATGGGGGTCATCTGTAATGATCTCAAAATGTTCGACCCAGAATTGTAGGTAAGACAGGCAGTGGGAAAGTTCAAAGCAGGCGCCAGCCGAAGCCGAGCATCAACCGAGTCCAAAGGGGAAATCCACAGCCGGAGTCAGAAGACAGGTCCAGGTTCAGAAGCCGGCGGAATCCAGGAAACAGATCAGACAAACAGAGCAGACAGGGGCAAGGCAAAACTCGGGATCCACAGGGCAGAAACTGGTCCCAATCAGGAAAACGACTTCAGAAGGCTAGAGTTAGTCTCACCAAAAGTTCGAATAACCTGGCACTGATGGGAGGCAAACACACAACATAAATAGTAGAGGAACCCGGTGGAAATGATCACCGTTAATCAGCTGCAGAACCAATTAGACAGCTGAGCAAGGAGCAAAGGAAAAAACCTGTTGGGATCTGGAGAAGTTCCACCTTTCTCCAGCAGAGTGCGTCGTGGATCCTCCTGAGCTGAGCCTTCTACACACCTGAGGCGCATCTCATCATCAGAGGATCCTCCAGTATATAACCTGCCTGCAGACCTTGCCTCAACGCCGCAGTGTTTATCCAGTTTGGTTAGCACCTGAGCCTAGCATCTCCTGAGAATCTTTGTTGTTTCTGATCCTGATTGGATTCTAATTCCTCCTTGTCTCTGCTTCCAGGAATCCAGTTTCCCTTGTAAGCTCTGGATGAGCTTAACCTGCCGAGCCTGCCCTCTGAGCCAAACCTGAAGACTTTTCTCTGGATTCCCATGCTGCTCTGGACTAAGAGCTGGAAACCCAAAGCCAAGGTCTGCCCTCACGCTAGAAGTAAGACGCTGAAGCGGTTATTGGACTCTGCTGAACTAACAGTCTCTGGACCCAACAGTTCCTCTCTCAAAAGCCAAACCCAGACACCTCAAGGTATCAATCAGAAACTCTCTAACTCAAACTCATCTGCTCCCAAGCTAACTGAACTGTCATCCTCACAGACTCCAGTGAACCTGCCCCCAGGCCTGAACCAGTTCCTGTGTTTATTCCATGTGCTTGTGTTCAATAAACTTTGTTAAACTTTTCATCTGTTTCCGTGGTGTTCTGCATACTGGGCTTTTCTGAGACCCATCATGACAAAACCAAACCATCAGCGCCAAGATCATGACATTGTTTGGCTTCTTTGTTAGCCTGTAATACTCGAAACCTGTCTATGTCTCTGAAAATAGTTGTTTCAGAGACATAGACAGGCCAACAACTCTCTTTAATGACCCCCTTTCAGAGACATAGACAGGTTTCGGGCTTGGCTCAACCAGGCTAACGAAGAGACAAAACAGCCCCCATTTCAAAGGGGCGGACTTGTCATCAGGTTCATTTTGCATGTTTTCTAAGCCAAAAGAAGGATTTGTTTTTGGTCCACACTATAAAATATCAAACTCAACACTACTTCTGACATTTTGAATTGAAAAAGCTTCCTGGATGGGAAGAGAAACGTCTTAAAACAAAGTCCAGTGGACTGTTTTTTTTTTTAACGTTCTTGGCTATGACCTGGATGACTGAGAATCTTCACCAGCAGATTTCCATAGTGATGCAGAAACCCTCTGATAATCAGGCAGGTTAGTGACGTTTCTGTTCCCACTCAGAAAGTCAGACAGTTTAGTTAATAGAAAAAAATATTTTCACAGCATTGTCTCTCATCACTCTAGTGAAGAAAAACATGCATTTGCAAAAATAGTGTTCTGGAAGGCTCTGTGTTTACACCTTAGCAGGTATTATTAGTGTTTAATAGACTCACACGTCATTAATATTAATCCTAACAATAGTGCGTTTAAATTAATTTAATACTTCATAAAAAAACCTTGGTTATGTATTTTTTAAATAAGTATTATTACAAATTATGCTACTTTTTTCATGGTGAGGTTGACATTTGCATGGAATTAACACGGCAGTAACATATAGGGCCTACCTGTCCTCACACACACATCCATGGGTCCCACACCACTAACACGTACTTCTCAAGTTTATAATCTGTGAATTTTTTTTCTGCTATTATGCAATTATTTATCCTGTATTATAGCCCCAATAATTATATATATATATATATATATATATATATATATATATATATATATATATATATATAGCGTGTATTATAGTATAGATTAAATTCATCATCCAGCTGCTGCTCTGCAGAATTCTCTCCCCAAGAGCTGAATCGTGGACAAAAATCACGCCATCTAGCGGAAAATAACGCAGCTTTTTCAAATCATGCATGTGTACAAAACAACAACGATGGCGCTGTGCGTCGTTTTTAGCGAATGTCGTTGATTTTAAAGTAATTTTGAGTGATAAATAAAAAATTTTTTGCGATCATTGCATTTGCCCGGTGGGCAAATGCAATGAAATTTGTACTCTCCCGACAATAAAAACTACTTTCCCCAGGAGATCGGGCGATGGTTAACATCGAGCCCTGCCTGTATATTAAAAAAAACACAAAAAAACAAACTCGTGGGGTGGTATGTGTCATCCTCAAGCTCGGGTCCTCTACCAGAGGCCTGGGAGTTATATATATATATATATATATATAAAATCCATACCCTAACTTTCTGTGTAATCTGCATATAGCTTCCAGATGTATTTATCTTATAGCCTCTTAAGATTACTCTCCGTTTATATCTACCATTCATAGTCCATACATAAGGATTCCCAGAGCAGTCGTGTCTCTCAGATACTTTTTCACGGTGGTTTTCTCGAGAAAACTAGTAAATTTTCTCATTATCTAAAGATGAATGAGAATGAAAGCCGATTTTCTCGTCATAACTAGATGGTTGGTGTGCGTTAAAACTGATTCCATCCTTCAACACCACGACAGCAGGAGAGGATTTATAAATACAAGTCATGGCAGTTTATTTGTAATTCTGTAGATAATCCTGTGTTTATTTTTAGGATACGAGACAACGTTGTTGGTTTGATGATTTGCTTTCAGTTCTGATTCAGCAGCAATTAGACCTATGCCTCCAGCTGTTTTCTAAACAGTGTTACGCATGTAAAAGCTATAAGATACATTAACCCCTAAAATGAGCCAGATTAAAGATTTTCATAAAAAGAAAAAAACTGTCAGATTTGTTTCTACTGTGTTCCATGCAATCCGATCATCCACCACCACCTGACAATGAGTCAAAAGAAATAGGAAAATAAAAATCTGATTATCAGCCCATACTGCGACTGAACAACTATGGGCCCCGCAGGCATGGATGGACGGGGAATCCAGGCCTGTTGGCCGCCTCATTCATCACTCATACAGGGTAATCATCTCGTTATCTCAAGAAATCATTAACTGTTTTCTTGTGATAACTAAATATTTATTTTGCAAACTAAATATTTATTTGGAAGCTAAATATATTTTAAACAAAGTAAGATGAATCAATGAAATAGTGATAAAATGACTTGGGAAAAAATAAGCTTTTAAATTCTCTTAAAATACGCTAAATAACCATAAATAATTCCTCCTAATTTTTGACTGCTTAACTTTATGAACGGCGCACCATAGACGACGCCCCCATAGACCACGATCGGTGTGAGCGCAGCATTCATAGAAATAAAGACACTAACCCCGAGCTTCCGGCTCCGCATTCGCACATAGCCCTGCTTGATGATGTCACTGAAGTTGGAGGCCATCTTTGTAGGGCAGGAAGCTGCTGGCTGCTCCTTCATCCAGATGTTTTCCCTGTAAGTCTGCTGCTGTTCCACACAGCCTTGTGGCTTTATTTCACCATTCTTTCCTTTTTGTTGGACTACAAACCCCCAAATGTTCCGTTCTTCTCCTCCATATTCAGTTCGGTTTTATTTCCCACTCTTCTTGTTCCTTGTCAGGCTTGTTTTTGCTCTTCAGGTTTTATCTGGATCCTTGGGGGGGGAAAAAAGTTGAGAAGTCAGTAATGACAGGGTGTTGCTTGGGGAGGGGTAAAAGTTTGGACTTTGTTAAATTTAAAAACAGTTTTTTATTGTTAGTACTTTTACTACCTCAACTATGAAGAAACCACCCAGACAAAACAAGTCAGTTAGGTCCCTGTTGGTTTTTAGCTTTTTGACCCACATGCAGAATCACACAGAACCAGTGAATTTTAATGTTTTATTTACAAAAAAACACATGAATCTTGAAGCAGAAAACTACAGGAAGTCATTTGAACTTTCTGGTTGATCTGGAAGGAGTTGGTAGATGGAAACCGATTGATTTGCTTATTGAGGGACAAAGCGGGCAGCATGGATCTGTAGGGCTTTGCTGACTGAACCCAGAGGTCCAGGAGAATCCGAGAGCGTTGGTACTTGGAGAGACATTAAATAATAGAAGCTGGGGACCTAGTGACTCTGAACTAGTGGTGTCACTACAAGTGTGACTAGTAGAGCTGCTTTGTTCTGTTCTTAGAGTCTAGAGAGCAGCTTGGCTCAGATTTCAGCTTTCAATAACCTACATTTGCAGCGATAGAGTTGATTCCTTCCCGCTACCATTGCAGCACCAACCCCTTTACAGGAGAACAGAAGACCTCACCTGTTCAGCCAGGCCAGCAATTCCCTTTAACGACCCCTCTTTCAGAGACATAGACAGGTATGGGGCATTGCAGGCGACCAAAGAAGCCAAACGACCCCCATTCCAAAGGGATGGACCCGTTCATCCGTTTCTATTAGCATGTTTGGCGCGAGTACATCACGAGGCTCATGGTCTCTCCAGAAGGCTCACCAGTGCCTGCTCTTCCTGAGATCACTGAGGAAGAATCAGCTCCCCTCAACTATCCTGGTGAACTTCTATCGCTGTGCAATAGAAAGCATCCTGACCAACTGTGTAACAGTGCGGTGCAGAAGCTGTTCTGTTGCAGAGCGCAAGGCACTGCAGCGGCTGGTGAAAGCCGCCCAGCGCATCACTGGAACTTCACTACCCACCATTGAGCACATCCAGGAGAAACGCTGCCTCCATGGAGCCTGCAGCATTAAGGACTCATCCCACCCAGCCCACAGACTGGTTGTCTCTTTACTGAACTCTAACCCTTATGGATAGACTCTACTCTCCTTCCTCACACCTACCACCATTCTGCTATTCTGTTATTTACAAGACTGTAATGCTCACCTGCTCTCCTGGCTGTTACTGTTGTAACAACTTTTTATATGCATCTTGCACTACTCACATTGACTGATTATTGATCTGCACTGCCGACTGTTTATTCACAGCACCAAGAGTTTACATTTACATCTGCATTAACATAATTTAACTGTAATATCCAATTACCTTCCACTGCACTTTAATTTAGATAGCTTCTGTTCAAACTTTATTTATTCTTTTAATAGTAAAACCCATCTGTATATTATGCTATTGTACATAACTGTAAAAACCCTTTTTATAGTAATATCCACCTGTATATTATATTCGGTACATATCCAGCTGCAAAAATTAGTTCATAACACTAGTGATCTATATATTATATTCATTAATTATGATAGCATTCATCTCTATACTCATTCAGTAGAACCCATGTCCTGTATTTATGGACCCATTATTTATAGTGCAATAGCAGCACTTGCTGCTGTTGCACTTCTGGTTAGACCTTAACTGCATTGCGTTGCCTTGTACCTGTACATGTGTAATGACAATAAAGTTGAATATAATCTAATCTAATGTTTTCTAAACAAAAAACAGGCTTTGTTGGGCTGCTGGATAAAACCTGGAACTCAACGCTATTTCTGACATTTTGAAATGAAAAAGTTTCCTGGATGGAAGAGAAACGTCTTCAGACTTGGAAACAAAGTCCAGTGGAATTTTAAAGAACCTCTAACTTTCAATTAAATTTACCATATCATCCAGTCAGATTGATTTAAAGTTTTCTATCTAAGGAAAACCAGTTGATTGCATCGATTCATTGACTCTTCAGCAATCCCTCACACTAAGAATGCTCCCAATTGGTAGAATTATTAGACAGCATGGGATTAATTTCCACTGTTATGCTGATGATACCCAGCTATATCTGTCTATAAATCCAGATGAAGCTAACCCATTACATAGATTACAGGCATGTCTTGAAGACATAAAAACCTGGATGACTCTTAACTTTCTGCTTCTGAATGCAGACAAAACAGAAGTTATAGTCTTTGGACCAGAGTCTCTGAAAAAGAAACTGATTAGCCAGTCACTTCATTTGGATGGGATTAAACTGATTTCAGATAATAAAGTAAAAAATCTTGGTGTTGTTTTTGATCAGGACCTGTCATTTAGGTCCCATATCAAGGAGGTTTCTAGAATTTCCTTCTTTCATCTGAGGAACATTGCAAAAATTAGAAATATCCTGTCCAGGGGTGATGCTGAGAAACTAGTCCATGCATTTGTTACTTCAAGGCTGGACTATTGTAATTCTTTACTATCAGGAAGTCCACAAACTGTAGTTAAAAGCCTTCAGCTGATCCAAAATGCTGCAGCCAGAGTTCTAATGAAAATTAAAAAGAGAGATCATATCTCGCCTATCCTGGCTTCTCTTCATTGGCTTCCTGTTAAATCAAGAATAGAATTTAAAATCCTCCTTCTCACATATAAAGCCTTAAATGGCCAAGCTCCATCTTATATCAGAGATCTGATTGTTCCTTATGTTCCTAACAGAGCACTTCGCTCTCAATCTGCAGGTTTACTAGTGGTTCCTAGAATTTCTAAAAGTAGAATGGGAGGCAGATCTTTTAGTTATCAGGCTCCTCTCCTGTGGAACCAACTACCAGTTTTAGTCCGTGAGGCAGACACCCTGTCTACTTTTAAGGCTAGGCTTAAAACTTTCCTTTTTGATAAAGCTTATAGTTAGAGTGGCTCAGGTTATCCTGAGCTATCTCTATAGTTATGCTGCTATAGGCTTAGACTTTTGGAGGACATAGGGACCCCCATTTCATCATTCTGCTTCATTCTCTCTCTGTTCTCCTATTCTGCAGAATCTGTTAGTTCAATCTCTAACCTTCTGCTCTCTCTGCTTTTCCTCAGAGTAGCTTTGCCTCGTCTGTTCCTGTTTGGCTGTGACGTCATCCTGGAAAGAAACATCAGCTGTGCTGCTTCTATCAACACCCTTGTTTATAGATGTTGGAGATCGGCCTGTTTTCCAGTGTGGTCCTGTTTCTCTGACCGTGACTGAGTGGATGTGCTTTCTTCGTCCTCTGGCATGGGAGCTGCCTTGGAGCTCGTCTGCCTGGCTGTGTGTTTCCTGGACGGGGCCGCCTTTTACAGCTGCTTTTTGTATCTCTGCTTCTGTCTCCTTGAACCCCAGTCGGCCTCGGCAGATGGCCGCTCACACTGAGCCTGGTTCTGCTGGAGGTTTCTTCCTGTTAAAAGGGAGTTTTTCCTCTCCACTGTCGCTACAAGCATGCTTAGTGTGGGGGATTGTATTTGAGTCAATGAGTCAATGCAATCAACTGGTTTTCCTTAGATAGAAAACTTTGTATCAATTTGATCTGGTTGAACTGTAAAGTGCCTTGAGATGACATGTGTTGTGAATTTGGCGCTATATAAATAAACTGAATTGAATTAAGAAACCATCTGATGTATTGATGCATAGAACCACCTGCTATAGATTCTACCTGGAAAGAACTTCAGCATAAAAATGCCACAAAAATAAGGACAGATATTTATTTATTTATTTATTTTTATTTACAAACAAACCAAAAAGAAAATTGTCTTGATTCTTCTTATTCTTTCTCTATAGAATAGAGCAGAGGTCACCATGTGGGGTCTGAATAAAGAAAATCATCAACCAGTAAAGGTCTGGAGAAAGTTTTAATTAGAATCTGTTACTTTAAACAGAATCTAACACTGAAATAAAATGAGGTTTTTATGCATCCATGTTATAGATGGAATTTTTGAATAAAGAAATTTAAAAAACAGAAAATTCTTCCATTTAAAAATCTTAATTGTTTTTGAAGAAGAGAACAACAATCGTTCAGTTTGGTTTATAGATAAATTTGCTGATTTCCATATTTTCTCAAACCCCTGAACTGACCTTCCACCTGGCAGCTGCTATAACCATACCTGCTCCCCATAAATAGGCCCCACATCCACCTGTGTACCGCACACACTGAGCTGCACCGTTCCTGCAGCATTTCCCAACCGCTCTTCGAGGAAGGAGAGTTTAACAACCAAAGGCAGCTGTTGTCGAATGCAGTCAGGATGTAAAACTTTTCTAGTGCTTGGAAAACAGAGAAGAATATTTAGAGGGAAAAACATGACATCATCCAATCTATGCTGTAAACATCTACTAATATTTTAGTTCAGTAAACCATCCGCTCATCCTCCTGCTCAGCTACTCCACCATGTTGGTCCATTATCCATCCATCAATTATTCATCAGTCTACTTTCTGCCCATTTATCAGTCGACAGCCCATCTTCTATCCATCCACCCAGCTATCCATCCTGACTCTATTGGAAAACTAAATGCACGTGTTCCTTCAACCCTCTGATCTATTCATTTCTGACTGCCAGAAAGTCCAACTACATCCCTGAAGAAAAAACATCAGCTGGGCTCCAAGGAGGAGCGACTTCCAAAAACTCTTCAATCAACTTTGATCACATTTATTGTATGATAGCTCTGTTTCAACCAATTCTATTCAGTTTATATCTATAGCGCCATCCGTGACGTTGAATTGTGCGACCAACATATTAGGCTGTATTGGCGAGAAATAATTATATAGCAAACCATTTTTAATCAAGTGAATCAGTTTAAACAGTTTCTTAGACTCTCTATTACAAAAGTTTACATCATATTTTTCAGTAAATCCTGTGATTTAACATAAGAATGTTATGTGCTTCCATGGGATTTCGTTTAACCTAACAAAGACAAAATATTTCACAACATGTCATCTCAAGGCCCAAGGCTCAGATTGATTCAAAGTTTTCTATCTAAGGAAAACCAGCTGATTGCATCGACTCATTGACTCTTCAGCAATCCCTCACACTAAGCATGTTTGTAGCGACAGTGGAGAGGAAAAACTCCCTTTTAACAGGAAGAAACCTCCAGCAGAACCAGGCTCAGTGTGAGCGGCCATCTGCTGAGGCCGACTGGGGTTCAAGGAGACAGAAGCAGACATAGAAAAAGAAGCATTGATACAAAAGGAACCAGCCTGTGCATCTTCTAGGCAGTGAGGGAACCAAAGGAGCCCAGAGTCCAATTAAAAGAGAAATATTCATCTAGATGTTACCTGCAAAACAAAGAGGGAAAATGGACCCAAAGGAAAAAACAAACAGAAGGGAGAAGAAGTTTAGCATCCGCTCCAGGAGGGAGGACATGTTGCAGAGTGGACATGTCCTCAACATCACATGTTGCAGAGTGGACATGTCCTCAACATCACATGTTGCAGAGTGGACATGTCCTCAACATCATCGCATATTGCAGAGTGGACATCTCCTCAACATCAGCACATGTTGCAGAGTGGACATGTCCTCAACATCACATGTTGCAGAGGGGACATGTCCTCAACATCACTGCATGTTGCAGAGTAGACATGTCCTCAACATCACGTCTGGGATCCCTTCTATATCACTGAATAGTGACAGTTGAACCATTACTGGAGTGAGTGAGGAGCACAGTGCTTTGGATGCGGTCCTCAGTGTTCCTGTGACCTCCTGGAATGGGACTCATTAGGTAGACCACTTCCTCCACTTCCTCCTGCTCTCTGCTGACTCATTCTCTGTCTTTCCCTGGAGTCAATAGCACATGGTTGTGTTTGTTCATGAAAACAACTTCTGAAGCAAATATAAAAATTACAAATCATATAAATACATGAACAACTAAACATCTTCAATTCAATAAAACCAAGTCTCCTAGCAGCTGGAGCAGTCCTTCTGCCCCAGTAGTCCTTGTTGGATTAAAGATCTTACCTACAGCTGTATGTAACCAGATGTTCTTATATTCGACATACAAAAAAAATGATTCGAGTTTTAGGTCTATTATGATTTTTTTTTTTTTTTAAACCCAATAGTTGAAATCCATCTTTTCTGTATCCAAACATTTTCCTGTAATCTAAAAATTCTAAAAAATATATATAATAAGGTGACTTTTAAAATGATTGATAAAAAATAAAACCTTAGTAATAATGTTCAGATCTCAGGTTTTCATCTGGATTTTAGCTCTTTTCCAGATTTCTGGAGTTTGATTCAGATCAGTGGAGCAGAGGAACTAAAGCATGTTTGGTATCTGTCTATAATCCAGATGAAGCTAACCCATTACATAGATTACAGGCATGTCTGAAGACATAAAAACCTGGATGACTCTTAACTTTCTCCTTCTGAATGCAGACAAAACAGAAGTTATAGTCTTTGGACCAGAGTCTTTGAAAAAGAAGCTGATTAGTCAGTCACTTCATTTGGATGGGATTAAACTGATTTCATAAATTAGAAATCTCCTGTCCAGGGGTGATGCTGAGAAACTAGTCCATGCATTTGTTACTTCAAGGCTGGACTATTGTAATTCTTTACTATCAGGAAGTCCACAAACTGTAGTTAAAAGCCTTCAGCTGATCCAAAATGCTGCAGCCAGAGTTCTGATGAAAATGAAAAAGAGAGATCATATCTCTCCAATCCTGGCTTCTCTTCATTGGCTTCCTGTTAAATCCAGAATAGAATTTAAAATCCTCCTTCTCACATAAAAAGCCTTAAATGGCCAAGCTCCATCTGATATCAGAGATCGGATTGTTCCTTATGTTCCTAACAGAGCACTTCACTCTCAATCTACAGGTTAACTAGTGGTTCCTAGAATTTCTAAAAGTAGAATGGGAGGCAGATCTTTTAGTTATCAGGCTCCTCTCCTGTGGAACCAACTACCAGTTTTAGTCCGTGAGGCAGACACCCTGTCTATTTTTAAGGCTAAGCTTAAAACTTTCCTTTTTGATAAAGCTTATAGTTAGAGTGGCTCAGGTTATCCTGAGCTATCTCTATAGTCATGCTGCTATAGGCTTAGACTGCTGGAGGACATAGGGACCCCTTTTTCATCATTCTGCTTCATTCTATCTCTATCCTCCCACTCTGCAGAATCTGTTAGTTCAATCTCTAACGTTCTGCTCTCTCTGCTTTTTCTCATAGTAGCTTCATCTGGTCTGTTCCTGTTTGGCTGTGACTCCATCCTGGAGAGAAATATCAGCTGTGCTGCTGCCATCAACACCTTTGTTTATAGACGTTGGAGCTTGGCCTGTTTTTCAGTGTAGTCCTGTTTCTCCGGGCGTACACTGTATGATTTTTTTTAATTGTTGCACGCATCTGCTGCTCACACTGTACGACTATCGCAGCGTTTATTCGTACAGTGTGAGCTCACGATTTATGTTTGGCCCGACGCTCTCATGCGATCTACCTGCTCACACTGTATGACTAGAAACCACATCGGACTGAGCTCCGCAGTGAGATAAAGCTACTGTGTAGCTCTCTATCCTGAAGCCAAACAAATAGAAGTGGGATATTAAGCTCACTATATTGAACCGCACTGCCTTGGCAATTTGTGCAAAATTTGTGCAAAAGTCCTAAAAACAAAAGGTGACGACGTATTTGGAAAACGGACGTGGCTTAGCAAATGTGGCTACTACGGTCCCTCAGTTTTACAAACAGAGCTGCATTTCACTCATTGCATTCCTGCCACGCTGCTGTGTTTACATCTGAGAGGAGGAATAAAAAGCAGAATCCTTCTTTGCGCCCTGAGCCATTTCCCCACGAAGGTTGGGAGAAAATCGAACATGTTTGATTTTCTCCCGACCTCCCGATTCCTGATCAGGAGGTGGTGGTGAGAGGCTGTAACCCCCTGTACACTACACAACTTACGATGCACGATCAGGCTGAAAGTCCGCCAGATTGAAAGATTCTCGCATGAAAATCACACAGTGTACGCCGGGCTTGACTGTGACTAGCTGGATGTGCTCTCTTCATCCTTTGACATGGGAACTTTACAGTTGCCTTTTGTATCTATGCTTCTTTTTCTATGTCTGCTTCTGTCTCCTTGAACCCCAGTGGGCCTTAGCAGATGGCCGCTCACACTGAGCCTGGTTCTGCTGGAGGTTTCTTCCTGTTCAAAGGGAGTTTTTCCTCTCCACTGTCGCTACAAGCATGCTTGGTGTGAGGGATTGCTGAAGAGTCAATGAGTCGATGCAATCAGCTGGTGATAAAAAACTTTGAATCAATCCGACTGGATGATCTGATGAACCGTAAAGTGCCTTGAGATGACATGTGTTGTTGAATTGGTGCTATAGAAATAAACTGAATAGAATTTAATTGGTCCTGGTTCTGGTTCTGCAGAGTAGAGCTGATCCATTAGACTAGAGAGGTCTGGCCGTTGATCCACTGACATCAGGTCTAGGGGTGTGCAAAATAATCGTCATGATGATGCATCGTGATTCTAATTTTCGTGATCTACTGCATCGATTCTTGACGGCAAGTATCGATTATTAATTTAAAAAAATTAATAAACAAAATTGCATGAATGGTTGGCGAACATCAGCCAAAAACAAGTGGAATACAACTTCCAGTCCAGTAGATGTTGCTGCGGATGTGTTGATGCACGCTGCATTGTGTCACGAGCATTTCCGGCCGCGGTATACTGCGCCGAGTCATTCAAAAACAAAACATGGAGGAGAAAATATTGCAATGCATCGCACTAATTCAAGTATCGTGATGCATCGTGATAGAATCGCATCGTGGCCTGTGAATCGTGATTCGAATTGAATCGTGACTTCTTTGGCAATACCCACCCCTAATCAGGTCGCATGTATTTTGGAGCGAATCCATTCAATGATTCATAAACTACAGCAATCATCCTTCACATCACAGTGATTTTCAGATTTATTCAGGCTAAATTTGCTTAATGTTGAATTTGTTTTATCTGAAACATTGAAGAGCAACAGAAACAGGTAAAGGAAAACTACTGAGCTGAAGGACCAGATGGTTTCACATCATCATCAACATGAACATTTCAATAAAATGTCCAGACCTCTGTCACAACAGTGAACAGATTCTAATGGTGGTGGTGAATATGATGAGGATGATGATGATTGTGATAATAGTGATGAAGATGATGGGAATGATAATAATGGTGATGATGATGATGGTAATAATAGTGATGATGATGATGTGAAGATCATATAATGATGATGGTGATAATAGTGATGATGATGATGGTAATGATGATGAAGATGATGGGGATGATAATGGTGATGATGATGTAATTATGGTGATGATGATCATGTGAAGATCATATAATGATGATGGTGATAATAGTGATGATGATGATGGTAATGATGATGATGATGATGATGATGAAGATGATGGGGATGATAATAATGGTGATGATGATGTAATTATGGTGATGATGATGATGTGAAGATTATATAATGATGATGGTGATAATAGTGATGATGATGATGGTAATGATGATGAAGATGATGGGGATGATAATGGTGATGATGATGTAATTATGGTGATGATGATCATGTGAAGATCATATTATGATGATGGTGATAATAGTGATGATGATGATGGTAATGATGATGATGATGATGATGATGAAGATGATGGGGATGATAATAATGGTGATGATGATGTAATTATGGTGATGATGATCATGTGAAGATCATATAATGATGATGGTGATAATAGTGATGATGATGATGTAAAGATCATATTATGATGATAGTGATAATAGTGATGATGATGATGATGATGATGGTAATGATGATGATAATGGGGATGATAATAATGGTGATGATGATGTGAAGATCACATTATGATGATGGTGATAATAGTGATGATGATGATGTAATTATGGTGATGATGATGATGTGAAGATCATATTATGATGATGATGATGGTGATAGATCTATAAGCCAAAGGTCTAGAAGTGTTCTCTGTGTCTGTGGTTTGTATTCTCTCTGTGGACCTAAATCTGTCCCACCCTGGACATGACAGGTGGACCAATAAAAACACCCCCCCCCCCCCGCCCCCAGCATTATGAGGCGTAGTTATTATCTGCCTCCTTTATGGCTGCTGTGATGTCAGGGAGTAGAGAGCAATTAAGATCAAGGGAAGCAGGGCCTCGTTATCTGGCGGGGAGAAGGCCTCTGGGTAAAGATGCTGGCTTTATGCTACATGGCTGCTTATATTTCCCAGAGCTGTGAAGCCAATCATGGCCCAGTAGTCAGACACTTCCATCACCTCACACCCCCACAGACATCAACCCCCCGCTGGCAGTCCGATAAACCTCCAGCTCATTGTTTCAGCACAGCCTGCACCTCATCCACACTCTACATGCTACGTTTCTAGAAGCAGCTCTGGCTCCAAGCATGTTTGGATCTTCTAGAACAGTCTCCAGTTTTTTTTAGAAAGTTCAGGGTGTTTCATGTTTCTGTATTGTTAAGTTACTCCTCTGATGATTCTTCCTTGTCCTTAAATGACTTCTATCTGTTCTACTTCTACCTGCTGAGTCTTTGTTTCTATGAAAAGTCATTAAGGTCTCATAATGACTATAAAGTTTCTTAATATTCAGCGTTTCTTATCATTGTTGTTGTTGTAATAAATTCCCCTCCTACCTTCTTTAGAGAAATCCATAAGTACCTTTTTATTTGTCCACCTGGTTTCTTCAACATTTAAAATCATAATTAAATTTTTAAATAAAAACTCTTTTGTATTTATTTATTTTTCTTATTTAAACTAAACGTTTCAATCCAACAATTAAAGAAAACAAACAGTTTTCTTCCTGATTTGAACCAGAATTTTTTTTCCCCAAACAATTAATTCCTGTGGAATAACAGGATTATAACAGTTACCCACAAACCTTTGCTTAAATGTCCCTTACAATGACAGGTTAGTAAAATATTAACAACGAGGACCCATATTTATGCCATTTGTGCAGGAAAATTCCTCTCAGATTAGGCAGACCGCATGAACCTATACTAAACTACTTGTTTTGGATTTCCACATCCCTGTCCTCCCAAAGGCCCCGCCCCTACAATCTGCTACCATGACAACCATTCATTTATGATGTTAACAACAACAATACACGTTGTTATGAGAATACAGTCTTTCTAATCTCACTGTAATCTTGGAATGAATCCAGATTAAAATGGCTCATTTAAATTCTGTCCAATGCAATCATGATGTGTGTTCTACCTAAATAATAAGTCTTTGAACAGGTTTGTATCATGTGAAGCTCTAGAAATGAAATAGGCTAAATAAATACCACAGAAGCTACACTTTCAAAAAGCATACCACTTTCCCGACATTCACCCAAGTGATCATCAAGAAGCAAACATTATGTGGTAATCATCTGTAGTATCGTGGTAAAATGAAATATAAAATTACATAACACACCCTACGGAAAGCTTTTTGCTGGTCATGGATTCTCCTCATGATAGTTTACCCTGGCAGGTAGTTTGTAATATGGCTCACCTGTGGCCACCTGGAGAATAAGCTCGAGCCCATCATCCTCAACCACTGACGACCGCTCTGATTCAATTCACTTCAGTTTATTTCTATAACGCCAATTCATAACACGTCATCTCAGTTCAACAGTTCAACAGATCAACCAGGCAGATTGATTCAATGTTTCTCTTCCATCCAGGAAGATTTTTCAATTCAAAATGTCAGAAATAGCGTTTAGTTCCAGGTTTTATCCAGCAGCCCAACAAAGCCTGGTTTTAGTTTAGAAAACATGCAGATAGAAACGGATGAACGGCTTTGTTGGGATACTGGATAAAATCTGGAACTCAACTGTATTTCTAACATTTTAAACTGAAAAATCTTCCTGGATGGAAGAGAAACGTCTTCAAACTCAGAAACAAAGTCCAGCAGACTGATTTTGAACTTTTCTGGAATGACTGACCTGGATATAGATGATAGATAACATGCTGCAGGTCAGCTCTTCATTCACATCTGAGTTTCTGTACATGGGAGGATCATTAAAGTCCACCTGCTGATAAACATGGAATCATACTGGGAGCTGCTGGTTAAAAAGCTTTTACTGGGAAGGTAGGAAGGAAAGGCGGGACTTCTTCAGAGTAGAAACTGGCAAATTTCAGAAGCATTGAGATGGTTTATCTATCAGCAGCTCAGATTTGTCGGAATATGTTTGGGTCAAAAAAGAAAACCTTAAAGTTCATGGAAAGGTGTTTTTTTATTATTATTTTTAGGTTGTTGACATTTATTTTAACTAAGAATCCAAATGATTAGTTTCTGAACGTCTAAAAGCGTCTCGGGCTCCAAAGATCAGTGACATTAATCCATAAATCATCTGACTAGAAGAACCTGGACCGCTTAGGCAGTCCAGGAAGCTCCCGGATCGGAAACACCGCTTCTGGTTCTGGTCTCCGCCTCTGGGTCCAGTGAGGCTTCAGCCCTCCGTATCACCTACCTGCGTGACAGCTGTGGCCGTGGAACCGTTGGGTGGGTTCTGGGTCTGCGGTCCAGTCTCTCCGCCTCAGCCGGAGGACACGCCACGCCACGGTAAATCCAAAACACAGCGGCTCCTCTGATCACGCGTGGATGTGGGTCTGGCAGCGGCCGCCTGCCTCTGATCGCTGAACCGGAGCGCAGCGCAGCGGGCAGCCAGAGCTTCGGAGCCCGAACTGATTAACCGGAGGCACACGCCCCGCCAGCGGTCCACGGTCCACCCGGTACCGCCTCCTCCCGTGACACAAAGAGGCGGAGGAGGAGGAGGAAGTCAGATCAGCTCTGAGGTCTTCAATGGAACAGAGAAAACAAAGATCCTCCTCCATCCATCTCCATCCTCCCCTTCATGATTTATTTCATTAAATAGAAGAAAAACCTGTTTGGACTCAGACTGGTTCTGACCCAGAACAGATAAATATAGATTATAATATTAATATATATATTATATATATAATTTTAACTAAATATTAATTATTTGATCTTCACATTGATTATTATAACTGGAAATTAATTATTTTAACTACTTATTTATCATTTTATCATGTATTTAGCAAAGTAGTTTATTAAATAAAGGGAATGTCTCTCTTCCAAACAGATCTATCATAAAGATTTAAAAGTTGCCAATTCATACATTTTTTAATCCATCAGGTTGAATTGTGCGACCAACATATTAGGCTGTATTGGCCAGAAATAATTATATATCAAACCATTTTTAATCAAGTGAATCAGTGGAATCAGTTTAAACAGTTTCTTAGACTCAAAGTTCACAACATATTTTTCTGTAAATCCTGTATGATTTAAAGTAACAATGTTATGTGCTTCCATGGGATTTCATTTAACCTTACAAAGACAAAATATTTCAGTTCAGTTTATTTCTATAGCGCCAATTCACATCATATTGTCTCAAGGCACTTTCCAGTTCACCAGATCATCCAGTCAGATTGATTCAAAGTTTTCTATCTAAGAAAAAAAGTTGATTGCATCGACCCATTGATTCTTCAGCAATCCCTGATGCCAAGCATGCTTGTAGCGACAGTGGAGAGGAAAAACTCCCTTTGAACAGGAAGAAACCTCCAGCAGAACCAGGCTCAGTGTGAGCGGCCATCTGCTGAGGCCGACTGGGGTTCAAGGAGACAGAAGCAGACATAGAAAAAGAAGCATAGATACAAAAAGCAACTGTAAAACACCCCCATGTCAGAGGATGAAGAGAGCACATCCAGTTAGTCACAGTCAGAGAAACAGGACTACACAGAAAAACAGGCTGATCTCCAACATCTAGAAACAAAGGTGTTGATGGCAGCAGCACAGCTGATATTTCTCTCCATCTGGCCTATCCTGGGCAATCTCAGAAGCCAGTTAAACGGACTCTTAGGGTTTTATTATTTTCTTTCAAAACTAGTCACTCAATCTACCATGTGTTTATTTTCTAATAACTCCAGTTCTAGTTAATCGTTTATTCATTGTCTGCAGGATATCATTTTGCACAACACGTTTCCACCGCACAGCTAGAGCAGCAGAGATGCTTCAGCTGCGTGTCAGAACTTAACTTGTACAAGCATTAAAGATGAAGCAGAAAGCGAGTTTTTGCCACTTCTACTTCATGCGGTCTGAATGTAGCATAAGAAGTCATCACTCATACAAAGCAGTTGGCTGTTGGACACATTGACTGTGTTATGCCATATGCCATAATGATACTTTTCTTGACTTTTGGCTTTTCAGCCAAAGCAGTCACAGGCAAGTCACATGGAAGCCACCAGAGGTGTGAAAACCTACCCACCTCTCTGTGAGGACAGAACAAAACCACCGAGCACACAAGACTCTGCCCTTCCTTTTTCCCTTTTGCTCTCTTTTGCCTCCTGCTCTCCTTGCCTCCTCTCCCTTGCCCAGGAAGCTGGGGTCCGCTTTGGCTGGTTTTCCACTACAGTGGAGATGCGGGCCCCAGGGGAACCAGATCCCCAGAACCATCAAGGATAAGTCAGAACCTTTCAGAACCAAACTGCTGCAAACAGACCTTTTGCAACACATTTCTCTTGAGTTTCAGAACTTGTAGAGCCAAACTGGATGAGAAAAGGACTGCCTTGATGAACGACTGAGACAAAGAACGCCTGCCTTACTATCCTGACTGCAGAGCTGCAAATGGATGATACTCAAGCTTTCCAAATGGACATGGAAAAAGGTTTGCAGGTCTGGCATGATTAGGGACAGAACAAGCAATGTGTCTTTTGATGATGCTAATCATATCGTGTGTTTACTGCTGAGTAAAGACGATGCTAATTGATGCTAAAGAATGGACTGCATGCTACGCTATGCTACAGGAATATGTGTTGAGCTGTTGCTAAAGCTTAGACAAGCTTTATTCACTAAGGATTTAAACACTGATATAACATTAGTGTTCATGTGTTCCTGAGATGCTCATTACATTTCCATGACCAAGTATGACCAAGAGTCATTTAGTGGAATCCTGATGTCTATTCGCTGCTAGCTATTTCAAAGAGGGTAAAGAATCATTTAGCTAAAGGTTTTTGGTTCTTGATTAAGCAAATGATTCAATAAAACATTATTTGGCCAAATAATGTTTTATTCACCTCATGGATTTGCATTGTGAATTGGTCTGAAAACATTCCAATTTCTTTAAAATTTGTGAAAAGCTAATTTGATCATATCCCACATTATTCCATTTAAACTTTGGTTTCAAACACAAAATCCATCTTAAACTTTAATATGGTTTTTTACCATGTTCTCTTTCCTCTTTGTACATAGTAGTTTAGTTTAGTTGAGTTTTACTAGTCTTAGTTGAGAGTGTTAAACTGAAATATGTTTGACTTGGACCTGAATGATATTTGTTAATAAACTCTTATATTTTGAACAGAAGTTGTGGTGAATTTATTCCATGTATGTGCACAATTAACTGTTTGACCATGATTAGTGCTCGAATCACTCTTTCATCTATTGTTCTAACACACAGTTAGCAGGAATGTGTGTCATAAACAATATATAACAGCTGAAATAATATCTGATTAATAAAATATTTTACCCCCCCTACAGGGGAGGGCAATAAACATCTTAAAGTATCAGAAATATAAATTCCCAGCTGGCTGGGAATTAAATAGAATATAAAACAGCTGATTAGCTGACAGTCCAACAGTTGCAGCTCTATTAAGTCCAATTGACAACCAACTAAAATTGTTTTGAATATAGGGACCTTAAAGGTCTCAAGTTCAGGTAATGGTGTAAAAAATTAAAATCCTAATATCCATAAAACTAAAAGGAAAATATTCAACATACACAATTGGATTTTCTATTCAACTCAATACTCTTGAGTTAATGAATTAAAATAATTTTATGTCAATTAGTTTACTCAAATCACTTCAGTTCAACATAATCAAGTTTTACAGTGAACCAAAGTTGGAAAAACTTCCATTTCCCCTTGATTAAGGCACAGAATGACTCTAAGCTTTAATATATCAGGCGGTTCCAGCACAGCACATTGTGGAAAGCAGAACAGAGCAAGTTTATCAATGTCAGCTCAGCTCCTGCTGTGTGTGGCGGAGTAATGTCTGCAGTTCAATGCAGTGAGGAACGCTCTGATAGTAATATTGGAGAAACCACACAACCAGACGCATGGCTCCAAACAGAAGAGCTACCTCCTCCAGACAGGACTCTGCTATCCACTAGCACCTTAAGGAAAACAGACACTTATTGGAGCACCAGAATGTTCACATTTTAGACAAAGGAGACAGGTGGTTTGAGAGGGGAGTGAAGGATGTAATCCCTCACAGGGATTACATCCGAGTCACTGAGTCATTTCAATCAGCTGGCTTTCCTTAGATAAAAAAACCTGGAATCAATCTGACTGGATGATCTGGTGAACTGGAAAGTGCCTTGAGATGACACGTGCTGTGAATTGGCGCTATAGAAATAAACTGAAAAAATAAATGAATAAAATCCATTAAATCTGTTATAGTCTTTGGAGAAGAAGCTGATAAAACTGAGTTCAGATAATAAAGTAAAACATCTTGGTGTTGTTTTTGATCAGGAACTGTCATTTAAATCCCATATCAAACCGGTTTCTAGAATTTCATTTCCAGCATCCAATATAACTAAAGATCCTGAACTGAGCAACGGCATCAAATCCACCATTTAGAACTTTGACTTGATATAAATATTTGCAAAGTGAAAATATGGAATAACATTTTGATTAAAAGTGTTTTCCTTTTGTGATGTAAATATCTGAGGTTTACCTGGTTATTACACAGGTTTTATGTTATTAGCGCCTCCTGCTGGGCTGAAGGTGTAGTGCAGTTCCTCTCAGGCTGATTGTCTCTGAGTTTACCGCGTTATGGGATGAATTACCCAGGATTCCTAGCACCTCGATAAAACTAATCCTCTTGCTTTCGGAGGGAAAGAAGCCTAAGCCTTTAGCTTGGATGTTAGATCCAGTTCCAACCAGGTTACTTAAGGAGGTATTCCCTTTGATCTCCTCCTCCATTTTAGATGTGATTAATCTATCTCTGTTACAGGGATATGTACCTAAAGCTTTTAAGGTTGCTGGAATTAAACCTTTAGTTTAGAAACCGTCTCTGCATCTGATCCCTGTTTTCTATAATAGTGGAAACAATGATGGGTTAGAGACATTAGATGGAGGTGATGGAAAAAGGAAAACAGCAGGACTGATTGTTTTAAAGACATTTATAGAGCTGATAGAAACGACTGAATACACAACTTTAGAAAAACACGCTTATAAGAGCAGCATAAATAGTAAAAATACAGAATATAGATCCATACAAAGAGATTGGTCCTCCTTCAGCGGCAGAGTGAGCTGAATGTGGAGCAGACACCATGGCTGAACATTAAACTCATCAGCTCCATGCTAACACTGTGATGGACCGGCTCTCCTTGCTCAGCGTCGCTCCTTGGCTTGATCCAAACGGGGGACTGGGAATCAATATAGATCTACAGTTAATGAAGCATCCCGTGTTCATGTCCCAGGGGGGTGACCTTTGACCTCACCCTGACAACTAAGCCAGCTGTTCAGACTGGAAATGATGGGTTTGGAGTTTAGGGGCAAAAACTTGGTGTTTTTACAAACAATCAAACAGAAAGAAATGATGCAGACCCATCAGACCTGTTAGATCATCAGACTTGTCAGACCTGTTAGATCCATCAGACCTGTTAGATCATCAGACTTGTCAGACCTGTTAGATCCATCAGACCTGTTAGATCATCAGACTTGTCAGACCTGTTAGATCCATCAGACCTGTTAGATCCATCAGACCTGTTAGATCATCAGACCTGTTAGATCCATCAGACCTGTTAGATCATCAGACCTGTTAGATCATCAGACCTGTTAGATCATCAGACTTGTCAGACCTGTTAGATCCATCAGACCTGTTAGATCCATCAGACCTGTCAGATCCATCAGACCTGTTAGATCATCAGACCTGTCAGACCTGTTAGATCCATCAGACCTGTTAGACCCATTAGACCTGTTAGACCTGTCAGACCTGTTAGATCCATCAGACCTGTCAGATCCATCAGACCTGTTGGAACTGTTAGATCATCAGACCTGTTAGATCCGTCAGACCTGTCAGATCCGTCAGACCTGTCAGACCTGTTAGATCCATCAGACCTGTTAGATCATCAGACCTGTTAGAACTGTTAGATCATCAGACCTGTTAGATCATCAGACCTGTTAGAACTGTTAGATCCATCAGACCTGTTAGATCATCAGACCTGTTAGAACTGTTAGATCATCAGACCTGTTAGAACTGTTAGATCCATCAGACCTGTTAGATCATCAGACCTGTTAGAACTGTTAGATCATCAGACCTGTTAGATCATCAGACCTGTTAGAACTGTTAGATCCATCAGACCTGTTAGATCATCAGACCTGTTAGAACTGTTAGATCATCAGACCTGTTAGAACTGTTAGATCCATCAGACCTGTTAGATCATCAGACCTGTTAGAACTGTTAGATCCATCAGACCTGTTAGATCATCAGACCTGTTAGAACTGTTAGATCATCAGACCTGTTAGATCATCAGACCTGTTAGAACTGTTAGATCCATCAGACCTGTTAGATCATCAGACCTGTTAGAACTGTTAGATCATCAGACCTGTTAGAACTGTTAGATCCATCAGACCTGTTAGATCATCAGACCTGTTAGAACTGTTAGATCATCAGACCTGTTAGATCCGTCAGACCTGTCAGATCCGTCAGACCTGTCAGACCTGTTAGATCCATCAGACCTGTTAGATCATCAGACCTGTTAGAACTGTTAGATCATCAGACCTGTTAGAACTGTTAGATCATCAGACCTATTAGATCCGTCAGACCTGTCAGACCTGTCAGATCCATATCAGAGGTTCTGCTTTTATCAAACGCTATGATGGAGGTGGAACCACGGGTGTCATCTGCGTGTTGTGGATCTATGTTTCCAATGATGAAGGCGCTTTGTTTAGGGTGAGGTCTAAAGAAAGGCTCTGATTGGTCGGTGATTTTATGACCATTGCTGGTTTTTGCTGAATCATTCCAAGCAGCTTTGTTTGGCATCCTAAGAATGCTGCAGCTGGATCAGAACCAGCCGGTGTCGGGTGGACCAGGATCTGGACTTCAGTCTAGGAACATCTCCTGATGTTCATGGCGGTTTGTGGATCGGTCATGGAATCTGCAGCTCCTCCTCTTCGTCATCGATGTCATTCCTCGGCCCATCCGCGTTTTCCGTCCCGAAGCGAGCGGATCGGATCTTTCCAAACAGACTGGGACTCTGCTGCTGCCGCCTCAGCCTGGAGAAGCAGAAACCCGTTCACTGAGCAGCTCTGATGGAACGTTTCTCAGAGGATCTAAAGAACCGTTCAGATGTAAATGGAACTGTTCCTTTAACAGAACAAGTCCAATCAGGACCACATGTCCACTGCCTGGATCAGAACCACGGCCTGTAAACCAGGCCCAGCTGGTCCTCGTGGTGAAGATTTTTTATTTTATTGATGATAAATATACAATGGGTTGGTGTGGTGGGGGGTCATATACAATGGGTTGGTGTGGTGGTGGTGGTGGGGGGTCATATACAATGGGTTGGTGTGGTGGTGGTGGTGGGGGGTCATATACAATGGGTGTGGTGTGATGGGGGGATCACCTTGACTGCAGGTGTTCCAGTTGGACCTGCAGGTTCTCCGTCTGCTCCACCTGCTCATCCAGAGATCGCTGCAGCTTCCTGCTCTGGTTATGAGACTCATCCAGCTGGACACAAAAACATCAGTCGGTTATTAGCTACTCGTACCGACCCCCACCCCTCCCCTCCCCTCTTCTGGTGGACCTTCTGCTATCAGTTGCTTCTACAGAACCACTGCGGTTTCCCATATATGGTTATAGCCGCTGTGCTTCCTGTCCTCGGCTTGGCAGACATGAGTTGATTGTGAATCTACAGCCTGTTGAAGCTTAGGTTACCTATACTTAAGTAAATTAAAATAATGTGCTGATAGGAAACTAAAACAGCCTTCATTTATTTAGATGAAACCCAAATTGTATTTTATTGTTATTATTGTAATTGTAAAAGTATTGTAATTGTAGTTAGGGGTGTAAATAATAATCGTTTTGTATCGATGCATCGATACGTCCGTAAGACTATCGATTCATGTTTTTCTTTTCCTCCGGTCTATTTTTATCCATTTGCCCCTGGAGATAATTCTGACTCCCGCGCTGCAGTGGCCCTATTTTACCCCCCCGGCCTCACCTCCTTTAGCCACTACTCTCTTTCCACTTGCACACGCACACACACACACTTGCGTAAACAGTAGCCGCGACAGACACAGCGGATCTGGAGTATTGAAAATAATCAAAACGTTGGGTCAAGAAATTGATACTGAGTCAAATCGCCATGATGGGTGTGATTTACACCCTTGATTGTAGTCCCCTCTGCCATTAGACTGCTAAATGTTATATAAAATGGGTTATAAAATAAATAAAGAAAAACACCCTGAAATGTTGGAACTGTAACTATTGCTTTGGATCCCTGATTAATGATACATCATCAGGGGGACGGTTGATTGTTTATTTCATGATTCTATGGTGTTGAAAGAAACGTTTTTCTTATATTTTAATATCCTGGTCATGAACAGACATTAATCGGTTTGTTTAAAGGTGATGTCACCTTTTCAGGGTTAGGATTATCATAATTGGTGATGTGTGAACCTGTTAAACCCTAATAAAACCTCCTGCTGTGTGTCTGAACTAATGTTTCCTCAGTAGTTTATCAAAGTAGGACAGTTCCTACGTCCAGAGGTACAATTATAAACTTCATTCCCATGTTGCAAAAATTTGGGAATGGAATTCGAACTCAGCAAACAGCATGGATAGAAGGTTTAATTGGCTTTAAAAACGAAAGTTACGTATGTAACTACGGTTCTATGAATCCCGGATGACCGCCAGAGGGCGGTGCTGAAAGCACTGAATGTTCCCTTCGGGCATGCGCAGTTCGAGTAATTATACCAACAGAGTCACACCTGTGACACCGGATGACCACTCAGAAGCTATATAGCCTGGTGTCATCCTTTGCTCTGCTCCTACAGAATCTTCTCGCAAAAGCAAGGATTCTGAGTGACAGAGAAGCTCTGGCGGTCATCCGGGATTCATAGAACCGTAGTTACATACGTAACTTTCGTTCTATTTCATCCCTACTGACCGCCAGAGGGCGGTGCTGAAAGCACTGAATGACTAATGCCAACGATGTCACAAGGAATCCTGAGCACATACCTCACAGAGGAGGCCCAGCAGAACCTTGTAAAAGGACCTGACCCAGGGGATGAGGGGCAGCCACATTGACACTGTAGAACCTGGTGAAGGTGGTTGGGGAAGCCCATGAAGCAGCAGCACATCTAGCTTCCAGCGGAACCCCTCTCAAAGCAGCCCAGGAAGCGGTGACGCTCCTGGTGGAATGTGCTCTCACACCGACTGGCAGGGAGCAGTGACCTGCAGCGTAGGCGTGGCAGATGACACTCACAATCCAATGGGACAGACGCTGTTTAGAAAGAGGACAGCCTAACCTTGGACCCCCATAGCATAGGAAAAGCTGGTCCGAGCGTCTCAGATTGGCGGTGGCTGCAATGTATGCCTCCAACGCTCTTACTGGGCACAACTCAGACTCATTCTCAGTTGTACCAGATTGAGGCTGAAACCGAGCCAGCCGCAATGGCTGGTTACGGTGAAAAGGAGACAACACCTTAGGCAAAAACGCAGTATTAGGCCACAGGGTAACACCAGAGCCATCTGGATTCCACCTGATACACCTAGGGCTGACAGAAAGAGCATGCAGCTCGCTGACCCTCTTAGCTGAGACGATAGCCATCAGGAAAGCAGTCTTGCAGGAAAGCCACTTGAGTTCTGCTTGTGCCAAAGGCTCGAATGGAGGGTGGCACAGAGCTTTGAGAACCAACGGCAGATCCCAATCTGGGGCTCGTGGGGCTGGCTGCTGGCACAACCTACGAGCACCACGTAGAAAAAGTGAAACCAGTTCATGGCGCCCCACTGTACGGTTGTCAACAGTTCGGTGAAGACATGAAATTGCTGCAATATACACTTTAAGGGTCGAACGAGAGCGGCCCTTATCAAGGAGAGACTGGAGGAACTCCAAAATAGTGGGCACCGAGCAGGAAACTGGGTTCTCATTGTGGGCAGAGCACCACTGAGAAAAGAGGCGCCATCTGTTAGCATACTGCAGCCGAGTGGAGGAAGCCCTAGCACTCAATATGGTGTGTCTCACGGTGTCTGAACACCCAGTCAGCCTCCCAGGGGCCATGCCCACAGCTGGAGACGTTGAGGGTTGGGGTGCCATATCTGTCCCCCCAACTGAGACAGCAGATCCCTCCTTGCTGGAAGACGCCATGGAGTACCGTGACACAGACTCCAAAGCAGCGGGAACCACGGCCGCGCTGGCCAGAACGGAGCTACCAGCAACACTCTGTGGCCCTGCTCGAGAACCCTCCGTAGAGTCGGCCAAATCAGTGAGAGGGGTGGAAAGGCATACAGGAGAACCTGCGGCCATGGATGAGCCAGTGCATCCTGGCCCAGTGCGCCCGCCATCCCGGTTAGGGAATACCATAGGGGGCAATGGGTCGACTCCTCTGTGGCGAACAGATCTACCTCTGCCTGCCCAAAGAGGTTCCAGATTATGCGCACTATGTCGCGGTGAAGAGACCACTCTCCCGGAGCAGGTGCCTGGCGGGATAGAGAGTCCGCAACCTGGTTCTGCCGTCCTGGCAGATACGCTGCGCGCAGGGTACACAGACGGGGAAACGCCCATTCCAGGAGATCCCTCGACACCTTCAAGAGACGTGCTGACCTGGTGCCACCTTGGTGGTTTATATGATAAACAACAGAGGTGTTGTCTGTCCGAATTCAATTCAATTCAATTCAGTTTATTTATATAGCGCCAAATTCACAACACATGTCATCTCAAGGCACTTTACAGTTCAACCACCGAATCAGCACGTGCCTTCCCTCTAGGTGGGGCAGAAGGCACCTGAGGGCCATGTGCACAGCCCGCAGCTCCAGCACATTTATGTGTTCGGTGCGCTCCCTTGGGTCCCAGAGACCCCGAACAGCTCTGTGTTGCCACACGGCACCCCAGCCCATGAGGCTGGCATCCGTGGTGACCACCTCCCTTCGACACACTACTAGCCCCATTGGAACACCACTGGACAAAAGGGTCCCGTCTCGCCAAGGAGCTAGGGCATGGAGGCAGCTCCTGGTCACCATTAGCCTGCGATGCCTGTGCAGCCTGGCGTCTAGGCGAAAGCTGTTGAGCCATCGCTGCAAAGGACGCAGAAGGAGCAGCCCTAAGGGCACGACACGAGTGACTGATGTCAGTTTTCCCAGCATTCGCAGGATGATGATGTAGGGAAACTCCCTGCCCAGTCTGAATCGACGGACAAGCTGGAGTATGTCGTCCACCCTGTGAACAGATGGACGGGCCATCATGGTAGCAGAGTCCAGATGCATCCCAAGAAAGGTGGTTGTCTGAGATGGAACAAGACAACTCTTTGCCAAGTTGACTTTGAGGCCTAACAATGACACATGAAGTAGAAGCTGGGACGTATCCCGAGAGCCAGCTACCTGAGAGGGAGCACAAAGAAGCCAATCGTCCAGGTATGGCAGAATCCTGACTCCGGAGGCCTGTAGAGGAGAGAGGGCTGCTTTCACGCATCGAGTAAACACCCTCGGGGAAAGGGAGAGCCCGAATGGGAGCACCCGGAATTGCCAATGACGCCCCCGATAGGCAAACCTGAGAAAACGGCGATGTTCTGCCGCAATAGGCACGTGAAAGTAGGCGTCTGTCAGATCTACTGATGTAAACCAATCTCCCGCCACAATGGTCTGAAGGACCTCTGTTATGGTGAGAATGTGGAAGGGAAGGACCTTCAGGTACCGATTCAGTCCCCTTAGATCTAAAATGGGGCGAAAACCGCCGGTCTTCTTGGCCACAAGGAAGTATGTGGAGTAGTAGCCTCTGGGTTGCCGCAGAGGATCTACAGACTCGATTGCCCCCTTGCCCAGGAGGGCGGAAAGCTTCTGGTCTAGTGCCTGAGATTTCACCGGGTCTGTGATGACAGTCATCTTGACCCGGTGTGAGAGGGGGGGCCGCCTTCGGAACTGGAGCCTGTAGCCATTGGTTAAGGTGGCAACCACCCATGGATCTACGGCATGAGCAGCCCAGAAATTCAGCTGCTGATGGGAAAAATGTCCGACGGCTGGCCCGGTGGCATCATCTTCTATCCCCACGGCCCCTGGGGGCTCTGGGGGGAGGGCGTCCAGGATTTGAGGCCCGGGTCTGTCTAACAGGGCGGCAGACTGGCTCACGAAAGTCCCTCCTCGGTCTCTGCCGCACATCATGGGGATAGGAACCAATAGGTCTGCCACCAGTCTGAGGTCGTGGCTGAACGCTGGGGGTAGTGGCAGGGCGGCCCGAACGCTGGGGAAAGGCAGGTATGCTCCTGCGAAGGCCGGAAAGCTGCTGGCTAGTCTGACGTGCCTGAGCAGTCCGTTCCAGCGCCTCCAAGGCAGCTGATCCAAACAGCTCCCCTGGTACAACCGGGACACCCCTGAGGGTCCTACGGCATGCTTCAGTCAGAGGAGATTGTGCCAACCAGACCTGTCTACGAGCTTGGACAAGGAAAGACATGACCCGTCCAAGCTCTCTGGTCATCAGCGCGAAGGCCTGCAGCGCTGCGTCACTATAACCAACCGCCGCACTTGCACCACCAGTGTCCTGAACAGATGCAGAGAGGGCAAACATGAGGTGCGCCAGAGAATTGCCAAGGCGGCCAGCACGCGCTCCTGCATTGTATGCCTTACAGAGGAGGTCATCTGTAACCCGACATTGAGTCCGCGGGCACCGGACATCAGGACGCAGGGCTTCATCTGGTGACACAATCAGTGAAGCAACAGCTGGTTCAATTGCTGGCATACGGTCCAGGCCGGCCTTCACCGACTCATGCATGGCAGCTAATACACGACCATCCGATGAGAGACGCGACAGCGCTCTCGGTTCCCGCCAACAGGCGTGTAACTCCTTCAAGTACTCCTCTGATGGAGGTACAGAAAAAGGAGTAGGAGCCCTTCCACGTCTGAAAAAGGCACTGCCGGAGCTGGATGCCTCTCCTTGTGGGAGTTCCAGCTGCAGCTGCTTCAGGGCCATAGACATGACCTCCCGCATGGAACCGTCACCGGCCTCTCCAACCGCACTCTGAGATGAAAATGAACCAGCCTCAGAGGCTTGAGAGGACCCTGCCTCCTCCTCATCTCTAAAATGAGAAGCGGAAGCAGCCAGAGAGATAACGTCATCCTCTACAACCAGCTCGGGCATTGGTGGGGAAGAGAGCCCAACCACTGGGAGCGAGGGATCAGATTGCCGTGTCTGCAACAAGGACTTCATCTCTGCCAGCTCTGCTGACAACTGCTCCACCCTTGTGGACAGGCCCTGGTCAGGTTTGGCCCGCTTCCTCCGGGGGAGGGGCACAGATGATGTGGTCCCACCACGGCGCTTAGAACGCTTGAGGGGGAACCACCTGCCCAGAGGGCGGAAGGTCCGAGCCCTCCTGGGGGCACAACTGGGCCAACCGGGCCACCCTCACTGCATGGGGCATAAAGCTGCAGTTCATACAGGGGTTCTCAGACAGCGCCTCCAAAAGGTGCTCATGTCCAATGCAGGTAGGGCACAGGTCGTTGCCATCCTCTGCCTGCAGGGCAGCCCCACAATCCATGCAGCTGTGAGAGCCATCCATGTCGAAGGCCGACAAGGCTTAAAGAACAGAAAGTTATCGAAAATCGGGAGAGGGGGCGCAAACGCAGCCGTCACCAATTACAGCAGAGAAACGAAAGAGGCTGCGAGCACAAGGCAGCCGATACTGGGAGAGGGGGCGAGAACCGCTACCGTCACCAGGTATAAAACCAATAAACCAAAAAAGCCAACAACGTTAGCTGTATGGAAACTTAAGTTGGGAGTAGGAGCGAACAACGCTGCCCTCACCAATTAAGAGAGCAGACCAGCGAAAAGGCTGCAAAAAGGTTGATTTTGGGAGAGGGGGCGAAAACGCTGCCGTCACCATTCATAACTAAGCAGGACCGATGAAGAAGGCTGCAAACAAACCAAAAAAGGCTAACAACGTTAGCCGTCTCCAACTTCGGCAAACGAAGTAGACCACACTTGGTTGGGAGAGGGGGCGAAAACCGCGGCCGTCAGTAATTATAGCAGCGCAGACCGGTGAAAAAAAGGATGCAAAAGTAGGGAATATACTGGGAAAGGGGGCGAAAACCGCTGCCGTCACCAGGTATAACACCAACAAACTAAAGAAGCTAACTACGTTAGCCGTATATAACTTCGGCAGTGAAGTTATTCACACTGGGAGTAGGGGCGAAAACGCTGCCGTCACCAGTTCGAAACAAAACAGCACGAAGCTGTAGGTAAAAAGCTAAAGTCGTGAGCCGGGAGAGGGGGCGCGGACGCTACCATCACCAGCAAACAACTCACTTACCTTCCGTATTCCTCAGAATCGACCCGTTGCAGCCCTGGGAGAGCGGAGAATAACCGCAACTCCGGTCAAGATACAGGGGCTTCAGACAACGGGGAAGTTAGCGAACCGCTTGCGAGAAGAAAAAAGGAGCAGAGCAAAGGATGACACCAGGCTATATAGCTTCTGAGTGGTCATCCGGTGTCACAGGTGTGACTCTGTTGGTATAATTACTCGAACTGCGCATGCCCGAAGGGAACATTCAGTGCTTTCAGCACCGCCCTCTGGCGGTCAGTAGGGATGAAATAGAACTTGTCATCTTGGTCTCGTTTAAAGGCAGTCAGTGAGCAGCTAGCGCCGCCATCTGGTGAGGAGTGGAGCAGCTTCATCAGGCTGTAGATTCACACTCAGACCGTTTTAGTTCAGGTTTGTGTTGCTGTCAAGCCTAAACTCTTATTCCTTCAGAAAAAAAGCCTCTGATTAAAAAATAAAACACATTTATTGTTTTGCATCCATAACTTCAGACCCTGTGACGGTTTTTAGCTCCATCATCCCTCCTACTCCTCTAAAACCTGAGCCATAGGTGGAGCTCCGTCCCTACCTCATCCTCTGCTTGTCCCAGTTCTTTCTTAAGCTCCTCCACCCTCAGACGGAGCTTCTTGACCTCGGCGTCGTGGCTCTCCACCCTCCGGTTGGCGTGGGCCAGCTCTGCCATCTTCTCCTGGAGCTGCTTCTTGAGCTTTGCGTGAATGTGGCGAAGATCTGCCAGCTCCTGCAAGAAGAGACACGATTAGAAAAGCTGCAGTCAGAGTTCTGATGAATATGAAAAAGAGAGATCATATCTCTCCTATCCTGGCTTCTCTTCATTGGCTTCCTGTTAAATCCAGAACAGAATTTAAAATCCTCCTTCTCACATATAAAGCCTTAAATGGCCAAGCTCCATCTGATATCAGAGATCTGATTGTTCCTTATGTTCCTAACAGAGCACTTCGCTCTCAATCTGCAGGTTTACTAGTGGTTCCTAGAATTTCTAAAAGTAGAATAGGAGGCAGATCTTTTAGTTATCAGGCTCCTCTCCTGTGGAACCAACTACCAGTTTTAGTCTGTGAGGCAGACACACTGTCAACTTTTAAGGCTAGGCTTAAAACTTTCCTTTTTGATAAAGCTTCTAGTTAGAGTGGCTCAGGTTATCCTGAGCTATCTCTATAGTTATGCTGCTATAGGCTTAGACTACTGGAGGACATAGGGACCCGTTTTTCATCATTCTGCTTCATTCTATCTCTATTCTCCCACTCTGCAGAATCTGTTAGTTCAATCTCTAACGTTCTGCTCTCTCTGCTTTTTCTCATAGTAGCTTCATCTGGTCTGTTCCTGTTTGGCTGTGACTCCATCCTGTAGAGAAATATCAGCTGTGCTGCTGCCATCAACACCTTTGTTTCTATATGTTGGAGCTTGAATGGTGAACATAAAGCTGCCACAATCAGACTCCAACTGTTTACACTGTTAAATACTAGTGGTCCACCCGTGGAACAGTCACCTGTGGACCTCTGGACCTATCACCCATGGACTTGTCCACTCTGGACCTATCACCCGTGGACCTTTCCACTCTAGACCAATAACCCGTGGACCTGTCCATTCTGGACCTATCACCCATGGACCTCTGGACCTGTCTCTAAGCCCTCATGGGGAATCTGAGAAGCACCATGAAGGTCTCCAGGATCTTCCTGTTGGCACCAAAGCAATGAAAGCAAATGAAGTGGAAGCCGTTGCTTTGGGGAACCGTGGTACCCACCTTGTTCCTCTCGAACAGCTCGCTCTGGATGGCCTTCAGGTCCGAGTCCAGTGCCGAGGCGGCCTGACGGCGTTTCTTCGCCAACTGCTCCTCCAGGTCTTCCACATGAGCTCGCAGTTTTTTGTTGTCCCTCTCCAGGGCCAGCTTGTCCGTCTCCAGGCGTTCCCTGCGCCCCCACTCGGCAGCGTTCTCCACCTGTAGCCTCTCCATCTGACAGAGAGATCCCAGACATTAGACACGGCCTTCCGTTTTAGTCTCAGACACAAGGGACACGGCAGATTGAGCCATGAACACTAGGAGCAGCCCAACAGACCCGACAGGAGGACCTGTCAGGTAACCACTTTTCCAAAGTTCCAGGTCTCCAATTGTCAGCCCACCATTGTAAATAAGAACTTGTTCTTAATGACCTGCCTTAAAATGCAGGTATAATAAAGATCAGGGTGGTGTCCAGATGGACCAGAGGAAACAGAGACCTGCTTAGCAATCAGCAGGCCGTCATGGCGGAGACTCATTCAGGAGCTAGGGGTATTTGATACATCCTGATGAACGACAGCTTTAGGTTCTGTTGAAATCTAGACTCTCTGAAACATTATTTCCTGCATTTTGCGGTGAAATGCAGATAACAATTTGTCTTTTTTCCAACACTACTTCTGTCCAGATTATGGGAAGTATGTATGTTTGACTAGAGGTGAAAAATTCATAAGGAGGACAACAGATTATTTTTCACTACAATATTATGTTTCATAGGTTAATTCAAACAATAAGAAAGTGGAACTTAAACTCACTGCTAAAGGTGAAATTTAACTGTTTCATATAAAACAAATTGACAAACTGAAAAACAGCAGAGGAGAAAGTGCAATTCCTAATATTTTTTGTGAAGGGGGAACAGTGTACGCCTGAACTTATTGCCAGCTAAAAGCCTGACAAGTGGGTAAAGGATCCTTTTCACAATACAGTTCTTGAATTAAGTCTGAGAGGAAACCCCGGTAAATTCATTATTTCATCTAAGTTAATTTCCATTTTACTTGATTGATCATTTTTTACGGGAATGAGAGCTTTGATTTTCTGCCAATGACCCTAGAATCATTTTAAATCTAAACCTGCGGAAGGAATGGTGGTGAATAATCCTCAGATGGGTCCATGAAGGTGGAGCGGGCATCAAAGCTGAACCCAGAGGATCAGTTCAGCCTGTTTTCAGCTAAATGAACATCAGTTGGACTCACAGTTTTCACTTTAACCTCACTCAGTCAGGATGCATACTGTGGAAGAGGTGGTGTGGTACAGAAAAGAACCGGGATCCAGTCCATGGTTCAGAGCCAGGCCTTACCTCAGCTCGCAACTCGGCCAGTTTCTTGTCCATGCTGGTCCGCGCTCCCAGTTCATCCTCCAGGTCTTCAGAGATGCGACCCATTTCATCCTGATGGATTTCCTTCAGCAGGTTGAGCTGAGTGGAGACAGACAGACAGACAACGGAAATGTTCGGATCAGAAGAGGCCAAGAAATGAAGTAGATTGTTCTGCAGCAGCCTCCAAGGTTCACACAGCTTCCTCAGCTTATTGTACTCCTCCATCCTGTCATCCTTTACCTCTGACCACCAGCTTCTCTCCCATCTGTGGACCTGGAGCGCCTCCTGGTGGACTAAACAGTAATGGTTCATGGTACAGGTCTAACCCAGGGCTGTGTCACCACCCCATCCATCTCATCAGCTCATCATCAATCAGATATATGTGGAATCATATTTGTCCTTGGCCTATTTGTGAGATAAAATGTTTTGAGTGTAATGATAGAGACATCCTGTACCGTTCACTATGCTGTACTGCTGAGGGGGACAGAAAGCAGACGCCTCCCTACTCTAGACAAGGAGAAGGGAAGGTGATGAGAGATAATGAGTTCACAAAGCCTCCTTCATGCTGTGGTTAAAATGTATGTCCTTGATGAACTGAAGACTAAATGTTCGTGTGTGAGAATTCTCTTTATAAGCAGGGGTGGGCATCTACCTCGCCAGAGCCACACTGACACTTCAACTGTTTGTGTTGTTCTCCTCTGCAGAGTAAAATAAAACTTTTTCTTCCTTTTTCTTCTTTTTAATACACATATACATCCTGGTCGCCCCTGATTTTATTTTCGTAAAAAAGATCTAAATTATGTTTTTCCCGCCCTATAAACAGTAAGCGTACTAAAATATGTGTTCAAGGTTAATTACCGGTATGTATTTCCTGATCAAATAAATGCCTTAAAATCCTGTTTTTCACTCAGCTGTGGCCGATCTGTGTTGCTGTTCTGTCAGATCAGCATACCCCGTCAGATCAGCATACCTATATTCAATATGCATGACATTGAATGATGCATGAGATTTGCGTTTATCCCTTTAGTTTTGTACATAAAAATAGACTTTAAACTACCTGGATGGACGTGTCTCCCTTTAATCATGTACAAAAAAAAAATAAATAAAAATTTGACTATAGGGATACATGCCTGTTGAGGTAGTGATAAGTCTATTTTTCATACAAAACTAAAGGAGTAAACAGGGATTGACTATGCTGGGATGTTATGTTCTTTTCTATTTATATTTCTGATACTTTAAGATGTTTATTACCCTCCTCGGTAGGGGGGGGGTAAAATATCTTATTTAATCAGATATTATTTCAGCTGTTATATATTGTTTATGACACACAGTCCTACTGACTGTGTGTTAGAACAATAGATGAGAGTGATTCGAGCACTAATCATGGTCAAACAGTTAATTCTGCAAATACATGGAATAAATTCACCACAACTTCTGTTCAAAATATAAGAGTTTATTAACAAAAATCATTCAGCTCCAAGTCAAACGTATTTCAGTTTAACACTCTCAACTAAGACTAGTAAAACTCAACTAAACTAAACTAACTACTATGTACAAAGAGGAAGGGGGCCATGGTTGAAAAACATATTACAGTTTAATTTGGATTTTGTGTTTGAAACCAAAGTTTATCTGGAAGAATTTGGGATATGATCAAATTAGCTTTTCACTAATTTAGAGAAATTGGAATGTTTTCAGACCAATTCACAATGCAAATCCATGAGGTGAATAAAACATTATTTGGCCAAATTATGTTTTATTGAATCATTTGCTTAATCAAGAACCAAAAACCTTTAGTAAATGATTCTTTACCCTCTTTGAAATAGCTAGCAGCGAATAGACATCAGGATTCCACTAGATGACTCTTGGTCAGACTTGGTAATGGAAATGTAATGAGCATCTGAGGAACACATGAACACTAATGTTATATCAGTGTTTAAATCCTTAGTGAATAAAGCTTGTCCAAGCTTCAGCAACAGCTCAACACATATTCCTGTAGCATAGCGTAGCATGCAGTCCATTCTTTGGCATCAATTAGCGTTGTCTTTACTCAGCAGTAAACACACGATATGATTAGCATCATCAAAAGACACATTGCTTGTTCTGTCCCTAATCATGCCAGACCTGCAAACCTTTTTCCATGTCCATTTAGAAAGCTTGAGTTTCATCCAGTTGCAGCTCAGAAGTCAGGAAAGAGACCAGGGGTTCTTTGTCTCAGTCGTTCATTAAGGCAGACTTCTCATCCAGTTTGACTCTATACGTTCTGAAACTCAAGAGAAATGTGTTGCAAAAGGTCTGTTTTGCAGCAGTTTGGTTCTGAAAGTTTCTGACTTATCCTTGATGGTTCTGGAGATCCACTGTAGTGGAAAACCAGCCAAAGCGGACCCCAGCTTCCTGGGCAAGGGAGAGGAGGCAAGGAGAGCAGGAGGCAAAAGGGAGCAGGAACAGAAGAAGAAGAGTCTTGTGTGCTCTGTGGTTTTGTCTGTCCTCACACAGAGGGGGGTGGTGGTTGGTCACACCTCTGTGACTTGCCATGTGACTTACCTGTGGAGGCTTTGGCTGAAACGGGGGTTGTTGCAGAGATTTCACAGCTGATTCCACATCATCATGTCAAGATGAAATATGGACACTGCTTCCCAATGTCCAAAAGTATGATCATGGGATATGGCACAACAACTATGGGTATGCTCATCTGACAGAGCTTTTTCCTCTTCCTAGCTCCCTTCTAGACTCCTCTGTCCACAGCTGCTCCCAATCTGCTGATTACCCTGGTCTTTGTTTCTCTCTCCCATATATTCTCCTCCTGTTCAGTCACTCTTTGCTGGTTTGTTGTCATTTCTTTGCACCTTTGTTGTGAGGATTCCTGGTTTTCAGTATTTTTGGGATTTTGTGGATTTATGTTTGCAGATTTTTGTTTCTGTTCCCCTTTTTGTCATTAAATCTTCAAGAAACCACGTCAGGTACAGTCTCTGCATTTGGGTCCTATCAAACCCCCACTTGACAGTATTAGCATTCTTTGTAGAGTTAAGGACGGAAATATGCACTTTCATTAACATAATTTCATTGTTTATGACGACATGGATGAATATCTGCTTGCACATGCGTAAATGAGCCAAAGGTACAGATGGGGTAGTGACAGACTGGTTACACTTCCCTACAGAACTCTGCTAAAGCTAATGAGCGGACCCACATATCTGGGTCTGACCTCAGAACCGAGTCAGAACGGGACAGCAGGACGGCGCTGAACAACTGTTTGACGTCCAATGAGTCCATTTCCACCAGAAACCCCGAAGGTTTTCACTTTTAAACGAAAATTAAAACATTGATGAAACCCCCCCCGATACTTTCATGATTAAAAGGAAACATTTTAGAAAGATTTACTAGAAAAATCCTATAAAACATTTTAGAATAGAGATGTTTGCTAAATTTTAAATGAGATGTTGCCAACATTCAGACCAGAGGCGGGGATTTCCACCACTCTGTACTCCAGATGCAGTGCTTCCATCCAGGACCGCATCACCAATTAGGAGCTTCAGCTGCGTGGAACTGAAACGCCCCTCATGTTTCGTTTAGAAAACATGCAAATTGAAACAGATGAACGGGTCCACCCCCGCGGATGTCTGGGGGACAGTGATTGGCCTAAATGTTCTGAATGCTGTCGTACCATAAAGAATAAATGATGAACAGTTTAGTTTGTGCCTTCAAGTCGTTGCCCATTGGAAGACGTTACTTGGATATAACCTAACGGAATATCTTCAGAACGACTCCAAATGACACTGTGTTCTAAGCCGTTACAAGGCTTTATTGGGCTACTCTATAAAAGCCTGGAAATCAACCCTATTCCTGACATTTTGAATTGAAAAAGCTTCCTGAATGGAAGAAAAACATCTTCAAACTTGGAAACTAAGTCCAGTAGATCGTTTAACTTTTTGGAATGACAATGACCTGGATGACTGAGAATCTCCACCAGCACCATAAAGCTAAGGAGGCAAATGCTGGTCAAGCGTTTCCATGGGAACGATGGTTGAATAAAGGTCAGCGGCTGCAGCATCAGCCAGACTCCTACCTGTTTGAGGGCTTCCTGTTTGCTCTTACTGAGCTCCTCATACTTCAGTTTCCACTGGCTGAGTTCCGCCTCCAGCCTCTCGATGCTCCTGCTCAGCGCCATCTTGTCTCTGAGGACAAAGCAAATGGCGGCCGTTAATCCTCCAGTGTTACTGGGGGAAGTGAATCTGCAGCCTAGCTTCCTTCTCACTCTCTCTCTTTCAGCAGGACTTTCTGGGACTCGTCCAGACGAAGCTGCAGGGCGTTGAGCTTGCTGGAGTCTTCCTCTGCCGGGCTCACGTCCTCCCACAGCTGCCGGTTCCGGTCCTGCCGGCCCAAACACGAGCATGATCGCGACCCGGCTGCACTGATGCCACGACTGTTCCAGGAGTCCTGGCTGTCAGAATCGGCTGTCCCACAATGCAAAACCGATTCCAGCAGCTCTTTGTCCTGATAGAGCAAGAAGCAATAAAATCAGAACATCAATAGCAGAACAGGATCCTTGGAGCACAGATATCCAAGACTTCTTTACCCAGCATTACCAGAATAAAGGACAGAGGAGAAGGCATCAATACAGATCATCTGAAAACAGCATAAATATTCAATTGAAAGGAAAATGCGCTTGCAGAGGAGTGCATGATTCCCTCCCCACCTGACAGAGAGAAAAACAGCCTCCAGGAAGGAAGACAGAGAATTAGTGAGGAGTAAACAGCAGCAACCTAACAGCAAGATGAGAGCAAACAAGGAGGCAGAAAACTCCAGCAGGAAAGTGTTACGTGTTTAACTGAAACATGGCTACAGGATGATATCTACGATTTAAGCGTCTCTCTGCCAGGCTGACAGAGATTTAAAGAAGACAGGGAAAGTCAAAGGAGGTGGTTGGCAGTGTTTGTGAACTACAGATGGTGTCATCCAGGACATGTTACTTGGAAGATTTGTCGCTACAGCCCAGATATTGAACTAGTGGCGAACATATTTTCCCAGTGAGTTCAGCAGTGTTCTGTTAGCAACCATTTATATTCCACATTCTCCTGTTCTGCAGAATTATTTCAATAATCTATTAATTATGATTAATCCGATTAATTGTTTCAGCTCTAATTAGCCACTGAATTGAATAGCTCCTCAATCGGCTAAAACAGTCTCTAACTATAATAATTTTGATAAAGCTTATAGTTAGAGTGGCTCAGGTTATCCTGAGCTATCTCTATAGTTCTGCTGCTATAGGCTTAGACTGCTGGAGGACATAGGGACCACTTTTTCATCATTCTGCTTCATTCTATCTCTATTCTCCCACTCTGCAGAATCTGTTAGTTCAATCTCTAACGTTCTGCTCTCTCTGCTTTTTCTCATAGTAGCTTCATCTGGTCTGTTCCTGTTTGGCTGTGACTCCATCCTGGAGAGAAATATCAGCTGTGCTGCTGCCATCAACACCTTTGTTTCTAGATGTTGGAGCTTGGCCTGTTTTCCAGTGTAGTCCTGTTTCTCTGACTGTGACTAACTGGATGTGCTCTCTTCATCCTCTGGGAGCTGGCTCGGAGCTCGTCTGCCTGGCTGTGTGTTTCCTGGACAGGGCCGCCTGTGGAGCTGGTTGACAGTTGCCTTTTGTATCTATGCTTCTTTTTCTATGTCTGCTTCTGTCTCCTTGAACCCCAGTCGGCCTCAGCAGATAGCCACTCACACTGAGCCTGGTTCTGCTGGAGGTTTCTTTCTGTTCAAAGGGAGTTTTTCCTCTCCACTGTCGCTACAAGCATGCTAAGTGTGAGGGATTGCTGAAGAGTCAATGGCTACGTTTACATGGACACAACTAATCGGATTGAAGGCCTGATCAGATCTAAAATCTTTCATGTAAACATGTCAGACTGAAGATTCTAATCCGATTCGGTCCGATCGGATCTAAATTTAATTCCGAATGAGAGAGGTGGTTTTTGCCGATCGCCATTCCGATTGGCGTCCATGTAAACACCCATTCGGATCTAAAGAGTAAAATAATCTTCACTGCGCATGTGTGCGACGTCAGAGTGACGTTTTCCGCCTTGTCAACAACAGGAAATCACCGGTCTCTCTCGCTGTGAACAACATGGCGGGGGGAGTCTAGGAACGCCGACTTATAAGTTAATTTAAAGCTGCAGGAAGCAGGAATTTATCCTCTTCCTCTTCTTCCTCTCCACAGCCCACTCGCTCTCCCACGCCGGTTCAATCGCTCATTCTCTACATTTTCTCTCGGACATTTCGCTGCCAAGCGCTTTTTTCCTCCTCTCTCCTTTTTTCTTTCCGCTTGCTCCGAGCGCATCGTTTGTCAGGCCTCCCAAAAACCAGACGCAGACAGAACTGCCAAGTTTGGCAGGAAGTTCTGCGCATGCTTAAAAGATTTAATCTGATCCAACGCTTGATACATGTATACACATGCATGATCGGATCATTTCATTTAGTGTCCATGTAAACGGAGATTTTGAATTTCCGATCAACCAAGGTTTGGATCGGATCGGGGAAATTTTGCGCATGTAAACGTAGCTACTGAGTCGATGCAATCAGCTGGTTTTCCTTAGATAGAAAACTTTTAATTTAGCGATTTACTCTTTAAATCTAATATGATCAAAATTGATTGCCTCTGCGATTTGAAAATTTCGTTTAGTTAAATTGCGACTATATGGCAAATACAATTAAGTGGGAGTGTTGGCCTAGTGGTTGGAGCAGGGCACTTATGTTCTAAGAGGGCGGCAAGTACATGGTTTGATCCCCACATCCTCCACTCTGGGTTGCTGAGCAAGACCCTTAACCCCACACTGCTCCCCAGGCGCCGCACAATGGCAGCTCACTGCTCCCCAAGGGGAGGGGTTAAATGCAGAGAGGGAATTTCTCCAATGAGGAGTCAACAATGTTCACACTGGAAAAATCTAAATCTAGATAAGTCATTTTTTCTTAAAATAAGTGCATTTGTTTTTGAGGAGATAAAAAATAAATATTTCCATTGGAACAAGAAAATTTAAACTTAAAATAAGTTAACATAATTGCATTATCTTATTTCAATTGCATAATTATCTTATGAGTAAAACTACTCATTCCATTGGCAAACTATCTCATTTACCTACTCAAATTACAGGTAAATACACTTAATTTAGGAAATTTTTACTTATTTCTAGGTCGTTTTTCCAGTGCAATTATTATTATTATTTATTTCCCTGCCCTATCCCAGGTTACTCACAGCCTGATCTGGGGCTGCTGTCTTTTAGTAAATAAAGGGCTCACATGGCAGCATCAACAGGCAGTGTGATAGATTAACTCTGAAGATTGTCTGATTTCTGCAGGTTAACTTGGGGGACGGTGCTTGGGGACTGGGGCAGTATGGGGATCATGTGAAGACCTCAAGTAAAGCTGGCTGAATTTCTGCAGCCTGCAAACCTCTAATGCTACGTTCACACCAGACGCAGCAAAAGCAGCAAAATCACGTCTGCTGCTTCATTTTTGCTGCTTGTACCAGTTAGTTCTGACGCACGTCTGAAGCAGCTTTGCTGCTCTGGCTGCGCGGTGCAAAAGTGTGTCTGACGCGCGTTGGGCGGAGCTTCACCATCCTTACATATTCTGCCGGCAGATTTCTGCATTTTAAGTTAATTTAGGCATCAATAAACTGTTTAAGAGGAGTGGTCATAGCGCTCTGATCATCAGCGCTGTGTCTCTCTCCCTGCCAGCTCCCAGATAAGCTTTTCTGATTGGTTGACGCGGCGCGTCGAGCAGCAAAAATTAAATTTTTCCATCTCGAGCAGCAGCACGTTTGCGGCGCGTCAGATACTTAAACGCGCCCGATGCGCTGCTTCAGCTGCTCAAAACGCGCCGTGGGACCTTTTGCTGCGCCTTGACGCGCGTCAACCATTGACTTTGCATGTAAACTCGCTGCTTCTGTCGCGCCAGCTGCGTCCGGTGTAAACACAGCATAACTCAGCTCCACAAAAACTGGTGCTCCTCTAGGCTGTAACCACCAGAAGGTGCAGGTGAGAAGCAAACTGCTGTACCACATGCGTGGAAGCACTCTGTATGGACCTGGAAACAAGAACAATGGATAAAGGAAGGAAATGATGCTGGGCTGAGTTTGAGCAACACCTCACTACAGTCGGAAGATGGTGGTGAGGTGTTGCTGCCTGTTTGCTGCTGCAAACACTGACTAAATGATGAAAACACAAACGTATTTCCATCCTTCCACAAACACTGCACCAATAAACTGGGGGTTTGCATAAACACCAACTAAAGGCCTTGCTTTAAACACAGAAACATTGAATCTGACAGGAACAGGATGTTGGAAAACAACCTCAAACAAACTGCTGCTAAAGAACACAAAGACGACGCAAAAAAGAATCTCAGCCAAGAGAAAACAGGTCTGGGATTGAAATGCTTAGGGAGGACCGTGCATCGACTTCCATTCATTTTCATCTTTTATTTACAGCCTTACAGGATACATCTGACCCTAACTCTAAACCTGAATCTGACCCTAAGCCTGACCCTGAATCTAAACATGAATCTGACCCTCAATCTAAACATGAATCTGACCCTAAGCCTGACCCTGAATCTAAACATGAATCTGACCCTGAATCTGACCCTAAATCTAAACCTGTATCTGACCCTGAATTTAACCCTAACTCTAAACCTGAATCTGACCCTAAGCCTGACCCTGAATCTAAACATGAATCTGACCCTAAATCTAAACCTGAATCTGACCCTGAATTTAACCCCAACTCTCAACCTGAATCTGACCCTAAGCCTGATCCTGAATCTAACTATGAATCTGACCCTAAACCTGACCCTGAATCTAAACAAGAATCTGACCCTAAGCCTGACCCTGAATCTAAACATGAATCTGACCCTGAATCTGACCCTAAATCTAAACCTTAATCTGACCCTGAATCTAACCCTAACTCTAAACCTGAATCTGACCCTAAGCCTGATCCTGAATCTAAACATGAATCTGACCCTAAGCCTGACCATGAATCTAAACATGAATCTGACCCTGAATCTGACCCTAAATCTAAACCTGAATCTGACCCTGAATCTAACCCTAACTCTAAACCTGAATCTGACCCTAAGCCTGACCCTAACTCTAAACCTGAATCTGACCCTAAGCCTGAACCTGAATCTAAACATGACCCTGGATCTGACCCTAAGCCTGACCCTGGATCTAAACCTGAATCTGACCCTGGATCTAAACCTGTATCTGACCCTAACTCTAAACCTGAATCTGACCCTAAGCCTGACCCTAAATCTAAACCTGAATTTGGCCCTAAGCCTGACACTGGATCTAAACCTGAATCTGACCCTAAGCCTGACCCTGAATCTGACCCTAAGCCTGACCCTACACAATGGGTAAAACACGGGTCACTTGAAGTTGTTTGGGAACATAGAAGAGCAACAGGAACCTCCAGATGGGTGTTGAGCTCCAAACCCAGTCTGCCGCATCTGCTGTTGAGCAACTTTAATTTTAGACAGTTTCACAGAAAATAAACAGGAGGAAATATTCAACTGAACATAGAAAATGTTAATAGAAGGAAAAACAAACTGGTCTTCTTACCTTCTGCTGACCCATCTTCTGTCCGTCCAGGTCAACGTCCCTCACTGGTTCTGCTTCCGGGGATCCTGGGGACCCCTCCTCTGGCTTAGAGTCAGCTACGACCTTAGAGGAAGCGAGGGAAGATGCAGGGGAGGAGGGGGGCGCAGAGGAGGCACTGTGATGGTGGGGCGACAAAGGGTCGGAGGGCGTCCTCTCAGCAGGGGGAGCTGCTCCGTCTCCCCGGAGGCACAGGGTCTCCTGTCGCAGTGCCTCGTTCTCGGCGGCGAGCTCCTGCCGCTCCCTCCGGACACCGGTGAGCTCCTTGGTCAGGATGTCCAGCCGCTGCCTCAGCTGCCGGATCTCGTCCCGGGCTCGGTTCCGCTCAGCACGGACCTGTCAAAGACCAGCAGTCAGCTGAAGGCCTGATATCCGTCAGGATGGCTTCTACCAACAGGCTGTCTCCACCCACCTTACTCCATTTCTCCCTCCAGTTGGCCGTACAGTCGGACCACCACCTCATGGTCTTCTCCATCTGCGCTGCCCTGGCCCGAGCTTCCTCCAGCTCCCTGAGCCTCAGCTCCTCTCTGGTTTCCCAGTCCCCCCCTGCTGCCTCTCCCAGAGAACCCAGGCCGAGGCCTCCCAGTCCAGGGGACAGCAGCAGCGGGGGGCTGGAGCTGGGCGTTGTGGGGCTGGGAGTGTGAGCCAGGCTGTCCGGAGAGCGGATCCCTCTGTCTGACCCCAGACCCATGCTGCAGAGGAGGCTGCCTCCGGCCGACTTGCCGCCGTCAGATAGGTGGGGGCTGGGGGTGTGGTTCATAATGAGGAGGCTGAGCGCAACGCTGAACAAAGGAACGTTGTCGTCGGCGCTGCGCCTCAGGCGGGCATTCCTGGTCCGTCAGAGACCTGGAGAGAGAAGCGTAGAACAGTCAGATGTGAACCTGAAACCGCTCCCTATGGAGTTGAAGACACTGGCCTGAGCACTGCTGGTTCTGATGGGTCACAGCAGCGTCTCTATGGTCTCTGTTATTTCTGCAGAACATAGACTAAACAAAAGCTGCAGCTCATCTTGGACTGCTTACAGACTGGTGGGATCAGGAGCCATTTCTCCTTTTCAGATCAGACCAACCAGACCGTCCAACCGTAATGGACCAACATGCAGCTCATTAGTTTATCCCTTAAGTCTTGTATCAAAAATAGACTTTTAACCACCTCAATGGGTGTGCATCCCTTTAGTCGTGTACAAAAGAAACCTTTCGAAACGTATGGTGATCTGACCTTATATTGAAGTGGTTAAACGTCTATGTTTCATACAAGACTAAAGGGATAAACTCAAATCTGGCGTCTTGCTCATGTGTATTGACTATGGGTATGCTGGTCTGACTGAACACCGGCTTCAGCCCTCGTTCAGGTCCTTCTATGCAGAACATTCTGGTCATGACCTTACCACCTTCGGTCTCTGACCAGTTTCAGCCAGTCGCTCCTCTGAAGCTGCTGAGGAATGATCTGCTCGGTTTAGGAACCGTCCTAAACAGGTTTGGTTTGTTGTGGACGTTCCGAAAGGTTGATTTTATTCCTGATGGATGCTAGTCATCCTATTTTCCCTTCCTTCAAAGGGCCTATTTGATGGTAAATTATTATAATTTGAGCTTCTGACTGACAGACCTCGGTAATCCTCATGGATTCTGCGTTCTGACCGGCAGCCCCTCCTGGGTTCCATCATTGATCTACCCAGAGCACAGATCTGCCCCCCTGCTGGTCCCCGGGGCCCCGATCATGCCTGCTTTCAGCTGCAGCAGGTCTTCTTTACCGCATTGAAGGCATTGCTTTAATGCAATACTGTTAAGGGCCGTGTGGCTTTCCTCAGAAGTGTGTCGCAATTAGCATGTCGCAGGTATGACGTAGATAGTTTTGATTTATGCCCAATGCTGAAGCATGGTCTGCGCTATGTTATTCCACGCCTCAATGCAAGAGGGCCAATCAGGAACTAGTTAGGGTTGTGGGTGTCTCTGTTTCAGTTTGACGAGTTTTGTTCGCCGTCTACAACCCCTCATCCAACACCGGACGACACACAGTTCACCCGTGAGTGTTCCCTAAAGACTGGCCGTGGCAGTGCGTGTTTTGGCTTTGGGTGCAAACCAACAGACCGTCGCAAGTGTCCGAGGTGTGCCAGGCATTATAGACGGAACTACAGCGAGAGATTCTGCCATTCTTGGTACCAAACAGGAAATACGCATAGTGTAAAGCGGATGTAGAACTGACCAATCAGAGGCCTCCAGTCACCTACAATTTTGGAGAGGTGCAGCAGAGTGTCTGTTGTTTCTGAACATAAACCAGGCTTTAGTGGAAACAAACTGGCTAGAGAAAGTTCAGGCAAACCTAAAGGATCAATGTATCTCTATCTGACCAGACAGCAGCAGGTTTTTGTTTAAAGCATCTGAGTGTGTGGTGGCATAATGACTCGGGGAGTTAGGGAGTACATGAACACCCTGCGTTGCCTGTCGGGGCTGAGAAATCTGGAGGAAAACCACTCCCTCTGGTTGAGCAGTCAGTGCCAAGAAAAGCTGGGCTCCTTTCTGCCTGCGGCCCAGTCCACTGCCTCCCAGAACCATGGGGGACTTCCTGAGGCTCTGTGGGACCAAGTCAGTGGAATGGGAGGGGGAATGGAGCTGGGTTGGTGCTGTGGTGTGGAGCTTTATTAGGATACAGGAGGCAACACGATGAATTATAGACCCATTTCATACCATGGTGCAATCTGCAGGTAACACAGACCAGGGAGGGTTCTCTGAAACATCTGATACAGAGGAAGTTCTTACTATTATTTGATTAATGAGGTCAATTTGAGATTTGTTCTTAAGAGTAAAAGCTCATCTAAGCTGTTGGCTAGCAACACATTTTAAGCCACATGTACAAACTTTAAGTCAGAGCCTAAGAGGTGAGGGAGTGAAATGAATAAACAGCCGTCCCACAGCCTGCTTCCTGCCCTCACCTCCTCCTAAAAACTCAATCAGACACCCATAACGACACCTTTCCTGATAATCAAATAGATTTCAATTCTGTTTTTATTTTAACACCACATTTAGCTTTGTCGTAATACTACATGTACTATTAAGATAAAGACATATACTGGCACATAAAGCTACATACAGTAAGGTGACCAGATTCATAAAATCCAATCTGGTGTAATTTCCAGCTCATAGATAAAAAGAAATACATATATCAAAATTAAAATACATCAGCATCCTACATGTAGCATGCAGCTACTTATCAGTGCATGCTACATGTAAGTATCCACTGATATGTAGCGACACGTAGCATGCACTGATCTGTAGCGACATGTAGCATGCAGCTACAGATCAGTGCATGCTACATGTAAGTGTACACTGATATGTAGCGACATGTATCATGCAATAATATGTAGCAACATGTAGCATGCACTGATATGTAGCGACATGTAGCATGCACTGATATGTAGCGACATGTAGCATGCACTGATATGTAGCAACATGTAGTATCCACTGATATGTAGCAACATGTAGCATGCACTGATATGTAGCGACATGTAGCATGCACTGATCTGTAGCTACATGTAGCATGCAGCTACAGATCAGTGCATGCTACATGTAGCATGAACTGATATGTAGCGACATGTAGCTTGCACCGATATGTAGCAACATGTAGCATGCACTGATATTTAGCTACATGTAGCATGCACTGATATATAGTAACATGTAGCATACACTGATATGTAGCTACATGTAGCATGCACTGATATGTAGCGACATGTAGCATGCACTGATATGTAGCTACATTTAGCATGCACTGATGTGTAGCTACATGTAGCATGCACTGATATTTAGCTACTTGTAGCATGCACTAATATGTAGCGACATGTAGCATGCACTGATATGTAGCTACATGTAGCATGCACTGATGTGTAGCTGCATGCTACATGTAGCTACATATCGGTGCATAGTACATGTCTGATCTGTAGCTGCATGCCACATGTCGCTACATATCAGTGCATGCTACATGTTGCTACATATCAGTGCATGCTACATGTAGCATGCACTGATATGTAGCGACATGTAGCATGCAGCTACAGATCAGTGCATTCTACATGTAAGTATCCACTGATATGTAGCGACACGTAGCATGCACTGATCTGTAGCGACATGTAGCATGCCGCAACAGATCAGTGCATGCTACATGTAAGTATCCACAGATATGTACCAACATGTAGCATGCACTGATATGTGCCGACATGTAGCATGCACTGATATGTAGCTACATGTAGCATGCACTGATATGTGGCGACATGTAGCAAGCACTGATATGTAGCTACATGTAGCATGCACTGATGTGTAGCTACATGTAACATGCACTGATCTGTAGCTACATGTAGCATGCACTGATCTGTAGCTACATGTAACATGCACTGATATGTAGTGACATGTAGCATGTACTGACATGTAGCTGCATATGGTCTGGTATTGCTCCAGATATAGAAGTTTGTTCGTCAGAGATGATGAAAGCTGGGCCCAGGTCAGCGGATCACCTTAGCCCCGTACTCAGACAGCTAGCCGGCTAACCAAAGAGGCGCTATGATGGATGCACCATGTTGTTGGTATTAGGACGGACCAGGAGGACCCAGTCTGACACCATCTGGTCCAGAATCCATCAGCATACTTCTTCCTAGCTAGACTGTCTGTTTCTTGTGTTAATAAAACTATATATGTTTATTATTCTAACTATTAAAGCTGAATTTCTTTGATCAACACTGCCAGCCACACCCTACACTGGGCCAAGGATTATCTCAGGGGCCGTAGAACCTTCTGGATATTTGTCTGTGTGTCACTGTAGCCCCAGGTGTTATTTCAACAAGAAGTTAGCAAATCATACACTACATTCCTGAGCCATGATGCTGCCCTCTTTACATGGATTTAAAGGATACACCCTACATGCCAGCACAGCCCCGCCCCACACCCACAGACAGTAGCAGCCTGCCTCTCGCTGAACATAGCCCCCCCACTGTGGCTAAACAGCGGGAGCAGAGGCAGTGATCTATGTGTTTCAGCTCTGGGTTTGATCAGCCTGGTCCAGAGTCCAGCTCAGCACAGGAGAGTCAGATTTCAACCACTTATTGAACTGGGACTGGGGGGGGCAAAAATCTCCATCACTGAGTTCAATCCATTTCACTTTTATAGCACATTTACCCCCTTATAGGACTTGCATCCCCCTTACAAATAGAGAGTCCCCCCCGTCCCTCAGTGAGGTCTAGATCCTGCTACATGGCTGGACATCTGATTTTGGCATTTGACCAATTAGATGGATTTCATATGCAGTTCACCACATCATCCAGTTAGATTGATTCAAAGTTTTCTATCTAAGGAAAACCAGCTGATTGCATCGATTCATTGACTCTTCAGCAATCCCTCACACTAAGCATGCTTGTAGCGACAGTGGAGAGGAAAAACTCCCTTTGAACAGGAAGAAACCTCCAGCAGAACCAGGCTTAGCGGCCATCTGCTGAGGCCGACTGGGGTTCAAGGAGACAGAAGCAGATATACAAAAAGAAGCATAGAGACAAAAGGCAGCTATAAAAGGCGGCCCCGTCCCGGAAACACAGCCAGGCAGACAAGCTCCGAGCCAGCTCCCATGTCAAAGGATGAAGAGAGCACATCCAGTTAGTCACAGTCAGAGAAACAGGACTACACTGAAAAACAGATGAGAGACAGTGCCCTTCAACTGATTTTTCATTAATTAAACAAATATGTTTAAGAAGATCAACAATCTGCTTTATTTAGCTCAGCAGAGGCGTGGTAACGAGGCAATTATTTGATTCAGGTGTGGTAAAGGTGGGGTGCATCGAAAAGCTGCAGGATAGTAGCTCTTGAGGAATGGACTTGAGCACACCTGGGATAGGGCGTAGAGCTTGGAATCAAGATGTTCTGAGTTCGAGCCCCACTCCCACAGACTGCCACTCTGGGTCCCTGAGCAGGACCATTAACCCCACAATGCTCCCTGGGCGCCGATAATAGCAGCCCACTGCTCCCCAAGGGGAGGGGTTAAATGCAGAGGTAAATGTCTCCAATGTGATATCAATAAAGATCAATTATATTATTATTATTATGGTGCTGACAGGTGAACTTATAAAACAACGACAGCATCCATCCCTTTTCAATCAAGATATTTTCATTGAGCTTTTGAACATTTGTTTATTTACCACATGACCGCAGAAGATGAGGATTCCTTTCTGAAAGCAGACCCTCTGACCACCGATCCCCCAACAAGGGGTGCAGTTAGACCCAATCCCCTAACGGCATTTTATCTTTGATCTTAATATCTCTGGTATTCAGCACTATTTCTGATTTTAGAAACAGAACAATCAGATCAGTGGTTGCAGATGTTTGGTCTCTAATCCACTCGCTGCTGCTGCAGAAACTTATAAAATAAAACTTATAATAAAATTAAATAATAAAATTTTATTTTATATAACATCTGAAGATTCCACCTCTCCTCCAGTAAATATATCACCAACTCTGACCAGATTCTGTTCAGTCTAGATCTAGAAACGGTGTGAAAACTGGCCCAAACAGCAGGATAATCCAGTCCCCTGGACCTCCCCTCTGGGTGCCGCAGTAGCCTCACAGCAGCAAAGGTCTGAACACTGAGAACAACATGTGTGTCTTTGTGTTAGTTATCAAAACTGAACCGGGTCTAAAACGCGACTCCACCCAGCAGCCATCTGCAGCTCCAGGCTGCCACATCTGGAAAACAGATCCCCCAGAAACAGACTGCACCCCTCGGCCCCACCCAGTGTAAACGATACACGGGCCCAGATTCTGACTCTGGTTCACTGAGAGCTACAATGTGAGGAGATGCTGAAACCCTGTTCAAAGGGAAAAAACACAACAGGTCCAAAGAGAATCAAGCTCAGATCTAACAGCATAGAAACAATGCAGCCTTTAGAAAGACTCACACTCCTTCAGAACAACTGAGACGTTCCTCTGCAGGCTCTAACTACAGCCCTGCTGCAGACCATAATTACTGCCTCCTAAACACACACACTTTTTGCTCTTGCTAATGTAGTGAGGACCACGTGTTGATTCTCCTTCATTCTCAGTCATTTTTAACCCTTTATGTGCCATATATATATTTATAGACACTACTCAAAAAACTTAAAGGATCACTTTGTAATCAGAGTATAGCATCAAGTTAATTAAACTTCTGGGATATTTGGTCAGGTAAGTAGCAGAGGGGGTTGTTGATCAGTTTCAGCTGCTTTGGTGTTAATGAAATTACCAGCAGGTGAACTAGAGGGGCAACAACCAGACAACCATCATAACAGGAATGGTTTTACAGGTGGAGGCCACTGACATTTTTCCCCTCCTCATCTTCTTTGGCTAGAGTCACTGTCACTACTGTTAGCATGAGGCGCTACCTGGACCCTACAGATGTTGCACAGGCAGTCAAACTCCTCCAGGATGGCTCATCAATACGTGCCATTGCCAGAAGGTTTGCTGTGTCTCCCAGCACAATCTCAACAGCATGGAGGAGATTCCAGGAGACAGGCAGTTACTCCAGGAGAGCTGGACAGGGCCGTGGAAGGTCTACAACCCATCAGCAGGACCGCTATCTGCTCCTTTGTGCAAGGAGGAGCACTGCCAGAGCCCTACAAAATGCCCTCCAGCAGTCCACTGGTGTGAATATCTCTGACCAAACAATCAGAAACAGACTTCATGAGGGTGGCCTGGGGGCCCCACGTCCTCTAGTGGGCCCTGTGCTCACTGCCCGGCACCGTGGAGCTCCATTGGCATTTGCCACAGAACATCAGAATTGGCAAGTCGGCCACTGGCGCCCTGTGCTTTTCACAGATGAGAGCAGGTTTACCCTGAGCACATGTGAAAGACGTGAAAGGGTCTGGAGAAGCCGTGGAGAACGTTATGCTGCCTGTAACATCGTTCAGCATGACCGGTTTGGTGGTGGGTCACTGATGGTCTGGGGAGGCATATCCATGGAGGGACGCACAGACCTATACAGGCTAGACAACACCACCCTGACTGCCATTAGGTATCGGGGTGAAATCCTTGCACCCATTGTCAGACCCTATGCTGGTGCAGTGGGTCCTGGGTTCCTCCTGGTGCACGACAATGCCCGGCCTCATGTGGCGAGAGTATGCAGGCAGTTCCTGGAGGATGAAGGAATTGATACCATTAATTGGCCCCCACGCTCGCCTGACCTAAATCCAATAGAACACCTCTGGGACATTATGTTTCCATCCATGTGACGCCGCCAGGTTGCACCTGAGACTGTCCAGGAGCTCAGTGATGCCCTGGTCCAGATCTGGGAGGAGATACCCCAGGAAGCCATCCATCGTCTCATTAGGAGCATGCACCGACATTGTCAGGCATGCATAGACGCACGTGGGGGCCATACAAATGACTGGATACCATTTGGAGTTGCTGCAATGAAATTTCACCAAATGGACTAGCCTGCCACATGATATTTTGAATGTCATTTTTGGGTTGTCTTTGAATTCAGCCCTCTGTAGGTTGATCATTTTCCTTTCCATCAAACGATGCAGCATCCTTTGTTCCTTAAACATCACCCAGTCCATATCAGGATAAATAAACAGCATGAGATCTGATGTGTTGTCAAAGTGATCCTTTAATTTTTCGAGCAGTATATATATATATATATATATATATATATATATATATATATATATATATATATATATATAGTGTGTATATGTGCTACATATAAGTACATGCTACAGGTAGCAACATAACAGTGCATGAACAGCTAACAATCAAGTTTTGACCAGGACCTGTCATTTAAATCCCAGATCAAAGAGGTTTCTAGAATTTCCTTCTTTCATCTGCAGATTATCGCAAAAATCAGAAATCTCCTGTCCAGGGTGATGCTGAGAAACTAGTCCAGGCATTTGTTACTTCAAGGTTGGACTATTGTAATTCTACTTTTGTAATTCGTCTGCCTGGCTGTGTGTTTCCTGGACAGGGCCGCCTGTGGAGCTGGTTGACAGTTGCCTTTTGTATCTATGCTTCTTTTTCTATCTCTGCTTCTGTCTCCTTGAACCCCAGTCAGCCTCAGCAGATGGCCGCTCACACTGAGCCTGGTTCTGCTGGAGGTTTCTTCCTGTTCAAAGGGAGTTTTTCCTCTTCACTGTCGCTACAAGCATGCTTAGTGTGAGGGATTGCTGAAGAGTCAATGAGTCGATGCAATCAGCTGGTTTTCCTTAGAAAACTTTGAATCAATCTGACTGGTTGGATTGTCTCGGCCTTGAGATGACATGTATTGTGAATTGGTGCTATAGAAATTAATTCAATTGAATTTAAACCAGGAGCCCAGGGGCCAAAAGCCAGTACATTATTCAATTCCAAAACTCAGAATGTTTTGAAATGTTTATCTCCACATCTTCAACTAACCAACATTTCCCTCCTGCCATCTCAGTTAGGCGTGATACAGTAAAACAGACAGGTCTAAAAAAGCGAGACCAAGCACTGGATCAGGAAGCGACAGAATCAGTGTGAAGCCAGTCTGAAACAAACAGGAAGCCAAATGTAGCGTGAGCTGCAGAGATGGAAGGAGAAGCTGCAGATCCAGAGAGGCTGCAGGAAGGTTAGACGCCATGGAAACGGGCTCCTGGACAGAACCACAGCTGGTTACCTGACCGGGCCAGATTCCTGCCAGTCTGCTGACCAATCATGCTGTTATTGGACTGATCCGCTCTCAGAACCACCAGGGGTTTCCATGGCAGCCAGAAGCAGCTGCTGAGTGACAGGCTGGGAGGAAGTCTGACATCACTTCCTGTTGACGTGACCTTTGCTTCTGCTGCAGCAGGAGCTGGACATCAGCTGGGGAACATCTGGGCAGCAGCTGGAGAACCCACCCCCCCATAAACTAGGCACTGGGATCCAGCCTGCTGCTCAAAGCTGCAGAAGCTAAAGTTGTGTTTGAACAGAGCAGGTCAGGGTTCTGGTGGGCCGACCAACAATGGTCCAGATGGTCCAGGGAACAGCTCCTAAACCTCAGCTCTCCACTGAGCACAGACAGTTGCTGCGCTGTCTAGTTTCATATATCTACACTAAGCCCAGCAGCTCTGGGTCAGATGTTATAGGATGCCAGTAGACATGGAGAGGAAGCCTGGAAGCTCAGGCGGTCTGAGCTCCAGTCCTCCAGCCTCAGGTCTGGGTCCACACAGGGGACTAGAACCATCCCCAACACCGCCGAACACAGAGAGAAAAGCTGAGATGATGCCCGGTGCTGCAGCCAGGACCAGGGACCTACCTGAAGGAGCCGCTGCTCTCCGCTACAGAAGCTGCTCCTTGTCCTCAGAAAGACCCAGATCCTCCATTATTCCTCCGCTCTTCCCTCCCAGCCTGGAGTCTGGATGAAAAAAATGACTTCCACCCACAGAGCAGACAACAGACCGAGCTCTGGCCCGTCCTGACCAATCAGCGGCCGAGATTGCACACAGCGACTACTTTCAGCCAATCACGGCCCGCTCTCAGCGTAGGTGCGTGCGCTGATTGGCTGGCTGAGCAAAGCCCTCCCACTCTACGTTCCTGCTCTTTCTGATGGAATGTCCTACACCAGGCATCCCCAAACCCGGTCCTCGAGGGCCGCTGTCCTGCAGGTTTTAGAGGTTTCCAGCACAGCTGATTTTAATTGAAAGCTGATTAACAGGCTTTTGCTCTACTGCAATCATTGTAATCAGCTGTTTTAAAGCAGGGAAACCTCTAAAAACTGCAGGACAGCGGCCCTCGAGGACCGAGTTTGGGGTGGCCTGTCCTACAGGTTCCCCAGAAGAACCTCCAGAACCAGACCAGTTCATTTATGGGTCAGAACTGGGATCCTGTCAGGGAGCAGAGATGGACCGGAACCAGCTTCATTATGGCTGCCACATTTAACTAAACCACTAAATAAATACTGTTATGGAGTATTTTCCTGTACTGTTTTACTTCAAACCGAGTAGTTTTCTGTACTGTAGTACTTTAAGCAGAGTAGTTTCTTGCACTGTAGTACTTTAAACCGAGTATTTTTCTGCACTGTAGTACTTTAATCTATCTATCTATCTATCTATCTATCTATCTATCTATCTATCTATCTATCTATCTATCTATCTATCTATCTATCTATCTATCGCATGTCTACTTCCGCTTTCGGACCGACCATTAATGTGAAAGGTGTTACCCGGAAGTGGTTCGCGTTAGCTTGGAGCTAACTAGCGCTGGTGTCTACCTTGGAGCAGTTACTGCGGAGAGGAAGCGTTCAGGTGAGGTCCGGGGAGCGTTTTTCTGGAATGTTCGGTCATGTGATGTTAGGGCCCAGGGGAACATGGAGCCGATGAAGGCTTCCGGACCGGAGGTTCGGCTCTTTAAGGGTTGTTTTCACTTGTTCAACATTTGGAAGGAAAGTTCAGCCACGGGGCTAGCTTCCGTTAGCTTTGGGCTAACATTAGCGCTAGCTGTCGGTGCGGCGATAACAGCGTCTGTTTGTGGTTTATTGTGGAAAGCCACTCCACGGAGCTTTCTGCAAAGCGGTGGCTGGGTGTTCGCGGCAGCACCGGCTGACAGCGGGCAGCTGAGCGGCTGGAAGGGACCGGAGCCCAGCAGGAACACACCGTCCGGTCATGTAAGCTCCTCTCTGAAGTTCCCTGAAAACCTGTAGGTCCGGAAAATCCCGTTTTTCATCACAGTCTGAGATTTCTGTCGGATTAGAGCAGCAGGAGTCCAACAGGAAGTCAGCCTCCTGGAGATTGATGAGTGATCCTCTCAGTAGGATAGCTTCAGGGGCCTCATTGGGACCCCATAGTTCTAGGGGCCTCTTTGGGACCAGGAGCCCTCCTTCAGTTTAAGTCCTGATTTGTGACCCTTGGCTGCGGACTCTCTGATGTCCACCTGCAGTGGGACATGCAGGTGGACATGTTTATGTATTTCTATAGCGCCAATTCACACCATGTCATTTCAAGGCTCTTTGCAGTTCACCAGATCATCCAGTCAAATTGATTCAAAGTTTTCTATCTAAGGAAAACCAGCTGATTGCATCGACTCATTGACTCTCCAGCAATCCCTCACACTAAGCATGCTTGTAGCGACAGTGGAGAGGAAAAACTCCCTTTGAACAGGAAGAAACCTCCAGCAGAACCAGGCTCAGTGTGAGCGGCCATCTGCTGAGGCCCACTGGGGTTCAAGGGGACAGAAGCAGACATAGAAAAAGAAGCATAGATACAAAAGGCAACTGTCAACCAGCTCCACAGTCGGCCCCGTCCAGGAAACACACAGCCAGGCAGACGAGCTCCGAGCCAGCTCCCATGTCAGAGAATGAAGAGAGCACATCCAGTTAGTCACAGTGAGAGAAACAGGACTACACTGGAAAACAGGCCAAGCTCCAACATCTAGAAACAAAGGTGTTGATGGCAGCAGCACAGCTGATATTTCTCTCATAGGTGGCAGTAGTGTTCTTTGACAAACATGGATGCCTCCAGTAAAGCACATTCAAATGAAAATGACTGAATTAAAAACACTGATCATTTATTGAACAGGGTGGAATAATTATTGATTTAACAAACTCTCAGACGTTTTAGTTCTGAATATGAGTGATTTTCCTTTAAAGCCGAGAATATACTGTACCATTTTTTGTTGTTTTTTTTTTTTTTGCCCTTTTCGGGCCGATTTTCCAGTCGTGCGAGAATTTTTCATTTGGGCCGATGGTGCCTCATGTAGTGTTCAGGGGGTAGCGAGGGACGATCAGCCTCTCATGACCAGGAGTCATAAGGTCAGGAGAAATTCAGGCAGCCGTCGTAAGGTCGCATCAGAGCGTTGGGTCGCACAGTGTGAGAACATACATCATCAGCTGTGAACTTATAAACCCTGCTGTTTCATTGTACAGTTTGAGCTTCAGCTGCGTGCAGCGATTGAAAAAAATCGTACAGTGTACGCCTGACTTTAAGGTGTTTGTCCTTTGTAGATCATTTGGACCAAACCAGCAGGTTCATCAGACGGAACAGAAGCTCTGAGCCGGATCTGAACAACCTACTTCTTCCTCTGTGTCTTTCCAGCATCCACCTCTAACGATGGAGACGGCAGCGGTCTGTGAGCTTGACCTGGAGGACAGGAGAATAGTGAGCGGCAGTGACTCCCCTGCTGAGCTGGACAGTCCCTGTAAGGTAAACCATGGTGGCTCGTTGGAGGAGAAATGTTCCTGAGTCTTGAAGCTGTTGGCAGGTAGAACCGTAAGACTAGAACCAGACGTCTCTGGGGCGTCCTGTCAACGTCCTCCCGTTCACAGCGGTGTGTTTGTGTTCCAGGAAGAGGTGGCAGGGTTCCATTTGAGTCTTTGTGGCCCTGAGGAGGAGCGGGGGGAGACTCCTGGGAGAGAGGACAGTCCCAGTGAGCTGGATCCAGGAGAGACCAAGACTGGAGAGCATAAAGCCTTTGGTAGGAGGAGAGGTACCAGACTGGACCTCAGTTAAACTGTCTGACCACCATGGCTGCGTCCGACCCGCCGCCCTAACCCCTCCATCCCTCTATAGAGTGGGACTTCATAATGAACTCAGTTAACTGACCGTTCGGACAGGTGGTCACTACTTTTCTCTCTCCATTGGTCCCGTAACTCCGCTTACCCCATACTCTGCCTGAGCCATCTTTGTTATTTGTAATTGACTGCTGACCGGTGTGACAACAAATCCCATGAGGCTTTGCGAGGAGAGCTCTCCTCACAAAGCATCATGGGATATATCTGCTTGTCTAGGGACCATGGATGATTACTAATTTTTTAAGGTGCATTGAGGGAAATTTCAAGTCCACTACTATTTCATCCACTGGACAATTGGAAGCTGTTTTAAAATGGCGTTATCACCATATGGTGCAATATTCAGAGGTTAGGGCGGACATTCGGACATAGCGTATGATTCCTGCTAAATGAGACCTTCCCTGACCTCCTGTTTCTCCTCATACTCCATCCAGGGAAGGAGGTGGTGCTCCTGATGCAGGCGCTGAACTCTCTGGCCACTCCAGAGGAGAAGCTGGCTGCGCTGTGCAAGAAATACGCAGACCTGGTATGAGTGCTGTGTTAGCGTAGCATGTCTGTTATAGCGTAGCATGTCTGAGTTAGCGTAGCATGTCTGAGTTAGTGTAGCATTAATGAGCTAGCGTAGCATGACTGAGTTAGCGTAGCGTGTCTGTGTTAGTGTTAGAGTAGTATGTCTGTGTTAGCATAGCATGACTGAGTTAGCATAGTGTGTCTGTGTTAGAGTGTTAGAGTAGCATGTCTGTGTTAGCATAGCGTGTCTGTGTTAGAGTGTTAGAGTAGCATGTCTGTTAGCATAGCATGACTGAGTTAGCATAGTGTGTCTGTGTTAGAGTGTTAGAGTAGCATGTCTGTGTTAGCATAGCGTGTCTGTGTTAGAGTGTTAGAGTAGCATGTCTGTGTTAGCATAGCGTGTCTGTGTTAGAGTGTTAGAGTAGCATGTCTGTGTTGGCATAGCATGTCTGTGTTGGCATAGCATGTCTGTGTTGGCATAGCATGTCTGTGTTAGCGCAGCGTGTCAGAGTAAGCGCAGCGTGTCCGAGTTAGCGCAGCGTGTCCGAGTGTGCGCAGCATGTCCGTGATGGCGCAGCATGTCCGTGTTAGCGCAGCGTGTCCGTGTGAGCGTAGCGTGTCCGAATGTGCGTAGCGTGTCTGTGTTAGCGCAGCATGTCCGAAGCACCGTAGCATGGCTGACTTGGCGTTGTGTAGCATGGTTTGGGTAGCATGGTCAAGTTAGCGTAGAAAGTCTGACTTTGCGTAGCATGGCATTGTTGATGTAGCATGCCGCAGTTTGTCAGTCGCAGGGCAGTGGTTTTTAGCACTGATCTCTCTTTATTCACTGGATCGCTGATAGACTGAAAAAACTGAAGTGATTTGCCGCCATGTTGGTCCTCCCCACTCATGTAGTCACGCCATAGAAATGCCTGTAATGTAATTACCATAACAATGTAATCAATACATGTATATTACATGTACATCATCAATTTAGCACGTTTGGAGCATCATCAGATAGTGTGTGTCTGTAATATTCTTAATATCTGGCTGCAGTATTATTCTGCCTCATTTACATTACGGTAATTATATTGTGATGGATTTGTATAATATGTTATATTACATGATTCATAGACTTCATATTTATAAATATGATGTGTCTATTTTTTATTTTTTTTGCCATAAATGACCATAATGTACCGATGCTATAAACAGCCAATGTGTGTCAAAGCGATGAATTTATCTTTATTTTAAGTCTCCAGTCCCCCAGTAAATGAGAACATCATGGTTGTTTGAGGCTTAAGCTCACAGATTGTTTACACTGCGACCGGTCTAACTGGGTCCGCTCCTCATCAGCCTTACACCCGTCTGTCCCTTCTACCCGTCTCACCACCAGGGAGAACAGAGCGTTCAGCCGCTGTGCCCCCCTGCCTCTGGAACTCTCTACCATCCTTACTGAGAAACACTGACTCACTTCTCCATTTCACTACTCAAAACGCCATTTCTCTTAAATATTATTCTCCCATCCCAGCCTTCGTTTTTTTTAAATGGTTTTATTCCGTGTTTTAACTTTGTTTCTCCCATTGGGTGTTTATCTTTTGTGCCGTGACCTTGACTGTCCAGAAATGCGCCTTTGACATAAAATGTATTATTATATTTATTATTAGGGAGTACCAATATGGTGGCTAGTGACTTCACAGCACTGTGTACTACCAACGGCCTATCACCAGTCCATTTAATGGAGATCAGTGGTGCATCTTCCTCTTAGCCTTGCTGGGCGCCTCACAGGCTGATGCAGGCACTCAGACTGTAGCCGTGGTAACAAGGACAGATGCTTGTAGCTGCTTCCTCTGTGGTTCTCTCATAATCTCTGCCTCCCAGCTGAATTTTCTGCTGGGTTCTGGAGGTTTTTCTGCTGTCATAGCCTCGTAAAGTGTTTGTGTCCTAACGTGGTTCTGGTCCGGTCTGTGTCCAGCTGGAGGAGAGCCGCTGCATGCAGAAACAGCTGAAGGCCCTGCAGAAAAAGCAGTCTCAGATCGTCAAGGAGAAGGTCCACCTCCAAGGAGAGCACAGCAAAGCCATCCTGGCCCGCAGCAAGCTGGAGAGCCTCTGCAGAGAGCTGCAGAGACACAACAAGACCCTGAAGGTAAGCTTCTGCTCCCGAGGAGAACCAGGTCCCTGCATTCTCACCTTCAGTGATTGTCCCCTGCAGGAGGAGAACGCCCAGCGGTCTAGGGAGTATGAGGAGCAGAGGAAGGAGGCCATGCTGCACTTCCAGGTGACTTTGGGGGACATCGAGGTCCAGATGGAGCAGCACAGCTCCCACACGGCCAAGCTGAGGCAGGAAAACATGGACCTGGCCGACAAGCTCAAGAAGCTGATCGAGCAGTACGAGCTCAGGGAGGAGGTACGGAACTACTGCTGTACACAAGCTCAGTGCTTCTATCAGTTCTAGATCTACCTGAGTTTCCTAGTCATCGGTCTATGTGTCAACCGGTGGTTCTGCAGCTCGCTAACCGTGTTCTGTTCTGCAGCACATAGACAAAGTCTTCAAACACAAGGAGCTGCAGCAGCAGCTGATGGACGCCAAGCTGGTGAGGATCACAGAGATGATGAGGGAGGTGGAGGACAAGCAGCAGCGCGAGAGGGACCTGGTAACTATGGCAACTGCTTCATCTGCATCATCCCTGCTGGTAGTAGTGATGCTATTAGTGTTACCCGGGTTAACAAAGCAGACTGCAGGCTATTGAAATCATGAAAACCCAGTTAGAAACCAGTCCATGACCCGCTGTCCGTCTGTCTCGTTTCAGCTGCTGAAGGACGCCACCGAGTCCAGACGGAAATGTGAGGCTATGAAAGAGCAGGAGGCTCAGCTCAAACAGCAGGTGAGCCGGGGATCAGAACCGAGCCTGGAGCAGCAGAATGTGGTCCCGAGGTCTGACCCTCTTCTGTCCCCGCAGCTGTCCCTCTACATGGACAAGTTTGAGGAGTTCCAGAGCACGCTGGCCAAGAGCAACGAGGTCTTCACCACCTTCAGGCAGGAGATGGAGAAGGTGAGCTCTGATTGGACCACAGGAGCCAATGACCTCAGCTCACAGTCTGATCCAGTGAAGTGGGCCTGGGAGAGGCGGAGCTTGGTTATTATGGGATGTTAACAACCTTCCAGGTCACAGTCTGCATCCTTTTTCAGACCAACAGCCATGAACAAGAAATGCAAACCTAGAAGTCCACATTCAGCGCTGACAGATGAGCTCATGCTAGATCCAACCTCCAGACAGAACAGGAAGGATGGAAACTCCTAAATCCTTCAAATTTTAGATCATTTTTAGAATTGGGACAGAAAAAAATCACATTTCAGTCTTTCTGGAGCCCATTTTGTTTTGGTTCTGTAAACAATTGGATCCGGTTCTGTCCAGTTTGAGCAATGAAGGTCATACCCTGGCAATGAGAATATCGCCATGGAAACAATGTTTCTAAACACCTTGGCTGTCTGAACGTCCAGCGTAATGCCTCCATCATTACAAAGTCCACTAGCCATTGGGACGCTGGTATAAAATGACCTCACCCCTGTATAGTTCTTTATGGTTGTAAAGGGTGGATGTTTGTCTGTTACCTCCTGATTGGGACATAAACCCGAGGGAAACTCTTTGAGGACGTGAACACGGCCGTTAAAGAGCTAGGAGAGTTACGTCACTTCCTGTACCCTGAAGCATCACCGAAACAACCCCAAAAGTCTCAATAGTTCATTTAGGAGAACATTTTGATTGACGATCAAAATCCGTCAGCTGCTGATCGAGGCTGGGGGCTAGCTGCTCGGCTGGCTTCCAGGCTAGCTGCTGGGCTAGCTGCTGGGCTGGCTTCCAGGCTAGCTGCTGGGCTAGCTGCTGGGCTGGCTTCCAGGCTAGCTGCTGGGCTAGCTGCTGGGCTGGCTTCCAGGCTAGCTGCTGGGCTAGCTGCTGGGCTGGCTTCCAGGCTAGCTGCTGGGCTAGCTGCTGGGCTGGCTTCCAGGCTAGCTGCTGGGCTAGCTGCTGGGCTGGCTTCCAGGCTAGCTGCTGGGCTAGCTGCTGGGCTGGCTTCCAGGCTAGCTGCTGGGCTAGCTGCTCGGCTGGCTTCCAGGCTAGCTGCTAGGCTGGCTTCCAGGCTAGCTGCTGGGCTGGCTTCCAGGCTAGCTGCTGGGCTAGCTGCTCGGCTGGCTTCCAGGCTAGCTGCTAGGCTGGCTTCCAGGCTAGCTGCTGGGCTAGCTGCTGGCCTCACTAATCTATTTATTCACTGGATTGCTGACAGACTGGAAAAACTGAAGTACCGTGCTGCCATCTTGGTACTCCCCACTCTCACAGAGTCGTGCCATACCAATGCCTGTAATGTACTTAACATAACAATGTAATCAATACATGTATATTACATGTACATCATTAATTTAGCACTTTTGGAGAGTCATCAGATAGTGTGTGCATGTCTGTAATATTCTTAATATCTGACTGCAGTATTATTCTGCTTCATTTACATAAATTTTATTGTGATGGATTTGTATAATATATTATATTACATAGTTCATACTGACTGCAGTGTGATGTGTCTGTTTTATACCTTACATGACAGTAATCTACTGATGCTATGAAACAGCCAATGTGTGTCAAAGCGATTAATTATAATTTTTTTTTTAAGTCTCATTGTTGGTCAATGCTGTTGCGCACAGATTGTTTACATTCTGACCAGTCTAACCAGGGAGTAGCAATATGGCGGCTGGTAACTTCACAGCACCGCGTACTAGCGACAGCCTATCAGTAATCCAGATGAGTGGGTTGGCTTCTGGGCTATCTGCTAAGCTAGCTGTCAGGAGGAGCTGGGCCCAGGTTCTGGTTCTGCAGTAGTTCCTCTGATCAAAGCTCCACCGATCTGATTACATCCCATCTTTGCAGATGACCAAGAAGATCAAGAAGCTGGAGAAGGAAACGACGCAGTGGAGGACCAAGTGGGAGAGCAACAACCAGGCCCTGCTGCAGATGGCGGAGGAGGTGAGCTCCCTGATCCGGTCCCATGGGTCCAGTTCTGCTCCCAACAGCGCCTAACGGTTGGTTGTGTTGCAGAAAACTCTGCGTGATGGCCACTTCAAGGCCCTGCAGGGGAAGCTGGATCTGCTGCAGCGGCTCTGCAGAGCTCTGCAGAAGGAGAGGAACGACCTGAGCAACCAGCTCAGCCTCCTCCAGGAGCAGGGAGGCAAGGAGGAGGCACCACCCGGACCGGACCAGCAGGGGGAGCCCATGGAGGAGGAAGATTCTGAGGAGGAGGAGCTGCAGGCTGGGGGCCTTCATCAGGGACCAGAGCAGAACGATGCAGATGGAGGCAACCAGCCTGCTGCTCTGTAGCTGATGGAGCTTCTCCAGAACCGCCTTCTGGACCCGGTTCTGGGCCTGTCCTTCATATCTTTTGGTTTTTATTATGATTCACTCAATAAAATGATTACATCCAGAACATTCCCTATGTGAGGGCCTCCTCCATCAGCAGCCGGGTTCTGCCGGCCTCCTTCCTGATCCCACCTTTGGGTTCTAGCAGCAGGTCCACCTCCTCCATTAGAACTGGGTCAGGTTCTGGAGGTCCGTCAGTCTTCATGGAGCTCATCCTCTGCAGCAGCACCTCAGGCTGAAGAGAGGAAGATGAAGATGGAGGATGGCCCAGCGAGTCCATCAGAACCATGCTGGAGTTTCCTCTGAGGTCCTCCACCCGCTGCAGCAGGAGCAGCAGATCCACGAGGATCCATTCTCAGAACCAGGTTCATTCCTTTCTCCTCCATCTGACCCGTTCTGAGCTTCAGGACCAGGATGGACCTCCAAACTTTTGCCCAGTAGGAAGGAAATGATCAAAGCAGCTGGTAGTTCAAACAGGTGTGTAGATCGGACACCATGAAGCCAGGTCATCAGAGCAGCAGCTTAAAGCTCCAACATGAGCTAAGCTAATGCTAGCTTCACTGTGGTAACAGCAGATGCTAATCTTTAGTTATCTTCCTTCCATTAAAAAGTTTCCTTTAATCTCCAACATCTCTGAGGAGGCGAGACTTCCTGAAAGCAGCCAATCACAGGCAGGTACAGTCCTCCCTCCATGTAAGGACAGTTAGCTCTGAACCAGCAGCTCAGGCTGGGAGGAGAAGATGTGGAACCAGAGGAGGATCCTGGTGTTCCATGTATGGAGCATCGGATCCCATCAGGGGAGCTGGTACCTTTAGATGGTTCTGCTGCAGGGTTCCGGCCCGTAATGACTCAGGTCCTGTCAGAATCTACCTCTGTGGGTCGGGCTGGGCTTCCATGTCCTCTACCGAAAATGTTCTTCCAGTTTGTCTGACTTTTAATAAACCTTTTGTAGGATTTCCACCAAGTTTATTTATTGGCTCCTCGTCATCACTGACCCCACTTCCTGTGGCCGTGTCCAAACGTCCGCCCTGACCTCTGACCCCTCCATCACTACACAGTCACCTTTATGGGGACACGTGTTAACTGACCTTTCTGACATCACATCTAGTTTTGGTCACGTGGCTCTGACTCCTTGCACAACACCATCTTTGCACTTTAATCCCCAAAAACAAATCCCATGAGGCTTTTGGAGAAGAGCTCTTGCAAAGCCTTCTGGGATATATCTGCTCGTCTAGTGACCTTTCAATGTGCATTGTGGGAAATCTTAGCCCTATTGGGGCTCTATATACAGCGGCTCTATGAAGGGGTTAGGGTGGATGTTCGGACACAGCCTTAGACATCATGAATGAACCCAGACGCCTGGTTCTGACCCGCCACGGTTTAATCAGCTGGAAGATCTGACACACAACCACCTGATCTAACAAAAAATGGGACCAATCAAAACCGGAGAGCTGAAGGCCGGTCCAAACCAACCAGACCAGGAGGATGCAGCGTGTTCGGGTCGTCAGGAGGCGGAGCTGCAGCGCTGCTCAGGTCCCGCCCTCCCAGGAGAAGTCCAATATCCTGGATGAACTGAAACAGGTGGTCAGCTGGCTGGAGGCCCGCCTCCTCTGACATCACAGCCGCCTCTGAAGGGGAAGCAGGCGGGTCCACAGATGCAGCAGTGTCTCCTTCATGGACCCATTTAGATTCAGATGTTCTAACCTGTTTGGCTTTTTGATGCTGAACTGGGTTCGGTTCTGGAGGGACCGACCCACTGGACCCAGGCCATCTCTGTCCACAGCTGAGAAGAGGATATCCTGCAGGTTCCTCTTTAGAACATCTGGAGGTCTTCCTTTGGATCAAAGCTTCTCCCCAGCTGTGACAGAATCTAGAAATAAAATCTATAAAACCATCTTTCTAGTTCAGTATTCGAATCTTCAGGTTCTGGAGAGGAACCTTCAGCTTTGTGCTATGGGAAGGAGGATGCTGGTGGCGTTACCTAGCAACAGACCCCAAATCCTGTGGTCCAAAACAGCAGATATCAGGTTTGTTACAATATCCAGAAAATTTTTGTAGATTTTAGTTCTAGATTCTGTCAAAGGTAAGGAGAGCCTTTGATCAAATGTCAGGTTTCTATAGAATCTGCAGATGTTCTGTCTTGTTTAAATCTATAGAAAAGATTTAAAAGGACTAAATACTGTCTGTTTATTGGATAAGATTATGGATCTGATCCTTTTCCCCTTATTAGATCTACAGTCATGGCCAAAAATTTTGAGAATGATTCAAATGTTAATATTTACAAAGTCTACTGCTTCAGTTTTTATAACGGCAATTTGCATATACTCCAAAATGTTATAAAGAGTGATCAGCATAACAGCAACTAATTTCAAAGTCAATATTTGCCTAGAAAATGAACTTTATCCCGCAAAACACATTTCAGCGTCATTGCAGCCCTGCCTTAAAGAAGCAGCTAACATGGTTTCAGTGATTGCTCCATTAACAGGTGTGGGTGGTGATGATGACAGGGCTGGAGATCAATCTGTCAGGATTAAGTCAGAATGACATCACTGGACACTTTAAAAAGAGGCTGGTGCTTGGCATCATTGTTTCTCTTCTGTGAACCATGGTTATCTCTAAAGAAACACGTACAGTCATCATTGCACTGCACAAAAATGGCCTAACAGGAAAGAGAATCGCAGCTAGAAGGATTGCACCTCAGTCAACAATCTATCGCATCATCAAGAACGTCAAGGAGAGAAGTTTCATAGTTGCCAAAAAGGCTCCAGGGCGCCCAAGAACAGACATAGGCAATGTGGAGTCAACAAGTCGTCTCCATGTCATGTATTTAATCTACCCAGCCAATTAACCAGGTGAGTCCAATCTGCACAGGTTAATTCATGGTGAAGATTGGACTCACCTGCTTCAGTGGCTGGGTAGAACAAATACATGACATGTAGATGACTTGTTGACTCCACATTGAGGTCCTGAAGAGGAGGGGTCAACACTGCAAATATTGACTTGCAGTGTTACTCAGAATATGATTGCAATTGTATTTCTGTGTGTGATGACAGCATCTGACATGAAAACCAGAGGGCAGCAGATCAGGTGAAAATACAATATTTGTGTCATTCTCAAAACTTTTGGCCATGACTGTAATAAACGTAGATGTCCATCATCATGAGCTACACTGCAGATCCTATTATGGATATAGATATTACTATAGATCCTATTATATATATAGATATTACTATAGATCCTATACAGATGATATTATAGATCCTATTATTGATGCAGATATCATAGATATTATAGATATTATTATAGATATCAGAGATATATATTACCAGAGATCATATTATATAGACATTATAGATATCATGGATAAATCCTATTATAGATAAAGATATTATAGATCCTTTACAGATATAGATATTACTATAGATCCTACTATAGATATAGATATTAGTACAGATAGTATTATAGATATAGATGATGTAGATAACATTATAGATCATACTATATATATAAATAGATATAATAGGATCTATAATATCTATGATATCTATATCAATAATATGATCAATAATAACATCTATATCTATAATAGGATCTATAATAATATCTATGATATAGATATATATCCTTTTATAGATATTATAGATGTTACTATAGATATTTAATCAGTTGATTGGACATTTAAACTTCAGATTTTGCTTTTTTTCACCTCAATCTTATAAAAAGGCAGATGAGGATATAAAATCAATCTGCTGCTTAGTTTCCAGCAGTAACCGGAAGTGAGCCCGTCCATATTTGGTCTGTCTCCAGGTGTCTTTGTCCTCTGCATCCTTCACATCTTCATCATTTATTAAACTGCTGTTCTCACACAGAACCATTGATGCTCGGATGTCCAGTCTAGAGTCTCGGGCCCAGTTCGATGTAGAGCAGATCCGTCCGAACCACAGTGGTTCTGCAGCGACATGGTTTGTCCCAGACCGTGGGGTACCAGGCGGGGGAGCTGGTGTTCGCCAAGATGAAGGGATACCCCCACTGGCCAGCCAGGGTGAGTGAGGGGGAGCAGGCAGGTAAACAACCACAGGGCTGCAGTCAGTTTCCTTCAGATTTTCAGCTTTTTGTAGAAATAAATATAAAATAGACCAGAAAAGAGGATTTGTTCACTTTATAGTTTGTGTTTGTTTTGTAAATGATCCCTGAGAGAATAAAGTCTTTTCTATTCAGTTTATTTCTATAGCGCCAATTCACATCATATTGTCTCAAGGCACATTACAGTTTACCATATCATCCAGTCAGATTGATTCAAAGTTTTCTATCGGAGGAAAATCAGCTGATTGCATCGACTCATTGACTCTTCATCAATCCCTCACACTAAGCATGCTTGTAGCGACAGTGGAGAGGAAAAACTCCCTTTTAACAGGAAGAAACCTCCAGCAAAACCAGGCTCAGTGTGAGCGGCCATCTGCTGAGGCCGACTGGGGTTCAAGGAGACAGAAGCAGACATAGAAAAAGCAGCTGTAAAAGGCGGCCCCATCCAGGAAACACACAGCCAGGCAGACGAGCTCCGAGCCAGCTCCCATGTCAGAGGATGAAGAGAGCACATCCACTTAGTCACAGTTAGAGAAACAGGACTACACTGAAAAACAGGCCAAGCTCCAACATCTAGAAACAAAGGTGTTGATGGCAGCAGCACAGCTGATATTTCTCTCCAGGATGGAGTCACAGCCAAACAGGAACAGACCAGATGAAGCTACTATGAGAAAAAGCAGAGAGAGCAGAACGTTAGAGATTGAACTAACAGATTCTGCAGAGTGGGAGAATAGAGATAGAATGAAGCAGAATGAGGAAAAAGGGGTCCCTATGTCCTCTAGCAGTCTAAGCCTATAGCAGCATAACTATAGAGATAGCTCAGGATAACCTGAGCCACTCTAACTAGAAGCTTTATCAAAAAGGAAAGTTTTAAGCCTAGCCTGAAAAGTAGACAGGGTGTCTGCCTCACAGACTAAAACTGGTAGTTGGTTCCACAGGAGAGGAGCCTGATAACTAAAAGATCTGCCTCCCATTCTACTTTTAGAAATTCTAGGAACCACTAGTAAACCTGCAGATTGAGAGCGAAGTGCTCTGTTAGGAACATAAGGAACAATCAGATCTCTGATATCAATTGGAGCTTGGCCATTTAAGGCTTTATATGTGAGAAGGAGGATTTTAAATTCTATTCTGGATTTAACAGGAAGCCAATGAAGAGAAGCCAGGATAGGAGAGATATGATCTCTCTTTTTCATTTTCATCAGAACTCTGGCTGCAGCATTTTGGATCAGCTGAAGGCTTTTAACTACAGTTTGTGGACTTCCTGATATTACAATAGTCCAGCCTCGAAGTAACAAATGCATGGACTAGTTTCTCAGCATCACCCCTGGACAGGAGATTTCTAATCTTTGCAATATTCCTCAGATGAAAGAAGGAAATTCTAGAAACCTCTTTGATATGGGATTTAAATGACAGGTCCTGATCAAAAACAACACCAAATTTTTTTACTTTATTATCTGAAATCAGTTTAATCCCATCCAAATGAAGTGACTGACTAATCAGCTTCTTTTTCAAAGACTCTGGTCCAAAGACTATAACTTCTGTTTTGTCTGCATTCAGAAGGAGAAAGTTAAGAGTAATCCAGGTTTTTATGTCTTCAGACATGCCTGTAATTTATGTAATGGGTTAGCTTCATCTGGATTATAGACAGATATAGCTGGGTATCATCAGCATAACAGTGGAAATTAATCCCATGCTGTCTAATAATTCTACCGATTGGGAGCATGTATAAAGTAAAGAGAATTGGTCCTAGCACTGATCCCTGTGGTACTCCACAGGTAACCTTTGAGCATGTTGAAGATTTGTCATTAACGTGAACAAACTGAATTCGATCTGATAGATCAGATTTAAACCAGTCTAGTGCTGTTCCTTTAATTCCAACAAAATATTCAAGTCTTTCTAAAAGAATATTATGGTCAACTGTATCAAATGCAGCACTGAGATCCAACAGGACGAGCACAGATACAAGTCCATTATCTGAGGCCATGAGAATATCATTAGTGACTTTCACCAGAGCTGTTTCAGTGCTATGATGAGCTCTAAAGCCAGACTGAAACTCTTCAAAAACTTCATTATGGTGTAAGTGATCGCAAACTTGTTTGGCAACTACTTTCTCAAGAATTTTAGATAAGAAAGGAAGATTGGATATAGGTCTATAATTGACCAAGTCATCTGGGTCAAGAGACGGTTTCTTAAGCAGAGGTTTAATTACAGCAACCTTAAAACCCTTTGGTACCCCTGTAACAGAGATAGATTAATCACATCTAAAATGGAGGAGGAGATCAAATTGAATACCTCCTTAAATAACCTGGTTGGAACTGGATCTAACATCCAAGTTGAAGGCTTAGATGAAGACAATAGTTTTGCTAACTCAGAAAGTTCAACTGGATCAAAGCAGTCTAAACCCGGTTTAGATTCCATGACTACCTCAGATACAATCGCGGATAGAGGAGTGCTAATGATCTTATTTTTAATAAGATCAATCTTTTTTATAAAGAATCCCATAAAATCATTGCTGCTAAGAAGGTGGAATGGACAGTTCAACTAAGCTATGGCTCTGGGTGAGTTTGGCAACTGTAATAATATATACATATATCTGGGATTATTCTTATTTTCCTCTATTAATGAGGAGAAATATGCTGTTCTTGCTTTACAAAGGTCCTCTTATACAGCAGTAAACCATTTTTCCAGACTAGGAAGGACTCCCGTAGGCCTGTGGAGCGATATTTTCTCTCCAGTTTCCTAGCATTTTGCTTCATAATGCACAGCTCTGCATTAAACCAAGGAGCAAGCTTTCTATTTTTAACGGTTTTCATTTTCAAGTGAGCTGCGTTGTCTAAGGCAGTAGGCAGAGAACTAGCAACCCCATCAACAAAATCATCAACCTGTGAAGGGGAATAAGCTAAGCTTTTGCACTCTGCAGCACTGCTCAGCCACACAGAGGAGAGAGAAAGTAAAGCAGATTCTTTAAAATTTATAACTGCACTATCTGATAAAGATCTACTAAAATGTAACCTTCTTTTGGGGGAGGAGAACTCTGTTAAAGTAATCCTGAAGGTTATTAGAAAGTGGTCAGAGAGGACAGGGTTGTGAGGAAATACTGTTATTTCTTCACATTCTATGCCGTATGTCAGCACAAGATCCAACGTATGAAGATGGGAATGTGTGGGACCATTCACATTTTGAACAAAGCCAATAATGTCTAAGATAGCATTAAAGGCTGCTCTTAAGCTATCGCCTTCAATGTCAGCATGGATGTTAAAATCTCCCACTATGATGACCCTGTCAGTATTTAATACCAAATCAGAAAGGAACTCTGAAAACTCATCTAAAAATTCAGAGTAAGGACCTGGTGGACGATACAAAGTTACATAAAGAAGTTTTCTTGCCTTGAAATTTGGATGAGGAAAATTAATTATTAAATGTTCAAAAGAGTTGTAGGTATTAACTGTTTTGGGAGTAATCAGTAAGTCAGACTGAAAGATTGTTGCTACTCCTCCTCCTCACCCAGAACTTTTGGGTATGTGAAAATTTAAATAGCTTGAAGGAGTTGCCTCATTTATGCTCACATAATCCTCTTGCTGCAGCCAGGTTTCTGTAAGGCAACATAAGTCAATGTGATTATCACAAATCAAGTCGTTAACTAGCAGACTTTTAGAGGAAAGAGATCTTATGTTAAACAGACCACATTTAATCGTTTTAACTTTTTCCCCAATTGGAGTTATTTTTATTTTTATTAGATTATAGTGATTTACTCCTTTGGGAATATTTACTAATTTATTTGATTTTGGGCATGGGCTAAACACTGTCTGGATGGAATAAAGAGACGACATGTGGCTAAACATGTCATCACTGGTCAGATCAGGGAGGGGACCAGAGAAAAGAGTCCGACATTTTTTTGGCAAACTTACACACCGAAGCAACACAGCGTGAATAACAATTTTACTGTATTTGACCTTATCCTTAGCCAGCAGTTTCAGGTAGGATTTGATGTCGCCCGTTCTGGCCCCCGACAAACATTTGACTATGGTCCCTGGTGTCTCTAATGCCACGTTTCTGACTATGGAGCTGCCAATCACCAGAGCGGGCTTCTCAGTGGGTGTGTCGCTGAGTGGGGAAAACCGGTTAGAAACATGAACGGGTTGGTGGTGACCAGTGGGCAGAGATCCACGACTGCTTTCTGCTTACAGTAAACCAATCGCCTGGCTGAATCCTGCAGTTCTGTGATAAAAAGATAAAAAATTCATCTTGAGGATTTTTGACAAGGGAGCACTGTCAAGCTGTGGCGACAGGATGTAACTCCCCCCTGAGCAAAAACTGGCTGAAAGGACATTGAATAAAACGACATGATTTACATAAAAACATCCTCATTTGGTTGAAAACTGAGGAGGAGAAAAGCTGTAATTTTTAGATTGTTGAAAAGACGTTGAAGATTGGTTTTGTAATATGTTTTTCTTGTCTTTTATTGGGCTACAGGGGACAGAATCAGACCAACCAAACAGCCCAGTGGACCAAATCAAGACTATGACGGCCCAACCACATTAGCATAGAAACTGTCCCACACCGTTTGTTGCTGTGTTTTTCTTTTCTTTAGACATAGATCTCATTATGTCTTTAATAGATTAACCTTCTCTATCTGTTCTGGTTCTAGATGCTGCACAGACTTTTTAAGTTGAGCTTTGCTTTATAGAATGTGCCGCTGGTTTTTATTTAATTTTTTATTAACTTCTAATAATCTGTTCCAGTCAAATGTGGGAAATAGTTTTCATTTGTGTATAATACAGAGACAGAAGTAGAAAGAATGAGCAGATCTGTTCACTCTGCCTATTCAGAGCCTCTCTATGCAGTCAGGGTGACATGGAAAAAAACGTTGGCAGCTGGTGTGTTCAGGCCAGATTTGGATACTCTGAGATGTTAGATCCCTGAAATTACATGTAAAAAAATACTTTGTTTTGTTGGCATCATCTGTGGAAATCTACAGATTCCAGGTGATCTTTTTTTTTTCTATTCTCAGTTAAAATAAAATACTACTTTGCACTAAATGTAAAATGAAACCATCAGGTCTCAGTAAATATATCAGTCTTGTTACCTTTATCTCATACCTAGATAACCCACGCTTTGTTAATGTTGCTTCCTGAAGCTCTGCCGAACAGTTTTTATGTTTTTTACTTATAATAAAAAGTGTCCTTACCGAACTTAAAAACAGGAGAGTTTTCAGTATTACACACACCACTAAAATAACCTCTGAAAAAAACTTCTGGCAAAATCCATTGTTTTATTTCAAAGACATGATAGGTAACATTTCTCTTATTCTTTAGAAGCCTTATTCAATTTATTTAATTCATTGTTTTACAGCAGAGGTGTCAAGTAACGAAGTACAAACACTTAGTTACTGTACTTAAGTACACTTTTTAGGTATCTATACTATACTCCATTACTTATTTTTCCTCCTACTTCCTTTAAAACAATTGTTACTCGTTATTCTTGGCTTCGGTTTTAGATCGCAGATTAGCTCCTTGTGTACTACTCCCTTTAGAGGACAGCACAAACTCTAACCAGAGTAGAAAAAGAAGTGGGAGGCCGCGTTACACAACTGAGCAAGAAGATAAGTACATTAGAGTCTCTAGTTTTAGAAACAGACGCCTCACAGGTCCCCAACTGGCATCTTCATTGAATAGTACCTGCAGTAGCCTGTTTGTGCTGTCCTCTGAAGGGAGCAGTACACACCATTGTAGGAAATCTTCAATTTCTTAACAATTTCTCGCATGGAATACCCTTCATTTCTAAGAACAAGAATAGACTGTCGAGTTTCAGATGAAAGTTCTCTTTTTTCTGGCCATTTGGAGCGTTTAATTGACCCCACACATGTGATGCTCCAGAAACTCAATCTGCTCAAAGGAAGGTCAGTTTTGTAGCTTCTGTAACAAACTAAACTGTTTTCAGATTTGTGAACATGATTGCAGAAGGGTTTTCTAATCATCAATTAGCCTTCTAAGCCAATGAGCAAACACATTGTACCATTAGAACACTGGAGTGATAGTTGCTGGAAATGGGCCTCTATACACCTATGTAGATATTGCACCAAAAACCAGACATTTACAGCTAGAATAGTCATTTACCACATTAGCAATGTATAGAGTGTATTTCTTTAAAGTTAAGACTAGTTTAAAGTTATCTTCATTGAAAAGTACAGTGCTTTTCCTTAAAAAATAAGGACATTTCAATGTGACCCCAAACTTTTGAACGGTAGTGAATGCATCCCCAGTAATGGTGCTATGAACAACATTAAATCCAAAGATTTTGTCTGAGGTTTGGCTGATTTATTTGTTATAGTATCTTGTTTTTCACACACAACAATAAACAGTGATGCCCACGTGAGTTTGGAAACTGCAAAGCTTTGTCTTAAGCGGAAAATCAAACGCGCATCTACACAGCACAGAGTTTACAGACCAGTGTGATGCATAGTTATGGTGCGTTCAGGAGCAGGACATTTCATACTTACAAGGAAAGAGACATAAACGGAACAGAACTCATACAATAATGTATTTATTCAGAAACAGTGTGGGCTTTCTTATAATACTGACTGCTCTATAATTGTATTTCTGTTATTTTTTGATTATGCACATCTGCTAGCTTTTTATTCTAATAAATCCATTACAGCAGCGAATTATCAAAGTTTTTCAAAAGCCTGTTTAAAAGCTCCAAATGAGGCTTCAGATCATAAAGCGACAATTATGCTGTCATTGTTTTACAGGCAGAGTTAGCATTTGCTGACCCTTGACCTTTAACTACTGATGGATATACAGGAATACAGTGTCAGCTCCTCTGAGATAGCATGGAATGCTATCTTTGGCAATTTCTATTTTTTTTTTTTTTTTTTTTTATTTCAAAATTCAATGTATAACATGAATGCATAATTACCTCATTTTATTTCAGTGTTAAATATTGTTTAAAGTAACAGATCATTAAAAATGTCTGCAGACTTTTACTGGTTGATGATTTTCTTTATTCAGACCCCCTGATTTTTAATTGGTTCCCCTGGTTTAATATTTCTAAATATTTATTTCCCGTCATGTGCTCCATGCCATGCAGATCATTGGCTCCATCCAAATCTAGTGAAAACTAGTGTGATTGGATGAGTCCTATAACGCAAACACTCATTGGTTAGCTAAAGGAAATCATCAGAAGCAAGCAGGTGTTCTTCAAACTGCTAATGTGAATTGTCTATGCCATGCTAAAATGTCGGATTCAGAAAAAGATGCTGAAATGTCTGAAAGGTTGGACACAGACGAGAGCGTATCGGGAGACGGAGACCAACAAGACCTCCCTCATCCATGGCCCTATCTCAGAGAAGTTTTAGAATTCATATAGCGGCATCTGGCTGTTTTTTTTTAAAGTTTACTTTATACTTTAAGTAGTTTTTGGAGCTCATTCTTTTTACTTTTACTTGAGTAAAGAGGTCAAGTTGATACTTCAACTTTTACCACAGTGTTTTCAAACTGCAGTATCTATACTTCTACTGAAGTAACAAATATGTGTACTTTTGACACCACTGTTTTACCGTTACTCAAAAACCTGAATATAAATTTAGGATTTAAATAAGTGTGATCTAATCAACAGAAAATATGAAAAAAGATCCATCTATATTCTAAGATTATTTAATAATCTTTTTTTAATACATGAAAAACCTGTTATAAAGCTGCTTTTTGACATAAAAAACTTGTAGTTTCCACTGTCTTCCAGCAGGTGGCAGCAAAATATAATCATCCAGGTGACATGCCAGTGAAGCAATAAAAGTCCTGTATGTTCTCTGCTGTACATACAGCAGAGTACATACACTTTACTTGACTATATTTACTTTACCTGAATAATTGTTAGGAGCGGGTACTTATAACTTTCACAGCACTTTATTTCCAGGAAGCTGTTAGTTTGTTTTAGCTCAGTTTAGCCTTTTAATCCACGGCTGCTGTTTTTCTGTTGTAGCCCTATGGACTGAATCTGGATGCCACTGATTTAGAGATTTAAAGGAGAAGTTCGGTCAGCAAGGAATAATCAATGGATCATTATCTATTCCTAAAACGAATATGTTCGCGGTGATTTAAAGTAGTAGGGAAGTCATTTTTAAATTTCAAATCATTCTGCCTTAAACATGTATATAAATGTACTCTTTATCAGATGATATTGTCCCAAAAGTTAGAAAAATTCTATTTAAAAAAAAATTCTGTCTTAAAATCTGTGTTGTTTTTTTCCCCTGTTATCTTCTGCAGGCCAGTTAGTTCTACGTCAGCCTGAACACCTAAATTCGGCCAATCATATATCAACGTTCATCTGTCAATCAAATGTTTTCAGTCATAGCATCTTGATTCATATGTTGCAGCTAATATACGCAACGGTTAAAATCAGAATCCTTTCCTTTCCCATTGAGTTCCGTCCCAGTGTTCACGGGGATGGACGTCTGTGTCTTCAGCAGGCGTAGAGCTAACAGAACTGGCAGCGTTGCGAGGCAAGGGCTCAAACATGTACAGCTGGAAGCCTTCTACACCAAACCAAGCTTCTGCTGCCCTGGCGTCCTCTTCCACAACATCTTCGTCCCAACTTTCCTCCTCTAAATAAAAAATGGATGACGGAGTAGACTCGTCCACGACCTCCGACACTAAACTCTCCTCCTCTTGCATGTTTCCTCTGTCCATAGCGATCCTTGACAGTGTCGTTTCTAAGTCACCAATTTAGTGCTACTTGGTCCCAATGAAATTTCCCATTGGGAACCTGCTAGCACTAAGTTGCTAACTGGTTAGCAAGATGCTTCCCACAAACCAGCCACAACCAAACCTGCTTGCGAACAATCCCCGCAACAATCCCGCACACTTGATAATCAACAAATCACAGTCACTTAATTAACTCGTGTAAAGTCGGGCACCACTCCGGAGAATTTGGACTCCTACTCCGTCCCATCTCAACCGGTCCAGCAGAAAACCGTCATTGTTGAGCCTGGTTCCGCCAGAGGTTTCTTCTCAATGGGGAGTTTTTCCTCTCCACTGTCGCTTTATGCTTGTTCATCACGGACACGTTCTCTCAGCCTGTGTTATCCAAGCTGGACTTCCATCTTCGAGGTCGCTGAGTAAAGCTCTAGTACGCAAATTCAGGACAAGGACAAAGGACAACATCGCAAATACAAGGGGCTGAAATTAGTTTCCTTCGCAGGGTGGCTGGGCGCACCCTACTAGATCCTGTGAGGAACTCAGTTACCCAGGAGGAGCTCAGAGTAGAGTTGTTGCTCCTCCATGTTAACAGGAGCCAGCTGAGGAGGCTCAGGCATCCGTTCCTGATGCCTCCTGGTCGCCTCCATCTGGAGGTGTTGTAGGCATGTCCCATTGGGAGGAGGCCTGGCGGAAGGCCCAGAACACGCTGGAGGGACGATGTCTCTGAGCTGTTCTGGTGTCACCTCGGGGTCCCCCCAGAGCAGCTGGAGGAGGTGTGTGTGGATCAGGAAGTCTGTGCATCTCTGCTTAGACTGCTGCCTCTGCGACCCGGCCCCGGATAAAGAGGAAGAAAATGGATGGATGGAAGGATCAACAAAGCTGGAATAAAAGAGATATGGTTTGTGCACAAAAATATAACTTTGTTCCCACTAAACAATCATTTCTGGCCTCAAAATACTATTAAGTGGATGAGAATTACTAATTTACGTGCAGGAAATATTAAGTTGTACAGGAAAAAAATATATCTAATGTGTGCACAAAGTATTCTTCTATGTCCATGTGCCATACTTACGGCTACAACATGTGACGTTTAGTGGCCCAGATCCAGTTGAGCGGTGGGGGGCTTAATGGGGCAGTTATCTGGCTTTGCCCTAATATCACTGCCAGGCATATGCACATTTGTATACATTACAGTTTCTTCCAATCACAATAGGAGCATTTTCACTTTCTTGAAACATCCATCCATTTTCTGACATGCTTTTCACTGGTGGGGTCATGAGGGTTGCTGGTGTCTATCTCCAGCTGTTTATAGGCAAGAGGCGGGGTCCACCCTGGAAAGGTCTCCAGTCCATTGCAGGGCAACACAGAGACAAACAACCATTCATGCACACACTCACATCTACAGAGAATTTAGAGAAGCCAGTTAACCTGACAGTCATGTTTTTGGACTGTGGGAGGAAGCTGGAGTACCCAGAGAGAACCCAAGCATGCACAGGGAGAACATGCAAGCTCCATGCAGAAAGACCCCGGGCTGGGAATCAAACCCAGAACCTTCTAGCTGCAAGACAGCAGTGCTACCCACTGTGCCACTAAGCAGGATTTTCTTGAAACATCTAGGTAACACTTTTCTGTCAGATTCCTTCGTCAAAAGGTGGATTTCACATCATTTTCATGCTGTCCATCCTTAGCAGAGCACAAGGATGCATTTTATGTGCCAAACACCCTCTGCTTGCCCATCATGGTCACTAAAGGTGCAGTCGGGGGAGAAGAACAGCAGAAACACTTAAGCTGTTACTGGAACAATTAATGAAATGACTTGATGGTGAAATCTCTTCTGGATCATTCATCATATCTGAATCAATCAAGGTCAATTTATTTCTAACTGCGGTGCCCTCGCTGCGCAGGGCTGGTTATGCTGCATCATTACATGATCAGGCTCTACTGTATCAATTTCTCTTTTATACTGTTATAATTTGTAGCTTTTGTGGTTATTATCACATCCCCCCCACCCCCCACCCCCACCCCCCACCCCCACCCCCCAACCCCCCAACAGGTGGGCACAAAGTGAGGCAGATGCAATTTTTCAGAAAATATTTGAGATAAAAATATTTAATATTAGAGTGACTAAATATATAAATATATCTGCGTTAGGTATATGTAATATGTTTTCTTTAAATAAGGGTCCATTAGAACTCCCCCCATACCAACATAAAATGGTTTAACCAGGACAACAGCAGGCTGCAACTTTTAAAGTTTTTTTTTTTTACTGCAAACTAAAAATGTCAGGTTTTCAGATAAGAAAAGAGAAAAAGGGAAGATGGCACCAAAGGCTTGGTGGATTTTAGGAGTAAATATTAAAAATAAAGTGAGAATGAGTCAGGAACAGGTCCAGCAATGGAATTGCAAAGCCAGGTAAGAAGCAAGGATTTTATTAATGTGATTTTAAAGTATAGCATCCGCTAGCTCGTGTAAGGGGGAAACCATCTTTACTTTTAAAGAAATACTTGAGCTCAGTGCCAAAATAGCAGAGAGATGGCAGAGGTCCAGGTGCAGGGGGAAAGACAGATGGCAGCTGAGGTGCGGCAGCTTCAGTGTTTGAGTAGGAGACAGAGAGCCATCCCTACCCCTAACAGAGACAGTGCAGGTAGGGGGGCTCGCTGCCCGATCGGAGAGTCTGAGCATAGTGGCTCAGAGATGGATCATGCCGTTAATTTCAATGAACCTGCGCTGTGGCCAACAAAAATGACCGATTCTGATCAAGTGATGTTGTGCGTTTAATGGGAAAATTGAAGTCTTTCTCAGAGATGGCGAATGAGCTGCCAGCAGATATAGAGCACAGAGAATCCTCAGAGTATCTAACCTAGTCTACCTCCCACAATGGAAGGGAAAAATTGTTAGGGACTGGCTGATATACAGCAGGTCAAAAAAGGCCATATTGTTGCTGCCGTAATTCCTGTTCTCTTATGAAGTAGATAGAAGTTCAGCTAGTGCACTAAATTCAATAGATGGGATGAAAATGTGCATCATGAAATACAGAAAGCTAATTTCCAGGGCATGAAAGAAACTCTGCACACAAAAACCTTGTTGTTGTCCGGGCCCTAAACCCAAAGCTGTCAGCTGGCCTGGTTATTATTCTCAGCATTAGGTTTGTGATCTCAGCCTCTGCCCCGACCAGCCATTCTTTTTTCATCTGTTCCGCTCATCGGAACGCCTCTGCCTGCTGAAGGCTCACTCCAAAGATGCTCCATGTGACTAGATGCTCTCTGTTTATTGTTTCCGTGGATGTATACAGACAACAGCTCCATTTTTAACCCACCAGTGATAGACTGAAAGGGTGAACATAAAGCCTACAGAAATAAAGCATTGATTACGATCAACCAAGAGAAAAGGAGGAGCGATAAAAACTGTGGGTGTAAAATAAAACATATCTATGCTAGTCCTGTTTCTCTGACTGTGACTAACTGGATGTGCTCTCTTCATCCTCTGACATGGGAGCTGACTCGGAGCTCGTCTGCCTGGCTGTGTGTTTCCTGGACGGGGCCGCCTGTGGAGCTGGTTGACAGTTACCTTTTGTATCTATGCTTCTTTTTCTATGTCTGCTTCTGTCTCCTTGAACCCCAGTCAGCCTCAGCAGATGGCCGCTCACACTGAGCCTGGTTCTGCTGGAGGTTTCTTCCTGTTCAAAGGGAGTTTTTCCTCTCCACTGTCGCTACAAGCATGCTTAGTGTGAGGGATTGCTGAAGAGTCAATGAGTCGATGCAATTAACTGGTTTTCCTTTGATAGAAAACTTTGAATCAATCTGACTGGATAATCTGGTGAACTGTATCAAACAATGACCTGAGATGATGACCTTGAATTGAACTGAATTGAATTAATGCCCTCTGCTTGACCTTCCCTGGGATTTTGGACCAGATGGAAAGTTTTTATTTACCAGCTAAATCCTGGCTTATTGTAGCTCCATGTGTCCTTGAAGTTCTGTTGAACTTCTACATGTGCTAAAACTTTATGCTTTGCTCTCACATTGAAACCACTGTTTATTAATGTGCTAAAACCAGATAAATCTGGCTTCCATGGCTGCCAGTAGTGTCCTGTCAACTTCCATGATACTAAATAGCCGCAGTCATAACAATGCCTGCGACCAGCCATAGAGCTTCATACCCATAAAGCCCCCCGGCACGCTCAATTTATCATACATTTTGCAGTTTCACACCCGCTCACACAGAGCCCTTCATGGAGCATTAATGTTGGTCTGTGAAGAGAACGTTTGACACTCAGCCTGATGCACCTTCCACAGCTTGCATTCATTCCCAACCTGATGAGAGAAGCGCAAAGAGACAACCCCGCCACCCAAACAGGGACCATTTGGTTTGCGGCGGACACCATGCGCTCTAAAGACATGATCTAAATGCTCGTCAGAGATTGTTTTGCCACTGTGGGCCCTCAGCAATGACATAAGGGAAGGGGTTAGAGGGGCACCCCCCCCAGCCTTGTGGAGGCCAGCCAAGATGAATATGAGGAAATGAGGCAGACATCCAGTAAATAATAGTTGCCATTGTGCCTCTCAGCAAGCAGAGGTTAGGGTTGGGCTGGAAGGGGATGGTGAAGGGGGGGGGACTCTGCATGATATGCCAGGCCCTGACATGGCAACCGGACCCAGAGCTGTCACCCCTGCGGAAACATCACCCTCGCCTCCACAATTTGTGCACTTAACACTTCAGTTGGCACATGACAGGTGCTTATTTCCCAGTGCTGGCTTTTTCCCCTTGCAGCGATGCCGCTGAAGTCCGAGCAGACGCGGCATCTGGTGGGAGGGTCTAACCACCAAGAGGAGGAGGACCAGCGATACGTTTTAGAAGCCTCTGCTGTGGGAGTGGGCATTACTCTATGGAACAAAGCACTCCTGTTCACAGAACATTCTTTAAAAAAAGGTTTCGTTTCTGAAATTTTAAAAGGCATGTAAGCAGACCTGATGAACGTGAGCTGTAACTAGAACCTTTACTGCAGCAGCTGGGAAACACAGTGGGACCCACTGATTGGTGTAATTAGCATAAGGAGGGGTTCATCTTCTTTACCATCAGTTTTAGAGTTAGTCTGGCCTGAAATAGAAAACATATCTTTAGCCACTCTTATACTGTTACTGATGACCATAAAAGGCAATATAGTTCAGAGTCCTTTTTGATTTAACAAAAACAATTAAACAAGTCATGGAAAAAATCAAAGTAAATTATATTGTTTTACAGATGTTGATTCGCTTCTCTTTAGCCTCTTTCCCATTGAAAATAGCAGGTTAACACGTTTTTCAAACATGGCTCGACCAGATAACAATCGCCATTTAGCTTCCTTCCCATTGGCTCAGAAAACGCTGGGTCTAACGCCTCAATAGCAGCTGCTGTGGCTGCTTGTCTGGTGACACCATCACCAGGGGCAGATTTAGGGAATTTGGGGCCCTGAGCAAAGACAGGCAGGGGGCCCTCTGAATGGAGAAGACACATAAAACAGAGCCATTCTACAGATATAGAAATGTTAATAGAATAGACATCCATTATCTGTTCTAGGTCTTGTCCCTCTCTTCTTGTCCCTTTTCTTCTTGTTTTCCTCTCTATGTTTTGTACTCATGCTGTCTCTAAAGGAATGAAAGATTTTTTCCAAGCACTAAGCTCACTTAGCTGATTGCTCATTCCTGTGTTTCCAAAAAGGCCAAAGTAAAAACCCAGTCCTTCTTTTCACTGTAGACAAGCCATGATCTGCTTATCTGTTCTCCATTTTTCATTTGGATGAAATAATAGCTGCATGAATCATGACAGCAGACAAGATAGAAGAGAGCAGGAGGCGGGGTTACCAATCTACTTGCTCTGGAGAGCAGAGTTCGCTGCTTTTAGATGTTGTCGCCCAAGGTCATAGGTTTGATTTTAGCTTTGGTAGGGACACTGTTGGCCTTCAGTTTCATTGGTCTGATGTCATTGGTCCTTTGCAAAAATATGCATGCTCTTTTTTATGTTTAATGTGAGCATCAGGACACATTTTTCCTCAAGAGGAAACATTTCTGTTTCACCTGGTTTCCTCTAGTAAAAAACCTTCTTTAAGGAACCTTTGGGTGATCTGATTATTAATCGATTCATCGAAAAAATAAACAGATTAATAAATTTGCAGAATAATCATCAGTTGCAGCACTAATTTTATGGCAACGTTCCAAACACACTTCTTTCATCATGTAGCAGTGAAGGGCAGCTGCTTCACCCTGAGGCTGCCCTGCAGCATTATATCTGTTTCCTACAATCATATAATGTTTCTGTTATATAAGCGTGTTTTTAATATTAAAGGATTAAATGTAACAACCTTTTATCATCGTCCTGTTTAAATAGCTCCTTATGTCTATTTTCTTTTTTTAGTGTCATCATCTACAAACACAACACTAAGAATAAGCCTTAGTTTATTCAAATATAAAATCACTTTTAACAATTATAAAAGACAATATAACACTATATTATCTGTAATCTAATAGTATCCAAATAAACAGCCTGAATCAAGCATTATTTACCAGACATTAATGTTTGTACTAATTTACTTATGGACCGTGTGGAAATCCAGAAAAATAGAGTCAATGTAAATAGAGTTCTTCTGTTTGTATTTATCCTATTTCTAGAAGTAGAAGTTATTTAAATAGAACAATTTTTATGTGGAAAACAAAAAATACCCGGACTTTTATGTTCTAAAAAAGAAATAAAACCTGCTATTTATACCTGAACTGCCGTCAAAAATGAAAACATTAATAGCAAATAAATATTGGTGAAAGGGAATCAGAAATCTTGATAGTTTACAGTCTTTGTTCATTTAAACAGCAGTTTTCTGAACTCCTGTCTGACTCAGAATATTTAGTTTAATAAAGCAATCCTAACGTTGGTTACTTTCATTTCTCAAGTTGCACAAATCCCAACTCTCTCCCTCTTCTTTACAGAACTGCAATCAGAAGCTTTCGCCTGTTTTAGCTTAAATAATATCTAATTTATTAATTGGACTAGTTTCATAGCCTAATATTAATTTTGGTAACCGCTGTATTCTAGCTTTTTTTTTTTTTTTTTCGTGCTCCAAGCACGCAGAAAGACAGAAGGAGGAACTTAAGGCAGAAAAATCATTGAGTGGAGTTAATCAGCACAGCACAGTTGATGCGCTGCTATGGGAAAGGGACAGGAGAGAGCAGGCAGCTGCAGCTACCAGGCAGAGGAGCTGAGAGAGGAAACGATGCCACTGCTGCAACAACGCTGTATAGTAAATTATAAACATCTTGTTCATATCGCCCATGTTGTCTATAAGTCTCACGTAGCAGAAAAGTCACTAGATTTGGTCCTAGGCACTTTTTAAAAGTCAAAGTGCTAAAGGGGTCTGAAAAGTCGCTAAATATAGTGATCATACAATTTGACTGGATGATCTGGTTGAACTCTAAAGTGCCTTGAGAGGACATGCTGTGAATTGACGCTATAGAAATAAACCGAATTGACTAAAGCGCTAAGTTGGCAACACTGCTCATTTCCATACAGAAACCCCACATATATATTTTTATGTAACTCAGAGTACATGTTACACTTAATAATATTACTTTAGCGATAGTTTCAAGGTGTTGCTTTATTGTGTTGGGATCTGGAGCTGTACCTCCTTCTTCCAGCAGAGTGCGCCGTGGGTCTCCTGGAGCTGGAGTCTCCCAGCACACCTGAGACGCATCTACTCATCAAGAGACCTCTCCTTTATAATCAGCTGCCAGACCTTGCTTCGACGCCGCAGTGTTGACCTTAGTTTGGTTAGCAACCTGAGCCTTGAAACTGAAGAATCTTAGTTGTCTCTTGAGAGAGATCAGATTCTAACTCTCCTCTGTTTTTGCCTCACAGGAAACCTGTCTCTAGCCTGAAGCTCTGGATGAGCTTAACCTGCCAAATCTGCCCTGGTGAGCCAACCTGAAGATTCCTATGTGGATTCCCCTGCTGCTCTTAGTGAAGAGCTGGAAACTCTGATCAAGGTCTGCCATTCAAAGTCAGAAGCTAGACGCTGCAGCTGCTCTTGAACTCTGCTGAACAAACAGTCTCTGGACCCAACGGTTCCCTCTCTCTCTCAAAGAGAAGCCCGGACTCAGTCAAGGTACAATCCTGAATTATCAAAGACTCATAACACATCTGCCTGTCTTCTAATCAAACTATCATCTCTGCAGACTTCAGTGAACCAGCCCGGACCAGTTCCTGACCCAGTACATAATCTTGTGTTTTGTGAAACTTCAATAAACTCTGTTAAACTTTTACCCAGCCTCCGTTGTGTTCTGCATGTGGGCTAAGAACCTTAAACCCATCATGATATATTGTATATCTCGTACCATGTCTTTCGGTTGTGCTGTTCTTTTCATCTCGTTACAGGTGATGAAGTAGACTGAAAATGTTTTGACAATATCTCCTTTCTATCTCTTCTTTCTTTCATCTTTTCTCTTTTTTTTCTTTTTTTCCTTTTCTTCTTTTGTTTTTCTGCTCTATTTACATTGCAGTGTCCATATAAACTGTCAAACTCCCTGCATAATTATAATAAAGTAATTTATATGCATGAAAGAAGTGGAGCAATATGGCAATTGCCATACTGCTACACTTGTGAAAGTAAAATCTGTTGGGCTCTTTTTGGCATCGAGACAATTATTCTTATTGCCACATTGCCAGACAGGACACTGTAAAAAAAAAAAAAAAGGAAACACTGCTCTTTGCATTGTTTGTTTTCAAATGGTTTGCTGCTGTCTGTTTGGACCTTTCTGAACATGTGCAGCAAAAGGACTGATCCATCCCGTCAGGTAACGTTCCCCCCATGTTAAGCAGGGGAACGCTATCTGACGGGGTTTATAGGCCAGTCAGATCAGGGGGGAACGCTATCTGACGGGCCTATAAACCCCGCCAGATTGCGTTCCCCCTGCTTAACATGGGGGGGACTCTATCTGACAGGCCTATAAACCCTGTCAGATAGTGTTCCCCCTGCTTAACATGGGGGGGACGCTATCTGACTGGCCTATAAACCCTGTCAAATAGCGTTCCCCCTGCCTAACATGGGGGGACGCTATCTGAATGGCCTATAAACCCTGTCAAATAGCGTTCCCCTCATGTTAAGCAGGGGAACGCTATTTGACGGAGTTTATAGGCCAGTCAGATCAGGGGGGAACGCTATCTGACGGGCCTATAAACCCTGTCAGATAGTGTTCGCCCTGCCTAACATGGGAGGAACGCTATCTGACGGGCCTATAAACCCCGCCAGATAGCATTCCCCCCGCTTAACATGGGGGGAACGCTATCTTACGGGGTTTATAGGCCAGTCAGATCAGGGGGGAACGCTATCTGACAGGCCTATAAACCCTGTCAAATAGCGTTCCCCCCATGTTAAGTAGGGGAACGCTATCTGGCGGAGTTTATAGGCCAGTCAGATCAGGGGGGAACGCTATCTGACAGGCCTATAAACCCTGTCAGATAGCGTTCCCCCTGCCTAACATGGGGGGGACTCTGTCTGACAGGCCTATAAACCCTGTCAGATAGTGTTCCCCCTGCCTAACATGGGGGGGACTCTGTCTGACAGGCCTATAAACCCTGTCAGATAGCGTTCCCCCTGCCTAACATGGGGGGGACTCTGTCTGACAGGCCTATAAACCCTGTCAGATAGTGTTCCCCCTGCCTAACATGGGGGGAACGCTATCTGACAGGCCTATAAACCCTGTAACGCAATAGTTATTTTTACTAGTAACTAGTTACTTTTATTGTGGAGTAACTCAGTTAGTAACTCAGTTACTTTTTGGGAGAAGTAACTAGTAACTATAACTAATTGCTTTTTCAAAGTAACATGCCCAACACTGCTAATGGTAAATACCGCTTTGACCATCACACTGGATTAGCGTTGATGATGTCACTAGACACGCAGCAGCATGGGCACAGAGGCCACTCAGCTGCCAGCGAGGGGTTAGACCCAGATTTGTTTGCGAGTGGAAAGGGAGCAGATTAGGTCATGTATGGTATCACGTAATTTTGCAGGTCAACCCGGCTCTGGTGTTTCCATAGCATACCGATCAAAGCCGAGGCAATTCTAATGCGGGTCGCTTGCCAAGTTGTATGACACGGATAGACATGTGACAGTGAGGTGTTGCCACGGCGACTAAAAGCTGATTGTTCCCAGGTTTAAACGGGTATTTTGGCCAGAGGGAACGGGGTATAAAGGTTAAGCTGGTGACATTCACACTAAAATACTGATTAGTTGCAAAGCGACTGTAGAAGCAGATCTACATGGATCTACTCTGGAACTTACTAATTTGTTTCAGCTTCATCAGCTTTTGTTTTTTATGCCTTATGAGTCATGCATCCCCTCTGCCTTTTCCTCTGTGCTGCTAAGAATCCAAGTGGACGAAGCAATCAACTGCCTTTCCTTTGATTAAAACTTTGAATCAGTTTGACTGGATGATCTGGTTGAATTGTCTCTGTAAAGTTCTTTGAGATGTGTTGTGAATTGGTGCTGTATAAATAAACTGAATTGAATTGAATTCAGGACTCTCTTTCTAAAGCTCCTACCCTTCATTCCCAGTGGCTGGAGTGAATCAACCAAGAGTCTCATTTATAAGAGTAAAACGTTTCCCGGAACCTCTGTAAGCCACTTTTCATTGAAAGGTTTGGATCTATGGAAAAGAAAACAAACGGCGTCATGCCGGCTCTGAACTGATGGTTTTAGAAAACTGTCTGCCGTAGATGGTGAGGTGGGGGGTGGAAGCTTCTCCTCATTATGATTCTGTTCGGTTTCATCTCAAACTTAACCAGTAATTTAAACTGATATGATGCTAGAGGTGGTGAACCATAACTACACAGGAGGTGACATCAATCAAAAAGGCCCAGAGACTGACTTAGATTTAATTAATTTAAAAATGCTTTGTAAATCATAAAGGGTAATTTATTGTTGCGTTTTTTTTTATCCAGGTTTTGCTGATGCTGTTGGCAGGAAGGATCTTTTGTAGCGGTCTGTCTTGCAGCAGATCCGGAGAGGCCTCTGACTGAAGACAATCTTCTGTAGAGGATACTCGTTGGTGTCCACATCTTCTTCACTTTTGAATCATCTCCAGAGATTCTGGAACATTATCTCCTTTATCAGTTGCTTTATGCTCTAACCCTTTTTCTCCAAGTCGTGTTCCTCTCCCTGATGATCACCAGAGGAATGAACATGTGGAAAACTACAAAGTTGCATTCACACCAAACTTGGTGTCGGCAGTCATTTCCTGCGAATTGTTGACCAAATTGCGTCTCAGATGCGCGGTAATTTCACGGCAGACCGCGTCATCAAGTAGGAGGAGCTGTTTACATTTCTGCTTCATTACTTGAATTTAGCAAAAAAAAAAAATAGATTATGTGCTACGCGGTGAACAGGCTCAGAGACAGAGCTCCTCGACTGGCAGACTTGGGTGTTGCTTCCTATCTGTGCCTTGTGTGGGGACCTGAGACTGAACCAGTAGAGACTCTACTGGTCTCCTCCCGGCCAGCTCCTCCTTCATTTGTGCTGTCCTCCTGGCCGACTTCTCCAATCTGTCATCCATATTTGATCCTCAGCAGTTAGTCTGTTTAGCCTGCCCAGGCCAGCCATAGCCTCTCCTAGCCCTTACATGGTTTGGGCTTCTCCAGTATTCTGCTGTTGTCCTCCATTCTCCTCCTGTACTAGCACCAGCAAACCTCTGGCATGACCCTGCTCTGGGGCGCTGTTTTCACAGCAGGTTCCTCCGATCTCTTGCTGTGGTTCCTTAGCTCCAGAGTGGGTACGGCTGGCTGCCTGGTATCAGTTCAGGTTCTCTCTCTGTCAATATTTCTGCTTCTGTCTCAGCTCCAGACTGCTGTTTCATCTTAGCTCTGCTGTCCTGGAGAATCTGGTTATCTGATAATGTCCACCACCCTTACATGCAAAGAAAATGATGTAAGGAGTTTAGAACAAGGAACCCAGAATTCAAGCACACAGATCAGATTCAGGAACAAGTGTTTATTAAAAACATACGGCTGCTTGTCAGATAGGGTCTCTCAACAGATACCCTGTAGAAACGTAAACTCAGGTCATTGACTTCAGAGCTCAGACGGGGAACGATAATGAGCATGAAAGTCACCAACCTGGTAAAGTTCAGTCTGTGCCCAGAAGAAGGAGTGAAGGCCAGATGGGTGGTTACTCTATAGCTTGTGACGGAGCCGATTCCAGAGATCCAGGAGAAAAGTGGAGCAGTGACCAGCAGCAGCCAGAGGAATAGAAGGATCCAGAGGGAATAATCCTGGAAGACAGGTACAAGGTTGATAACAGGCAGAACCAAGGTAACAGTCTGGAAACAGGAAGGCACACAGAGCAGAACAGGGTCAACCAGAAGTCAGAAGTCCAGGGCAGAAACAGGTCAGGATCAGGCAGAATAAACGCAACAGAGTAAGCTAATTAATCTCACACTAGGCTCGAATAATGTGGCACAAATGGCTGGGAACAGGTAGATTTAATAGAAGCAGGAAAAGGTGGATCTGTTTAGAGACAATGAGCCCAGATGGAGCAAAGCAGATGTGAGAAAAAGAGACAAACCCAGCAATAGGTGCCAAGATCATGAAGATGGGACGCCACTATCAGCATTGAAACATAAAATGTACGGATAGGGCTGAAAATTATTAGCCTGGGTGCCATTCCGAACTTAGTCCCGCCCACAAGGTTTGAGGTCGGGAAGTTCGGTCTGGCTCTGCTCCATAGTAGCGCGAGTATCATCGCCCACTGTCAGGTGATCCAATCAAATTGTCAGGGCGGGTTTTATACGATGATGGACAGATGATCAACAGTAACGTAATCAACCATGTGACCAAAGCGCGCTTGGGTGACAACAACAATGGCTGCGGCCGGAGAGTTGAGGTGAGTAGATTCTGCTATTAGGTCTGTTCTAGAAGATATCAACAGCAAATTAATTTTAAAAGAGGAACAGAGAAACGCGATCAAGGCTCATCTTCTTATTCTAGGCGTGCAACTGCACGCTTTGATTTTTGTTGACAACAACTATGCGTTGCTTAACATACGTCACGCACTCCGTTGCTCTTATTGGTTGTACGTCTGTCCAATTGAGTGCAGAGGCATTTTTTTTCCTAGTTCGTTCAAAACACGCCCCATAATCACAGCTCTATGGAGCCGTATCAGACTCATATTCTGACTAGAATTGAGTAGGACTACGTCAGGCTAGAAAATTATTGGAGATTGGCCCCATATCTCAATGCTAGAGAATCAGAATGAAAAGTTTTGGCACTAATGTATGTGCACATGAGATTGTTTTTCAGGATGTGTCTGAATGGCAGCAGAGCTAACCACTGCACGGTCGATCAGAACTACCATTTAAAACTCCCTGTAAATAATGATGCTTAGTTGTTCAAAGGTTTTCTTTTGGGGTTAAATGGCAGCTTCATTTTAGCTTAATGACCATAGTGAGAAACATTATACCTGGTTAGAATTAAGGCTGTCACAAGGCCAACCCATAAGCAAACATAGCAGTGATGTAAACATTTGAAGCGGTGTGGGTACTCCTACTGGGGAAATGAAGAGACCTTCTTTGAAACACCTGTAAGCTCAAAGAAGCACGCACTGTCTCCATCTTTATAAATAATAAAATGTCCTGCAGAGGATGCTGCTAACCTTGGTGCCCTTAAGGACTTTCCTGGATATGGTAATCATACTTGTCATGCCTCAGTCCTTAATGTATTGTAGCCAATGTCAGGGTTTCATCTTTTACTCTCAAATCCCATGGCTGTGGTTGACAAATTAAAAAAACTCAAGTCGAACGACTCCAGTTTTTGTCCTTGTCAATCACAAGGAGTCTGACTTTTCCTGCAGGCCTCAGTCAAGACTGCAGGGAGCGATTGTCAGGTGGCATTACTGTCCCACTACTGCTACTAAAAGCTATTTTTTTAAATAACAAAAAAATGTCTGTGCATTATTCAACAAAGAGATCAGGCTCAATTTTTAGAAGGATCTTGAGCTGTAAAACGGACAGCTGCTGCAGGATTCCCTGGTGACGCTAAGACGGCTGTAAGTGTGACAGAGGTTCTTTAGTGTTTTTTACTTCAACACACATTCACAGTCATGTCACAGCACCCCACCCCCGCCTCTCCCTGCCTCTCCATCTCTTTCTTTCTTTCAGAAACACACACATCCTCGTCTTGCTCTATGTGGTGAGGACGATGTGACGATTTCCATTGATTTTCAGTCATTTTTAACCCCTTCTAAGCCTGACCCTGAGAATATCTCCATACCTAACCGCTACCAGAGCAAACCTAACTCTAACCCTGACATGAACTCTATCGCACCTTATTCCTTACTCCAACATTAGCAAAACAGAAGTCAAGACCAGCTCAATTTCTTCAGTTTTGTACGAAATGTCTTCAGCTTAAGCTTGATAATTTCAGTTTAGGCAGCTGGATGTAGTTTTATGGAAGACGTTTCTCCGCTCATCCAAGAAGCTCCCTCAGTTCCAACTTGTGGTGGGGGGCACTGAGATTACTGTAGGTGGAACAAAGAATTACGGAAAAGGTGGTTTTGATGGGGGAGTTAAGGAAGGCATCTTTGTTAATCTAGAATAACCATTTCTCAACCGAGGAGGTGGTGTTAGACAGAACCTTTCACCCACCTACAAAGGAACAATACCCAGAAGATTCATCTCCCACCCGCCCTCACCTGACTCACCCTTCAGTGAGGCATGTGACCAAAACCACTCTGATGAGGGAGTTTAACCATCAGAACCCCATAACGCTCATTAACCCCCAGGTGACCTCTTTGGCCAATAGTAGGATGGATCAAATCCATACTTTGTTCCACTTATTCTTTGTTCCACGTACAGTATACTAATCTCAGTTTTTACCCCACCATTAGTTAGAACTAAAGAATCCTCTTGGATGAGAGGAGAGACGTCTTCTAGAAAACTTCACATCCAGTTGCCTAAACTGAAAGTTTTCAAGCTTGACCATGACCTGGATGACTGAGAATCTTCACAGAAATGTCTTTAGCTTGATGGTGAAAAAAAAGAGAAATATCAGCTGTGCTGCTGCCATCAGCACCTTTGTTTCTAGATGTTGGAGCTTGGCCTGTTTTCCAGTGTAGTCCTGTTTCTCTGACTGTGACTAACTGGATGTGCTCTCTTCATCCTCTGACATGGGAGCTGGCTCGGAGCTCGTCTGCCTGGCTGTGTGTTTCCTGGACGGGGCCGCCTGTGGAGCTGGTTGACAGTTGCCTTTTGTATCTATGCTTCTTTTTCTATGTCTGCTTCTGTCTCCTTGAACCCCAGTCGGCCTCAGCAGATGGCCGCTCACACTGAGCCTGGTTCTGCTGGAGGTTTCTTCCTGTTCAAAGGAGGTTTTCCTCTCCACTGTCGCTACAAATGGGACAGTGTATTCTCGTTATGAGTTCGTATGAAATCGTACGAAAAGTTATGCACCGTAATTTCGTACGTTTTTTTCGTCGTATGCGCATGCGCATCTGATGCACTATTCACGAATATAGAATATAAATTACAATTAGCCCTAACCCTGACACTAAGATATAAAACAGCAAGCAATGTAGTTAGAGACATGAATAAGTGATGATTGCACTGTTTTTCCCAGTTTTACGTCCGTCCGCGGATCTGCTTTTTTTTTCTGTCTGCCAGCGCATGCGCACTGATGTGGTTTTTTGAGGAAAAATGTACGAAATAGTGTGCATAACTTTTCGTACGATTTCATACGAACTGATAATGAGAATATGTTGAATGGGAGGGATTGCTGAAGAGTCAATGAGTCGATGCAGTCAGCTGGTTTTCCTTAGATAGAAAACTTTGAACTTGTCTCTTTAAAGTGCTTTGAGATGACATGTGCTTTGAATTGGTGTTATACAGTAGAAATGAATTGAATGTTCAACCCAATGCCACATCGGTTAGCCAGTGTCCTGCACCAAGGATCAAAAAAGTAACTGTGATTTAAAATGAGGCTTTTCAATAATTCTGATTTTCCTTTTTTTATACATTCCCACTGAATGATTTCCAAAAGCATATTAAAATGAATTAGCATCCTTAATGTATGTGGGCAGAAATCTGCTGGAAGCACTCTTCCAGAGAACTGCAGGTGGGATAGAGAGCAGGACGCGGGTTTGTGGCGTGGATAGGTGAATTATTATTGTTAGTTATTGCTGTACGCCTGGGCTGCACTGCCTACAGAGGGCAGGTCATACCGCCATGAGCTTCCTGCTGACCAGCAGCTGCTGCTTTAAACACCAATCAATTCTAAGACCCACTGTTAGAAGTTTGTGAAAAATGCACCTGTCTGTTTTGCCAGTGCTTTTAAGGCACCTCCTCACATGCCTGGTCTCAGGATAAACATAACCCTCCTGACTCCCTGTAATTGTCTCTTGAACGTTTCAAATAAACCGGCTGAATGAATGGAGCCTCTCTCCAGTTTCTCCTTGTCACTCCAGTGACAGTTACTTTACAGCGACTGAAAAACATGTTTTTTCCTATCTTATTCTCAAGAAAAGCTTTTTATACTTCTGTTTTTCACTTTTTTTCTTGCTTGATCCTAGGTGACTCTGTCCTTTCTTTTCTGTGGGATAAATTGATGGCAGTGCAGGAGTTAATTGTAAAGGCGTGTGTTTGGCTCCCTGATGGTGTGTGGATGTGGATCAGGTTGGGGTCAACGTTCACAATGACAGTTCTCTTTTCTTTGCACTAAAAACGGAGGAGAGGCCATGGAAGAGAGCTGAAATCAGGGTGAAAACAAGTTCTGCCGAAGCACTTAAACCTGTTTCTATACCAGCGATCAACAAAAGATGAAATCATTTTAGACTAGTGTGTTATCAGAGACGATAACACATCCAAAGGACAACACTGCCTCACAGAAAGCTACAGATAACATGCTGGGGACACAAAGACAGTATGTGGGCATGAATAAAACTTTGCCATGCAGTAAAATATGAAACAGGCTTCAGGATGTAGAAATACTTCGATGCACCTTTTATCTTTTCAGTCAAAGGGTCAGTTATGGGATTTACAAGCAACATAAAGCCAACAGCCACAAGTTATTCAGGAGTTTGATTCAAAACTCTACAGGTTCAGAAAGTCTTCCTCAAACATTTGGTCCTCTGTTGTGATCCACTGTTTTGGTTTTAATTTATGGTCCTAAGTATTCTCATTTGGGTTTCGTGTGCTATATATCATAAGGTCATGTGCTATTTCTAATTTATGCATATTCTCTAGTGTTGGGCTTGTTTTACTTTGCTTTCAGTAAAGATGGCGTCCCACAGGGCTGTGATCTGAGCTCAGTCTAACAAATATTGCCAATTTTGGAAATAATGGAACGAGGAAGTGTGGTTGTGGCATCATGTCTGTGTGTCTTTGTTCTCTGTTTCTCCACCAGAGGGTGACCCTGAGGCTAGGTCGACTGCTCCATCATCAGCTTATCACTCCTGCAGCTAAAGAGGAGCGACTCAGAGCTCACTCAGTGACCGTTTCCCTTTCACGCTTTCCCATCAACGGGATTTACTCGTTGACAACCTCCTGCCAGAAATCAAGAAAAGTGTTCACCTTGGGAAAACTTCCTCCTGGGACATTTTATAAACTGATCAGATAATAGAGACAATACAGTTATAAATTTTAAAGATTCTGTTCTACATTTTATCTTCTCTGTATCACTAAACAATACTGCAGAGGGCAAAAGCTTAGTTTATTCCTCTTTACAGGTCGATGATTTTGTTGATGGGGTCGCTAGTTCTCTGCGTACTGCCTTAGACAACGAAGCCCCTTTGAAAAAGAAAAACTTCAAAAATAAAAAGCTGGCTCTTTGGTTTAACACAGAGATGCAAACTCTGAAGCAAAATGCTAGGAAACTGGGGAGAAAATCATGTCTGGAAGAACAGCTGTAAATGCTGTATAGGAGGACCCTTTGAAAAGCAAGAGCAGCATATTTCTCCTGATTAATAGAGGAGAATAAGAATAATCCTAGATTTCTTTTTAATCCAGATGCCAAACTCACCCAGAGCCATAGCTCTGTTGAACCGTCCATTCCACCTGCTCTTAGCAGCAATGATTTTATGGGATTCTTTATAAATAAGATTGATCTTATTAAAAATAAGATCATTAGCACTCCTCTATCTATGATTGGTTTATCTCTTGAGGGTGGGGCGGCATCTGAGGTAGTCATGGAATCTGAATCGGGTTTAGACTGCTTTGATCCGGTTGAGCTTTCAGAGTTAGCAAAACTATTGACTTCATCTAAGCCTTCAACTTGGATCATAGGGATTGCCTTCAAGTCAATGCGTCGATAAAATCAGCAGTTTTTTTTCTCAGATAGAAAACTGAATCAATATGCCTGTATGGTCTGCATCAATTGTCACTGCAAAGTTCCTTGAGATGACATGTGTTGTGAATTGGAATATATATTGAATTGGAACTATAAAAATAAACTGAATTGATTTGAATTGAACAAGCTAGTAACAGGCTGAACAGACTGGTGGTAGACTGAAAATGATCCAGGACGGGCTCTGAGAGCAGGTGAGGTGTTGTAGCTTTCCATAATTAAGCTAAAGGCTCAGCAAACTGCTGCTGGTCTGGGCTTACAGGATGTGACCTCTGTGTTGTCCAGACCTGCTGCCTGGCCTGCTTGCAGAGTCAATTTACCCCAATTAAACCAGTGATAATCAGATTATGAATTGATGTCCATTTAAACACTGTCAACAGAGCAACCTGTTGGTGTGTGCTCTTTACTAATCATGTCCAATAAACTAAATGTGTTTGTAAAGGCAAAGGCGTGTTTACCCTTCCATGACATCCAACCTCTAATCTTTATACTGTTAGCATTATTAATACTTTAATACCTTATAAAACCTTACATTTGTGACGGAGCCTAAAATGCTGCTTAATCGACTAAATGAGACCCTGAGCCATGCTCACGGTCACTTTTAAATGAACTGATTTATTTGGTGAATGACTACTTTTGAAAAAACTACTTTTAGTGGTTAACTGCATGCAGACGGCTATCGATCTTATCACTACATATATGCAGACATGGTCCAGAGGAACAGCTTCACTTCTACAGGTGTTGAGTTTTCTTTTATAATTTACTGCAGTTTATTTTTCCACATTATTTGGCTGAGAAATGATCAGCATGGCATAATGCAGAGGTGAGAGTGTAATCTTCTCATGATCCTTTCTTTTCGTAACTTTTGTCTTCTCCAAAGAGGCCCTCAGGCTCCACCTCCCCCTAATGAAATAATCATAAAGGAAAAAGCATGTAGACCTTTATCTTTGACAGCTCCATCCACGGCCGCATGGATCTGGGCTTTCAATAGAAGCAGCTCTAATAAGAGGACTGCCATGCTCTCCCAGTGTGACACGGAAATACCCCCACTGGGGTTACCTTCAAAAAGAGCATATTTCACTGCCGCATTTAGTTTTTCTACGACAGCGAAGCAGTGTTAATTTCATCAGCTTTTTAAAAAATGTAGTCTTAGTCTTAGTCACAATGACAAAAATCTATTTTAGTCTTAGTTATATTTAGTCATTGCCTTCCCAATTTAGTCTAAATCTTAGACTAAATTATGAAAATAAATTTCTGTCTTAGTCATGACAGATGACAGAGAGACGGACAGGTACAGGCACAGGAAGGCACACACATCCACATGCATGCGCGTACACACACACACACGTTCCTGCTACTACAGGCCCACCCTTACCTTCTTCCATATGGCATCATGTTGGCACCTCAGATGTTGCTTGAGATTCGATGCCATTTTGAAGCGCAGACTCTTTGGTGGTGTCCCTCCTCCGGTGTTCTCTTTCGTGTTGTAAACGAAATGGCTCCGTACATCCAGGCGTTGTTTTCGCCCAGCTCCTACTACAAACCGTACACCGGTATCAGGGCCCAACGCCATATCTGGGAAGTAGAGCTAGGACTATAAGCCCTTTGCTACTATTGACTAAGCGGCGCGAGGCGTGAGCCACTGTGGGACAGGCGCCATGTAGGGACAAACAGGGCAACAACGTGTAATCTGTCATAATTGGTTTAAGCGATCTGACCCACGTGCAGAGAACCACTCAGAGACCAAGGGAAAAAGTTTAACAGGTTTACTGAATGTTGATGAAACACAGAAGTAGGAGCTGGAACTCAGTGGACTGGTGAAACGGAATATCTGAAGGAGAGGTCACAGTGAACAGTTCAGGGACCGTAGGAAAATTGACTGAGACTTGAATATAGCTGGAGAGAAACTTTGAGGGGGTTTTTGTTAATCCTTGAATCCAGCTTGTGGGGAATTAATCCAGAGGAGAGGGAACTCGTTGGAGAGCAGACAGGTAGACATACGTTGGACCCAGAGGAGTAAAGGAGCGGACTGTAACTTGGTTTTCCGATGAGGACGTGAACGGATCATGTGGAGGTTTACCCCTGCTCAGTGTGTACTCAATAATCCTTCCAGGGGGAGAAGGTCCAGGTTATCCAGTTACACAGGAAAGGCTTCCTGCCGAAGAGCAAAGACAAAAACAAGATTAGACTCAGAGAAACAAAGCTTCGGTTAGACTCAGATAATCTCAGCTTGGCTAGAGTAACCCAAAGCTGGCAAACACTCTGGCGTCGAGGTAGTGACAGCCCGCTGCTCAAATACTCCTCCGGAAATGATCCAACGAGCCGCAGGTGTGCAGGGAGGCCTATCAAGGAACAGGGCACCACCTGGTGGTGGAGAGAGAAAAACACAAAAAAACAATCCACACAAACTGGATTCCGACCAGTACTGGACCCCCCTAAAACGACCGCCACCCGGAGGTCCAGCAGAGCCGGAGAGCCGGAAAGAACGAAAGTCTCTGATCAATGAGGGATCCAAAATTAAAGATCCAGGAACCCAAGATCGGTCCTCAGGACCATAACCCTCCCAGTCGACATGGTATTAGCATTCTCGCCTGCGGCGGCGGACATCCACAATTCTGCGCACAGTGTAGGCAGGGTGACCGTCAAAGTCCAAGGGGCGAGGGGGCTTAGTTGGTGGGCACAAAGGACTGGAATGGACAGGCTTAATCTGTGAAACGTGGAAAGTTGGGTGGATTCTGATAGTGGAGGGGAGACGAAGGCGGACAGCAGATCTCGTGATGATCCTCTCCACCTCGTAAGGGCCAATAAAGCGGGGAGACATATTCCTAGACATGGCCTTGAGGGGAATGTCTTCCACTTCCACACAGAAAGCCCATATTCTGATCTTCAGGAAACACAGAGTACATGTCAGATTGAATAATACTACTTATACTTCAGCAATCATATCTAGGTGTTACTTTATTGTATATCTTGTACCATGTCAGTTGGTTGTGCTGTTCTTTTTACATCTCTTTGCAGGTGATGAAGCAGACTGAAAATGTTTAATCGTTATCTCCCTTTTATCTCCTCTTTCTTTCATCTTTTCTCCTTTCTTCTGTTTTTCCTCTTCCGTTCTACTTACATTGCAGTGTCCATATAATCTGTAAAACTCCCTGCATAACACTCCCTGCGGAACACTATGACGATAGCCGTAGTGCTCCACTTGTGAAAGTTAAATCTTTTGGGCTCTTTTTGGCATCAAGACAATTATTGTTTTGTCCAATCGGCAGACAGGACACTGTAAAAAAAAAAGAAAAAAAGAAAGAATTTGAATTGGCCATGGCTGACGTACGATGTTAGGTCCTGGTGGGAACAATTTGAGAAAAAGCGTGAGTTTTATTCTGTCCCAGTCTTCCTTTGTTAGCTGATCAAACTCTGCCAAGCGCTCTGCTAAACTGGCATCAGAAATACCAGCAGATGCGTCTGAATGGAGCAGACTAGTACTAGCAGGAGACATGCTTCTCCGTTAGGCTGTTTACTGTAATAGTGCTGTAAAACTTTACGTTATTAATGTTTATTACTCCAGTAGTATAAATCCTAATGTTTAAAAACACGTTTGTAGAAATTAGAGGATCAACTTTCTCACAGCCTTGGTTCTGTTAAGTTTTTTTTTGAATATTCAGTTTTACTTTGTTCCATGTTTTCTAGTTTTATTGGTTTAAATCCTATTTTGTTGTGTTTCCTGGATATATTTGAGTTCTTAGTTTTTTCTTTGTTGCCCTTTGTTTCCCTCTTGTGTTGGTCTCCTTTTTCGTCGCTCCTTCTAGAATCCTCTGTTCACACCTTCTCCCAATCAGCTCATTAGTCCTCTCTTTGTTCAGTCTCCCATAAATACTCTCCCTGTGCAGTTTCTCAGTGCTGGTTCCTCGTCTTTCCACGGCCCCTTGTGCTTGTTTTCCCCGATGTCTCCATGGTTCTGGGTTTTTCTTTTGCATTTTTATGTTGGATTTCTTTATTCCTGCTTCTGTTACCTGTGATAACTTCATTAAAGCTACAAGAACTCCCCTCCGCTTCCTCGCCTCTGCATTTGGGTCCTGAAAACTTCAACCAAACCCTGACAAACTTAAGCTTTTTACTCCAGTAAAAGTGTATACGTACAATTTTTAAAACTACGTAAAGTATAAAAGTAATGCAGGAAAAAATGTTAAGGCCAAAAGCTTTACTGCTCTACCCTTTTAAAGGAACATTTTTCTACAATTCTTGATGATAACTTGCTTAGACTTCATTTTTTTTGTTGTTTTATAACTAATGTAACCATGTCCAGTTAATTGTCTGGATGAAACTAATTATTTTGATGGTTTTTATTTTTTTAAATACCAACAGGTCATAATGAATCTATTTTTAAATTGTTAGGAGTAGAAGTTAAAAATTGTCTGAAAAAGAATTACTCCAGTAAAGTATAGATAGCCAACATTTCTACTTAAATAAGGTAACAAAGTATTTGTACTTTTTTACTTGACACTGTTCACCTAAAATAGGAACGTATTCAGCGAATGCCGTTCATTGAACGCGTCCATGAACAACACTGGTTGAGACATTGCTGATCTGGATAGGATGATCTTTATTTGTTACGCAGATTCTTTAATCTATCAGTTCTGGATTAGAATTGAACGGACACTTGATTCTTAAATATTTCCTGCTTAAAGATTTGTCCGTGGATGGAGCTGAAGCTGATCGGGTCAGAGTCATCTTTCTTGGCAGTGCCCCTTCAGGTTAATCTCCACATCCACAGCATGGCTGTCCTAGGGTCTAATCTTAATGTAAAATGGAAATCTTTTCCATTTCAGTTTTTGATGACAAAAACTAAGACTTTTGGTTAGCAGTGATGCAGCTACCTTTGGTGCTGAATAAATCTTTGAAAGAATTATAGGTGATACTTACAAATATTTGCAATTCTATATTCTTAATCTGTTTTTTTTTCATCTGTTTGTGTCTCTGGCTTGTTGATATGAGCAGCATCTATGTCCCCGTCAGAGGTAGACAGGTTCTACCACGTGAGGGTTGACTCAGCCTTGGGCAAATTCAAACTTTAAAGGTGTATCTATGCTTGTAGAAGCAAGTAAAATGACGAAAAAGGGTCTCTATGTCCTCCAGCAGTCTAAGCCTATAGCAGCATAACTATAGAGATAGCTCAGGATAACCTGAGCCACTCTAACTATAAGCTTTATCAAAAAGGAAAGTTTTAAGCCTAGCCTTAAAAGTAGACAGTGTGTCTGCCTCACAGACTAAAGCTGGTAGTTGGTTCCACAGGAGAGGAGCCTGATAACTAAAAGATCTGCCTCCCATTCTACTTTTAGAAATTCTAGGAACCACTAGTAAAACCTGCAGATTGAGAGCGAAGTGCTCTGTTAGGAACAGAAGCAACAATCAGATCTCTGATATCAGATGGAGCTTGGCCATTTAAGGCTTTATATGTGAGAAGGAGGATTTTAAATTCTATTCTGGATTTAACAGGAAGCCAATGAAGAGAAGCCAGGATAGGATATGATCTCTCTTTTTCATTTTCATCAGAACTCTGGCTGCAGCATTTTGGATCAGCTGAAGGCTTTTAACTACAGTTTGCGGACTTCCTGATAGTAAAGAATTACAATAGTCCAGCCTTGAAGTAACAAATGCATGGACTAGTTTCTCAGCATCACCCCTGGACAGGAGATTTCTCATCTTTGCAATATTCGTCAGATGAAAGAAGGAAAATCTAGAAACCTCTTTGATATGGGATTTAAATGACAGGTCCTGATCAAAAACAACACCGAGATTTTTTACTTTATTATCTGAAATCAGTTTAATCCCATCCAAATGAAGTGACTGACTAATCAGCTTCTTTTTTAAAGACTCTGGTCCAAAGACTATAACTTCTGTTTTGTCTGCATTCAGAAGGAGAAAGTTAAGAGTCATCCAGGTTTTTATGTCTTCAGACATGCCTGTAATCTATGTAATGGGTTAGCTTCATCTGGATTATAGACAGATATAGCTGGGTATCATCAGCATAACAGTGGAAATCAATCCCATGCTGTCTAATAATTCAGCACTGATCCCTGTGGTACTCCAGAGGTAACCTTTGAGCATGAGGAAGATCTATCATTAACATGAACAAACTGAATTTGATCAGATAGATAAGATTTAAACCAGTCTAGTGCTGTTACTTTTATTCCAACAAAATATTCAAGTCTTTCTAAAAGAATATTATGATCAACTGGATCAAATGCAGCACTGAGATCCAACAGGACGAGCACAGATACAAGTCCATTATCTGAGGCCATGAGAATATCATTAGTGACTTTCACCAGAGCTGTTTCAGTGCTATGATGAGCTCTAAAGCCAGACCGAAACTCTTCAAAAAGTTCATTATGGTGGAAGTGATCGCAAACTTGTTTGGCAACGACTTTCTCAAGAATTTTAGATCAGAAAGGAAGATTGGAACTAAGAACCTCAAGATTCAAAGCGCAACTACGAGGACTGTTTCACTTCCAATCCAATAAGCTTTGTCTTTTCAAAATCTCAGGAACAGTGTTGAGTTTGAGGCTTTTAACCTTGCACACGCCTCAGAGCCTGGCTTCTGATGTCCTCTCACTACCCTTGATCAGTTATTTATGGATTTATGCTTATGTTGCCATAAATCTGATCTACCATCTCCTTATTTGGGTACTCTACAAACTTCCATTCAACCTGACAGTATTAACCCTCAATCTGTGTCGTAATGGAAATGCAAATGTTGGACCTAATCTCTGTACAGGCCTTTTACTTTCTGGACCGGGATCTTCCACCTTTACAGAGTAACTGCGAAATGCATTTATTTAGAGCTTCTAGAGGCATAAGTGGGCAAACACCAAACAACCATCAAGGATGCATACAATGATTCAAAAATGATCCGCTCCAACTCTTTGGTAACTGATGGTAACTGATGTGCATGTTCAGAACCCACCCAAGACGTGAAGTCTGTTTTGGCATTAATGGTTTAACTGCTGGGCAGCTTTTTGCATTTCATTCAGCAGCCTGATAAACATCACACGTTAACAAAAACTTTACTTATCTTTGGTTAAAAAATGTCAGTAAAGCTTGTCAGTTATTTCCATTTGCCTCTGCAGTTGTTGTTTGGTTTCGTTCACGTAGTTCATGACAGGTGTGGGGTGAACATCTCTCTGAGCTTGTTTAATTGATGTTGGCAGATCCTGCCAGTAGACAGCAGGTACACAGCTCCTTTCACTGCACCCAGCTGAGAGTCTGCATCCATGTGGAGAAGAGAATTACCTTTACTCTGGTGACCTGGACTGGACAATTCTGGACAATTAGATTTTCCCTTTTTTGGGTCCACATGCTAAATTTAATGGTAGTAAAACAGGGACTAAATGTCCTATGACAAGCGAAACTCCTTGGAGCTCAGCTGGCTTTTATTGCAATCTACACTTTTACCGTAACACATTTCTATTTATCTTTTTTTTTTAAAGAGGGTAGTAGTGTTTTATAATGTGTTATTAAAATCTAGATGGTACAAAATCAGAAATATGCAGTGGGGTGGAATCAATGCTAGATTGAAAAACAGGTGATAAAGTTTAAAAAACTAACTCTTAACTCTAAAAAAAAAGTTTAATTGTGACAGACCATCATAAAGCCATGAGCAAGTCTACCACTGCCCGTTTGAGTTATTTAGAGATTTGAAAGGGTGGAGTTTAAGCTTTACAGTGATGGCACATTAGTGGAAATTCAAGAAAGAATTTAAGAATTCAAGAAGATAAGTCAATTTGAATGCTGACCCTATCTGCTGCAGTTTAAAGAGAATTCCCCTTTGAAGATCTGCTACATTCAGCTAAGCAGTAGCAAAATATCATATCTTAGCTTCTCCTCATTGGCTTCCTGTTAAATCCAGAATAGAATTTAAAATCCTGTGGAAATCTCTCCTGGGGAACCAACTACCAGTTTTAGTCCGTGAGGCAGACACCCTGACTACTTTTAAGGCTAGGCTTAAAACTTTCCTTTTTGATAAAGCTTATAGTTAGAGTGGCTCAGATTATCCTGAGCTATCTCTATAGGTATGCTGCTATAGGCTTAGACTGCTGGAGGACATAGTAGCATACTACAAGCATGCTTAGTGTGAGGGATTGCTGAAGAGCCAATGAGTCGAGGCAATCAGCTGGTTTTCCTTAGATAGAAAACTTTGAATCAATCTGACTGGAGGATCTGGTTGAATTGTCTCTGTAAAGTGGCTTGAGTGTTGTGAATTAGAGCTATAAAAATAACCTATTTCAAATTAAATTTAAAAAAAGTATACCTTAATGAAACGGCAAAGGACTGCGCTGATTATTAAACTGACAGCACATATTTTGTATGTAAAGATCTTTTCCACGCTGCATTACAGTATATACATGCATTTAACAAACAATCATCCTTTAATTTCCTGTTAATCAAAATTTCTATCTAAGGGAAAACAGCTGATTGCTTTCACTCGCTGACTTTGCATCGTTTCCTTCATGTGACACTAATAGATATTCACTGGGCTTCTTCATTTTCACAGCAAACAATCTTTCACACCGATCGGCATCCAGTGAGTCTCTCCTGATGCTTTCCTGAATCTGTCTCAATCTTTCTCCTGCTCTATGTCAGATGTCAAGTTATTCCTCCTCCACATCCATTGAAAATGGAAAGTATAAAAAAGTAGGAGTCCCAGTCCTTCTGGCAGGTATGAAACCCGTCCAGATCGATACCAGAAATGCAATATGAGTTTATTTCCTTTTTCCATCAAATTATTTGAAGAATCGAATGCATGGCTGTGATATGAGAGAAAGCAGGGCAGAGAAGATAGAATGGAAGGTAGAGAAAGTAGACAGAAGCAGGATCTATCATTAAAAGGATGAATAGGACTTTCTCCCAGTTAAAGGAAGCCGTGGCTGGGGCCCTGCTCTGTATGTTGGATGAAGGGGGGAGCTGTCAGCCGCCATGCTGACTGTGACTAACAGAGATCTGCATTTTGTAAATCTATCTAACGGTGACACTTCTGGCAGTGCTGGGGAGACAGAGACTGGAGTGCAGGAAGGTTTAGTTTAGGAGATGATCATGATGCAGAGAAGATCTGAATATTAACGTAGAACACTGGAAAGAATCTTCCAGACATGAGCTTCATCCATACTGACTACCATCCCCCCGCATTCCAGGCTAATGGATTTTTTTTCAGGGCAATAGCATCAGGGTCCCTTGGCTGCTCTACAATTCCTTTTGAAAGCCTTTTTTTGGGCAGTCTTGTTCAAGTAGCCCGGGGCCATGGCCCTCTGAGATCACACTGTTATTAATACAAACATGTCAGACCGCATGTTGAAATTCAAAACAGAAGTGCCAAAGTGTCAAGGTGTCAAACTACTGCAATATAAATGATGCTTTAATATTCCTAACCACTGCTCAGAAGATGGGTTCCTGCACGGAGTGCTGGAAGGAAGATGCACACTAGTATTCATTGTGTCACTGGATCGTCTCTGATTCGGTCTAGCTTCAGTTGGATCCCAGTATATTATGTTGACCAGTGCAATAATGGCTGAAGGACAGGATGGGACCAAACTGGAGTGACTCTGTGTCCACAGATCCCAGCAGATTATTTCAGGAAGAGGGGTTATAAAAACCTTAGGACTTGGAAGATTAGCCTTACTTTCCACAGATCCTCCTGTTCCTGAGATCCTCCTACGCTGAAGTTAGTAAATGCTTAGTAGCTTTTCATTCTGCTGTAGGTCTCTCCAGTCTGAGGTCTTATCAGGTTATCCTGAGCTATCTCTATAGTTATGCTGCTTAAATGGTTAAATGGACAAGTCAATGAGTCGAGGGAATCAACTGGTTTTCCTGAGATAGAAAACTTTGAATCTTACTGGATGATCTGGTTGAATTGTCTCTGCAAAGTGATCTGCGATGACATGATGTGAAATGGAGCTATAAAAATAAATGGAATTGAGTTGAACCTGAGCTGATCACAGCTCATTCTTCTTCCAGTCATTAAATTAACTCTCCAGCCTCTGAGCCACACCTGGTGACAGAACGACCTACTGTCTGCAGTGAGCTCTATCCAGAAATCCTCAAGTGGAAAAGTTTTGCTTTGAGCTGGTTTGATTTGATAAAAAAAACTTCTTTAAGGAACATTTTTCTCTCCGATTATGATTTGATTAATTAAGAAAATAAATGACAGATGGATTGATTCAGAAAATAACCGTTAGTTGCAGCCCTACACATCTGAGACAGCTTATTTTAGTGTAACTATTTATGGCTTCTAGGTATCAGCAGGCATCAGGAGAACAAGTTCAGTAGCAGTGAACCGCTTCTACCTCAGATCACGTCACATTTAGTGACCACTTCTGCTTGATGTGAAGCTCTCTAACATGTGACCAGAGCTGCTGGGAGTGATGTGGAAAGGCAGAGCTACCTGATGCGTTTTGTCACCTCTTCCAGTCGCCTGAGCAGGCATTTGCTTTGAAGCGCTTTGCTTCAGGGCCTGAGAGCGTTGCTCTGCATCTGCTCCTCCTGCCAGCTTCTGCTCACCACATCTAAAGAGCATCCAGACCAATGCTACTTATCACATGAAATGCTCAGGCCACTGAGCCCCGCCCGAGCAAACTGTCAGTCAGCCAGCATGAAGCTTGAAGCGCTGACCTGCTTGCTGAACTGAGCGGAGGGTCCTGTCATTCAGTGGCTGTGTGAGCGTGATGTGGCCTTTCTACAGCTTCCCTGCATCTAGAGGAAGTTTCCAGAACACCAGACTCCTTGTGAGAAAACACTGAAGACCTTCAGCCACTAATCACCCCCAACAAACAGCCGTTAAGGATGTTACCATCCCATTAAGCAGCCTTTATTAGTGGCTATCATTCCCATAGAATGGCTTCAGATTGTGGCTCCTACCAACCAGTAGGTTCAGTAGGTTGTTGAATTAATAACTCATTATCCTAACCCTAAGATAAATCCTTTTTACCCGAAGAATTCATTAAAGTATTTATGCGTAATCTGAACATAATTTTAGTAGTTTTTCATCTATTGTAAAAAAAAACAGTTGATCAGCATGTCCCTCATATCAAATACCAGAAAGAATATTTTAGATGTTTAAAAAGGAATTGTAGGGGACCAGCCAAGGACCAGCTAAGGGCCAAACAAGGAAAGTGGGAAGATTTTACATGGCTACTACTGTATCTAAAATATTCTTTCTATGATGATTTTTGGACATTAAGATCCAAACAGAAGCATTATCTCCTGGTCAGACCATGTAATTCAGTGAAAGGGTGGAGTCACAGTAAAAAAACACAGGAGAAGGCCAGTGGCTGGAAGTTGGAGGGGATTTTGCTGCCATTTGGCTGGTTTTGACTGGAAAGGGCAATTTTGAATAGCTGCTACTGTACAACGAACAGTTCAATCATGACTTCCAGATATAACTGAATGGCACTCCTGCCCTAAAAACTCTTTCCTAAAACAATAAACTATAATTAAACTCTTCTTGTTTGTATTCCAATATCATCCACTGTCTTGTTCTTCTGGTTTCCTTTCATTTCATGCAACAGGGATGGAAGGAGAGCTGAGAAGCTGGGAGGAAACACCAGAGAGGCTGAGTGGAAGCCAGCTACAACAATGAACCATGAATAGCATCCCCCTTAACACCAGACCTCCTTCAGATGTTGGATTTCGGGCTAAATCTGGCCGGTCCATCATAGTCTTGATTTAGTCCAGAAATAGCTGTTGAAAATTGGGCTGTTTGGTCGGTCTGATTTTGACTTTCCCCTTTTAGTCCAATAATAGACGCTAAAAAGACATTAAAAACCCAGTTTTTAACATTTTTTCCACCATCTGAAAGTTACAGCTTCCATTTTTCATTTTTCAACCAATGTAGACGTCGTTTGGACGTAAATCGTGTTGTCTTTACAGTCTCTATTCAGCCGACTTGTGTTCGGTGGGAAGTATTCGACTGCTGGTGGCAGCGTCCCTAATCCAGTTAGAGTGGTGGTGCTTCAGCCTGCAGCCCTACAGCAGCCTGTTCACAGGTCATTGAACCCCTCATTCTCCTCGTCGCCCCTCACTCGTACAAGCCCCCCCCCCCTTTACCATCTTCTTCAGGAAGATTAGCAGAAAGAGATTCACAGATAATCAGCTATTCAGAAGCTTCTATCCCCATCTGTTTTCCTTCTGTCTTCTGATTTCTAATGAATAAAAAAAATGCTTTCCTGATCTTGGAAAGTTAAGGCTGTCGTGTCTTTGGAGGCCTCGCTGTGAATGTTACCGGGGAGTTTAAAAAAGGGGAGAGATGCAAACCGATGCATACTGGAAAGCTCCTCGTCTTGTTTAAGCCGTACAAAATTGTTGTGAAATTGTGAAGAGGCTTTTAAAATTATCCCCAAATGCACTGATGTACTTCAAAAGTGACATCAAAATACATTTAGTTCAAAACATATATTTTTCAAAGTTTGTAATATTTGATAGAAGTGCCTTTAGCATTCATGTAAACAACACAGATGTGACCAAAGCGGCGTGATGCCGGCCTTTGATCCCAGCGTCTCTGCTTTGATCTGCCTCACAGAGTAAAACATGTACTTTCCGAAGGGGGAATAGAGCAAGCACCGCGGTGAAATGGCCCCGCCAGCTTTAGCCAAATCTCCACTTAGGGTGCAAACGCAAAGAGCTTCACAAATTAACTAACATACTTACTAGTTTCATATGTTTGGGGCAGAATGTCCCGAAAGGCATCAAGATTGTTGCTGCTCTTCTAATAATGCATTTTATAAACCTCCCATGCCTTGCATTTGGATTAATGTAAGCGGGTTTATGCTGATAGTACAGCCTGCTAAGAAGTAGCAGAAAAAAGACAGCCTGTGACCTCCTCAACACTTCCAATGATAAACTGTGGATTTCTACCACCAGCGCAGTGGCAAATCATTTGTACTTATTAGCTTTGATGCCAATTATGGCAGAAAGTAGACACAGTGGAGGGATTCTGGGAAAAAGAGCTGCAAGATGAAATGCATATTGATAGAGAGCATCAAAGCAGGACTCTTTGAAGTGCTGCTTTGGTGTCAACATGTGATGAGAGAGTTGATAGAGGAAACTGAACATGAGACATGTTCCTCACCAGCTCATAGATGGCTGCTGGAAGAGGTCACCTACAGTAGCGCAGCACACACTCTAGGATATGGCTGTTATATAAAAGAATGTCCTGAACAAAGATGTCCGAGCTGGACCAGACAATTCTCATCTCCCAGGATGCACAGGAAACTCGAGCAGGAGGAGAACCATAAACTAGAGGAAACTGGAGTCAGCCTACATGCTGAAACAATGCATGATCCAGTATTAGCATCAGATACAGAAAAACTTGTTCAATCCCAGGAACAATCAGCTTTTAGTGGCAGTGGGAAAGCTCACTGACTCGTGTCTACCCGGGTCAAATGACTCGGCAAGCGACCTGCGTTAAAATCACCTCAAGCTCTGATCGGCATGCTGTGGAAACACCAGAGCCAGTTTGACCCGCCTCTGATCTAACAAGCAGAATCAACTCTATTCTCATTGGATAAACATGGAGCAGCTCTGGTCAGAGAGATTCAGACAGATAATAGAGAGAAACAATAAGGTGCACTCGATACGCCCTCGGCTCCTTACAAATTGCTCTCCATTGTTTACCTCCCTGATTTCTGTCACACTGGTGACGTAATCAACATTAACACACCGTGATGGCGTCATCAGAAATGCAGCGGTGGGGGGACAGAGGCCACGCAGCTGACAGCGAGGGGTTAGACCGGCTTTTTTGCCAGTGGGACGGGAGACAGATACCGATTGTTAGCGGTTCTACGCCTGTTCACGTGACAGATTATTAATAAACATTAAACGTAAAGCACCACTACAGAGGCTGGATCACTAATTATCATGTTTATCTTCCATCTGGTCTTTGTTCTTATACCTTTTATTGAGCTGAAACTGATCATAAAGTTGGTGTCATTCACAAATATTCCTGACAAAGATCACAAGAATGGAAGAATCAACCCTTTCCTATTCAATGTTAAATACAAGTCAAGCTAAGAAAAATAAATATTTATGAAATACAGAGAAAAAATAAATAAAAAATATATAGTTATATAATTCAATTTAATTAATTCACTTTATTTCTATAGCGCCAATTCACAACACATGTCATCTCAAGGCACTTTCCAGTTCACAAGATCATCCAGTCAGATTGATTCAAAGTTTTCTATCTAAGGAAAACCAGCTGATTGCATCGACTCATTGACTCTTCAGCAATCCCTCACACTAAGCATGCTTGTAGCGACAGTGGAGAGGAAAAACTCCCTTTGAACAGGAAGAAACCTCCAGCAGAACCAGGCTCAGTGTGAGCGGCCATCTGCTGAGGCCGACTGGGGTTCAAGGAGACAGAAGCAGACATAGAAAAAGAAGCATAGATACAAAAGGCAACTGTCAACCAGCTCCACAGGCGGCCCCGTCCAGGAAACACACAGCCAGGCAGACGAGCTCCGAGCCAGCTCCCATGTCAGAGGATGAAGAGAGCACATCCAGTTAGTCACAGTCAGAGAAACAGGTATACACTGGAAAACAGGCCAAGCTCCAGCAGCAGTCCAAACCCTTTATTTCCTCATTCTCTGATGTTTCAGAAACACACAAAAGTTTTGGTGGAAAGGAAAAGTTTGGTGGTAAAGCTGCGTATCATAAGCCCCCACACAGAGATAAACCCCAACGATGTTCACTTCCTTAAGTCAGGTCACTGCTGAACCCGCAGTAGTGTCATCAGTGTTACCTGAAGATGTGAAAAGGACTGAACTGCTGCCGATGGTCCTAAGTCCTATATTCAGATGAGTTGAAAGCTTTCACTTCATTTGGAGATTTTGTCCCAAAGTCTGGAGAAAAGTCCCAGAATCCATGTGACATTTCGTCTGGTTCCAGGTCGTCTTCTGCTTGTGGTCCACAGGGGTTTCTGAAGTTCACCGTCAGGTCAGACATCTACAGGACATCTCAGAGCACTGCATGTTTCCTTCTGCCAATGAGCACCATGGAGATGCTAATTTCACTCCCTAGCAGATTTGGTAGCAGCCCACACGTCTCAGCAGCTGGCCCAGTGAGCAGGACATAAACCCATTCCAACTCCTTATCACCTTTTGTTTTATTCCAGTCTTTAAAAGTAGTTAAAGCCCAGCTATGATGGAGCTGCTGTCCTTGTGTTTTTACTCTTTATTTATATATTTATTGTTTTGTTTACTTTTTACAAGCCATGAACTAATCTACCAGCAGCTCTCAGCCCGCAGCATCTGTCATTCTTGCTCACTAGCAAAGAGCTCTGTTGCAGTCTGTAATATTTTCTCCCCTCTCCCGCCCCTGGAGGGCAATAACAGGCCTGTAAACCCAATGAGAGCAAAACTATGCAGCGTGAGATACTGACTACAGCTCAAACCAGCAGAGGGGAAGAAAAAAATACAAATGGTGTATTCCTGGTTCAGGCAGCTTACCTCTGGGAAGAGTATTGGTCTCAGCTTGACAGCTAACTCTGTAATTCCTCACGGTGACCCCTGATAGGCAGGGTCACAACAACATCTCCGTCACACGGCGGCTGCGGACCAACCTGCGGAGAGGTGCAGTTTTTTCTCCATGCCTCCACAGACACAATGTGAATCCAATTACCTGCTTTGACTCTGGCCAGAGTTCAGTCCTGAAGGCGTGACAGGAAAACAAGAGAGAAGAAGAAGTCAGGACAGCTTTACTACCCATCCTTTGAGTCTCCAGTGTTAGCTGAAGGCCAGCTTTAAGCCTTTTAGAGAAGAGTGATGGCCTAGCAGGTTGAGAGGAGAGTCCTTGAGGGGCACAAGACCCCCAGCTTACAGCTTACCACTCTGGGTCCCTGAGAAATATCCCCTGAATTCTCCCAGGCACTGCAGGCGGCTCACTCCACCCTAACCATGGGTAAAAAGCTGAAGACAAAATGCACTGAAATACACAAATAGAGTATTTTTCTCTAACGAGTTTCTCATAATTCTTATTTTAGTTGAAGGCCCCATTGGGCCTCACAGCCATGCAATCACTGGATGAAGTATGGATGATCCACAGGATCACAGACAGGTTAATCCCTGCAGGAGTTTGATGTTTCCTCCATGATGCACAGGATATTTCCATTAACACAGTTGCTAGATATGTAGTTCAGGGCAGTCATCTCTCACCCATTGGGTGTGAGACTCACAGATCTCAGTGTCTTCACATGCTCTAACTCCATATCTCAAACTTTTCACCCTAAAAATGACGGACATTAAAACTCAACTCCATTTCTTTTATTTAGAAATAAAAATACCATGCTGATAAAAACCCAGTCCGTGTTTTTCAACCCAACCTTAGTGCCAACACAGTGGGACATGCAGGTTCAAACCAGTCCATATTTTTGCACCAGCCCACCAGTTCACTGTGCTGAGAGCTACAGAGGCGAAGGTTTTCAGCAAGATATTAAAAAATACTTGTATTATTGAGCAGTTATTAATACGAGGTATTTAATTTCAACTTTTATCTCATCTGGATTAAGATAATTCACTTTGTAAATTGAAGAAGACTTTAAGCAATCTAGTACTTGAGTAAATATGAAAAAAATATACAGCAGCTAGAGAACAGCCCGCTGGACTTTGAAGACGTTTCTCTTCCCATCCAGGAAGCTTTCTCAATTCAAAACGTCAGATAGAGTTCCAGGCTTTATAAAACATCTTTGTTGAGCTACTGTATAAAGCCTGGAACTCAAGGCTATTTCTGGCATCTTGAATTGAGAAAGCTTCCTGGATGGGAAGAGAAACGTCTTCAAAGTTGGAATGATTTTTTAAAATTTTTTTGGAGACTGAGTGTAGGATCACATCAAATTGACATCAAATGGTTTGTTTTCTCTATCCTCCTGATTTAGTCCAAGTTTTAGTCCATGTTTTGCTCACAAGTTCTATAATTATTTCTTAGTCTAACTGAATAATCTACCATTGGATTTTAGGACTAATTAAACCAACACAAATATCAAAATTCTTAAAACTTTCAGGTTTGTCTCACAAACCAATAGGAGTTCCAAAAAACAATAAAAAACAATGCATTTTATTTTTCAAAAGATCAGCCACCCAAGAAAAGACCAACCACATCCAGAGAGGATGTGCACAAAGACTCAGTTATCCTGGAATGATAGAGGAGGAACCACAGGGATGTTATGATTTTATTATTAATTATCTTATTCATTTATCCTTATTTTGGTCCATTGAATACGTTTAAAAACTTAATTTTGATCATATTTACCAAAATGAAGCATCCAGGTAAATGCTGTCTTATGTTATGGTGAGTTTAGCTGTTTTGTCAGTTATAAAAGAAAAAGAAAAACAATAAGATAGTGAGTAGGGGTGTAAATAATAATCGTTTTGTATCGATGCATCGATCCAAAAGCCGACGATCCGATGCATCGACACGTCCACAAGACAATCGATTCATGTTTTTTTTTTCCTCCGCTCTATTTCTATCCATTTGCTCCTGGGCGTAATTCTCCCTCCCGTGCTGCAGTGCCGCTAAACCTATTTTGCCCTCCTACCGTGCTTCCTGGTTATACTCTTACAGCAGTTTGTTGCAGCAAGCTTCACACAGACATTTTTAAATTATGCTCAGTATTGAAGCGTGGTCTGTGCTACACACTGTGGGTCTAGATACGGCCGAGGCGGTGAGGAAGTGGGGGCGAGTTTAGTTTAGATATAAGGAAATTGAAACAATTTCCTTATATCTAGTTTATTTTTATTCCTGTCTAACTCTCTACGCAACATCTCTCTTTCCTGAGTATATTTATTACATTCTAAAAAAATATGTTGGACAGTTTCTCTGGAGCCGAGGTATTGCATTGAACTCATTACACTGATATTGTGCAGTATTTTTGCAGTATTTTTTGATGCAACTTTTCTACTTCTGTTATTTGCTGTTGTTTCTAAAGAAAATGCATAATGATATTACAGCTTTCATTGATTTATTTCAAACTTGAAACTTTGTTTAGCCTGTAAGGTGTAAAAAAAAAAAAATAATAAAAAAAAATTAACCGATTAATCGATTAATCGAATCGAATCGAATCGAATCGTGGTGTATTCTTGAGTATCGAAAATAATCGAATCGTTGGGTCAGGAAATCGATACTGAATCGAATCGCCATGATGGATGTGATTTACACCCCTAATAGTGAGATAAGATTTTTAATCCTTAGCATTTTAGCGAATATACAGAGTGTAGTTTGCACTGGTTCCTGTATTAGTGCCAGTAAACCAGTAATAACTCATTAGCTCCCCATTGTTTATGTTATTTGATCTGCATAGAATAATTAATAAACACAAATGTGAAATTCTCGGTTTACAGTATATATAAGTACAGTGGAATAGTCACAGATATAGTAATCAACCACTTATAGTGTTAAAAAGGCGTGGGACAGAATAATTTCTATAAAAGTGCCTTTTAAATAATTTGTTTATAGTAATCAAAAAATCTGCTTATAGTTTTCATTTTTGGCCATTTTATGAATGCAAACGTGCAAAAATAATTAATAAGTGGATCCAAAGTGATGACAGCACTCCTGTGTCTGGATGGATGAGGACATCATTGCGGAGGTACAAGAGCGCTTTGGCGCGGGTACCAGTGCTGGAGGAGGAGGAGGAGGAGAAGGAGGAGGAGGATGAGGGGGAGGAAGATGTGGAGACTGTTGTCCCTTCCAGAGCTGAGATGATGAATGCAGTTTGCATTTTAAAGACTGGTCTCATGCATGTTGGTTTCAAAAACTTTGACCTTTTACATCTTTTTGAAAAAGAAATGAACTCAGTGTTGGACACTCTGATCCAGAGAACCTGCGGTGCAGCAGAGCCGCAACACAAAACAGATAGGCTAGCTTTAATTTCTGTAGCCTATGCAGTTATCTTCTATAATGTTTTTCTATGAAACCGTTTGTTTCAAAAAAGAAGGACTTGGTTATTTACTTTGGCCTTTTTGGAAACACAGGAAGGATCAATCAGCTAAGTGAGCTTAGTGCTTGGAAAAAATCTTTCATTCCTTTAGAGACAACATGAAAAGTCAGCTGAGTACAAAACATAGAGAGGAAAACAAGAAGAAAAGGGACAAGAAGAGAGGGACAAAACCTAGAACAGATAATGGATGTCTATTCTATTAACATTTCTCTATCTGTAGAATGGGTCTGTTTAATGTCTTGTCTTCTGCATTCAGAGGGCCCCCTGCCTGTCTCTGCCTAGGGGCCCACATTTCCTAAATCCGCCCTGCAAAACAACCCATTCCTTACATTGTTTGGCGCAGAGCAAGCCGAGACTCTGAGGGAAGCGGCCTTCTTCTCTCATGAAGGTGACAGAGCTGAGGACCATTGGAGTTAGCTGCCTCCCCATGCTGCCAACCACAGCTTAATACCTTAATACCTCTGCTAACTTCTGTATCTGTTAGAAAATGGATGGTGCGTCTTTATTCTCATAATATTATGACTTTATAATATTCCAACATTTTTCTCATAGTGTTATGACTTTATTCTTGTGTTTAAACATAAAAAACCCTCTATCCTGCTCTATTACTCCGTCGTACTAAAGAGTGCGAATTATGTGTTAGCTTAGTAGAACAGCAGCTCTGTCATCAGAGCAGAAAAGGTGACTTAAGGTCCATTTATTGGCTTATTTCTATCTTACCTCCAAATATTTTTGAAGTGTTTCTTTGACATGTTCTCTGCCTAACAGCAAAGTAAATATCTCAAGCCCATCTTCCAGCGTCTTCTCCCTCCAATCCTACTTATTGATTTTCCCCCCCTTTTGAAAAATAGATCTAAAAAAAGCCCTGAGCTATCTTACATTGCTGAGGGCCCTAAAGGACACTGGTAGTTCCCATGGTTGCTTAGGCCTGCAAGACCCCAAGCGGCTCTGGCAGGAGGAGAAGTCGGGGGTTATTCTGTTCGGCTACAGCCTCCCCCAGAGGATTCTGAACCCCCCCAATCCTTGTATGATGTGGCAACATGAAGGTGGCCAGCAGATACTACAGCAGACTAACGCCAGCTCTGTGTTTGTGTTTTACTCCTCCATCTCCTCCTCCAGCTCATATTCTTATCAGCTTATCAGGCGTCTGCTGGACACTCTGCTGTGTTTCTGTTCCGTGCCTGGAGGAACGGGCCGTGGAGGCCCGCCTTCTCTGATAGAGGAAATGTGAGTAATGTGGATCTAATCACAATACTTCCAACATCTCATTGCTTTCCACTCTGTTTCTGAGACAGCACCGATATGATAGATGATTGATATCACTTCAGCGTGGGCAATTAAGAAAAGGAAAGAGAAATAAACTGTTCTGCTGGTTTTAAACATTAAACTCATGTGCTTCTTTTTACACAGCCACACCAAACAGCTGATAAACAAACAGGAAGTGGAGAAATGGATAAATATGACTGTAATTCAGTGAAGACACATTTAAACAAAAAAATTAATTCAGGCGATTCTGAGCTGAAATATTCAGGTTTGTTCCCGTGTTTCACCTCTATCACCTCTAGCATCTTCAAAGACGTAGTGGTGGTGGTGGTGGTGGTGGGGGGGTCTAAGGTATTGACTCAGAGGGCTACAGGTGGTAGATTCCTATTTGACTGATAGTACAGACACAGGTGAGCGACCAGCCAACCTGTCTAATGTCATTAGCCTGCTTTCTTCATGACAGTGTCCAGTTCGCATGGATCAATAACTGTGGGTGGAAACAAAAGGAAGACTAGGAATGTTCACAGATTACCGACCCCTAACATGGCAGCCATTTTAAGCCACTATCCAAGTGTACGCTGCAAAAAATGTAAATCAAATTTTTTTTTTCTTAAAATAAGTGATTTTGTTCTCGAATTGAGACTTTTTGCTAATGGAATAAGATCATTTACATTTAAAATATGAAAAACAATTGCATTGTCTTATTTCAGTGAATATTATCTAATTGTCTTATTTCAAGAGTATAAATCCTCATTTCATTTGCAGATCATTTTATTTACCTACTCAAATTAAGGGTAAATACGTTTCATTTAAGAAGTTTTACCTATTTCTAGATCGTTTCTGAGGGGCAAACGTGTGTCTCTCCGGTTCAGTGGCTGCTTTGAAGGACCTGGAATGAATGAATTGTTCTTAGTGACAGTTGGACTCAGGAGTAACTGGAAACAAGGAAAGGAAGGAAGGGACAATAATTGATGGATCGGTGGAGGCACTGCCTGTCCTCCATTTTAGAGGAACGGACTTTTCTCCCGGCTGGACTGGTCCTGGATCGGTAATGTGCTAGAAACGGGAACTAGAAACAAGAACTAGAAACAGTAACTGAAAACAGGAACTAGAAACAGGAACTAGAAACATTAAATACAAATAGGAACTAGAAAATTGGACTAGAAATAGAAAATACAAAAAGGAACAGAAACTAGAAACAGGAAATACAAATAGGAAATACAAACAGGAAGTAGAAAATGGGACTAGAAATAGAAAATACAAAAAGGAACAGAAACTAGAAACAGGAAATACTAACAGGAGCAGGAAGTAGAAACAGGGACTAGAAACAGGAACTAGCAACAGGAACTAAAAAACAGGAAATTCAAACAGGAAATACAAACAGGAACTGGAACTAGAAACAGGAAATTCAAACAGGAAATACTAACAGGAACTGGAACTAGAAACAGGAAATACTAACAGGAACAGGAAGTAGAAACAGGGACTAGAAACAGGAAATTCAAACAGGAAATAAAAACAGGAACAAGAACTAGCAACAGGAACTCACAACTGGAACTAGCGACAGGGAATTCAAACAGGAAATACAAACAGGAACTGGAACTAGAAACAGGAAATATAAACAGGAACTAGCAACAGGAACTAGGGCTTCAATTCACCCATTCTGAAAAACAATCCACTGGACTTTGTTCCCAAGTCTGAAGATGTTTCTCTCCCCATCCAGGAAGTGAACCCTAAACCTAACTTCATCCTTTTTTTTTTAAACATTACGTCTTGTATAACAAGTCCACATAAAAAGCAAACAAACAAAAATGGAGGGATTGAAAAAAAGGCGTGCAGTGGAGACCAGGCTTTATTAAAATCAAAATGGAAGATACCAAAAATAATGTTAAGATAGGACGAAGTAAGGACTGTGGTTTAAATTTAGCCCTTAAAGGATCATTAAATCAATCTTTATTCATCCTCCACTCTGCCCGGCATCAGAGTTCCACAGCTAGCTTCCAGAGCTACACTTAGCCACCCATCGCCTCCAATACGCTGCTGTTAGCTCCTTTGGAGCACAGTTTGGTCAGCCAACTCTGCACCAGAGCTGGATAAAGATTACTTTTCAAAACCAATCACATGCACATAGAATACTGGAGAAGTTTTAAAGACGTTTCTAGTTCCCATGGTCACTGAATGTAAGAGCTGGGAATAGGTTTTCAATCTGAAAACTAGTTTTTCTATAAACAGTTTTATTTTTCAAAACAAAAAGTTTAATCTTTTAATTTTTTTGTAGTTCCCTAGGTATTAGATAGCGGACATTTCAGAATGCTTCACTGTCAGACACTCGTATCGGTCCCTAAAGGTCCCTGAAGTCAAAAGAAGGAAAATAACTTCCACTTTTTCTAAAACTGTGCTTGTTGGAGCCGTTTTGCATCTCTTGTTTTTTGTTTTTTTGTTCTCTGAATTTATTATGAACTTATTCGCATTCTAATTCTCCTGATTTAGTTTTGAATCTTTAGTTGGAAATATGTCTGTTTTCATTCTGATTTGTTTACTTGCTCTCTTCCTGTCTGTTGGTGTGACGTTGAGCTGATTTGATTAATAGGTGCTGTCACCTGCCGCTCAGGTAGAGTGGAAGGGACAAACAGTTTTTCAACCGCGTGATGCGGGAGCGCTTTTGTTTTGTACGTCAGTGAAAGACAAATAAATGCCTCTATTTTTCGAAGACGCGCGTTGGATCTGATCTATATATCCACTCTGAAGTGGTGGCTCCAAAGTTGCCACTACATTAAGTTGAAAAACTGTCCCAAGTGTTGGATATTGCCTGATTGTGGATTAACGTTTCCAATTGTGGATTACTTCAAGACGTGTGTGGAATTAACGTTACCTGGCAATCATCGTCTCAGCTGTTGTGTGAGTAACCTGGTGGCTTATTGTTCTTCGACCCAGGTGAGCAAACATTTCGAGAGACTGGAATAGTTTGGATGGACAATAACGTTAACAGCGCAATCGCTCATCTAACGTGACTGTTGCTGAACTGAATGATTATTGGAAGCGGACACTTTTAATGTCGCTTGACGATGTTAATACGATCAAATAGACTGTTTGTGGACGTTATTTGAACCACTGACTAAAACGAAACAAACGGGCCTGCAATAAAAAAGAAGTTTAAGCGCTTGGATGCGCGCAAATGAAACTAAATGAATGCGCGTAATAAACGGAACTGAACTGTTGAATACCAACGTTGTTTTTGGAAAGACACGAAACAAATTTAAACGAAAGACTTAAAATAAACTGAGATCATGTCTGATGAAGAAGGCCAGAATGAGGCCAGAAGCTTGGAAGAGCAAGGTTATAAAAGCGAGCTGTCTTTCAAAGCGCTCAGCGCAACCCGACGTGGTAAACTTGGACAATGCACTCGCAAAATGAATGAGATCAGAGCTATAATGTGTGAGAATGTTGATGTTGAGGATGTGAAACGGGAAGTGGCTGCGTTCCACACAATATTGAATGATTTTAAGTTCTGTCATGAGTCTACTCAAGCTCTGTTGTCTGATGATGTGAGAGAGAGTGAAAATCTTGATTGGTATGAACCTAGAATGGCTAGATATAATGAATTCCTTGTTAATGTTGATGAATGGTTGAAACAACAAAATATAGATCCACAGACTCTAGTTGATGTGACTGACAGTGCGTCCAGGGTATCTAAGACTGCATCAAAGACTTCCAAAATATCCTCCACAGTTTCATCTATTCGCGTTCAGATAGCAGTTGACAAAGCTGGTTTATTGGCTAAAGCTAAAGTTTTAAAGGAGACGCACGAAATAGAACTGGAAAAGGTGAAGTTACAAGCAAAAATGGAAACACTTCAATTACAAGAAGATCTTGCTATTTCACACAGTAAATTAAAGGTGTTAGAGGAACTTGATCCAAGCCAAGAAACAAAGCCACAATATGAAACAGAGGATGATATGAATGCATATCTAGAAGGATATTTGCAAAGTCACAAGACCAAAACTGTTGAAGTTAAATCCAGTGAAAGCAGCAGAATTGAGTCTATCCTGTCTCCCCCTCACTTCGTTGAACTAGGAGCAGTACCTAAAACCCCATTACAGAAAACCCTGCGTGAACATCAAATGTCTGAACCACTGGTAACAGCAGCAGCACCCACAAAACAAAAAATGAAACCGAATTCATCTAAGGTCACCATGACAGATGTACAAACAAGAAAGGAATCCACTCCTGGAAGGGGCCGGTCTGAACATTCAGATATTTCAATACAAAGACAGTCAGACTTGACAAATCTGCTTGTTTCAGTTGTATCTCAAACATCACTCCCTAAAAAAGAAGTTCCTGTTTTCAGTGGTGACCCTTTAGAGTTCCAGCTCTTTATGCAGGCATTCAGACACAATATAGAGGACAAGACTGACAGTAATGGGGACCGACTGTATTTCCTTGAACAGTTTACAGCGGGCCAACCAAAAGAACTTGTCAGAAGCTGTTTACATCTGGATGCTACAGCTGGTTTTATTGAAGCAAAGCGTTTGCTGAAACATCATTTTGGAAATGAGTTTAAAATCGCATCAGCTTATATGAATAAGGCCTTGATCTGGGCTACAATTAGACCAAATGATGCTAAAGCACTGCATAGTTATGGACTGTATTTAAGACGTTGCAAGAATGCTGCTCAATCTTTTCAGTATATGTCAGAACTTGATTTACCATCAAACATGAAATTAATAGTGTCAAAACTTCCGTACAAGCTCAGAGAAAGATGGAGATCTGTTGTATGTGACATTATGGAGCAAACACAGCAGAGACCCAAATTCTGTGATCTTGTTAAGTTAATCAAAAAACAGGTAAAAATATTGCAAGACCCTGTGTTTGGTGACATTCAAGATGTCATTAAAATCAGCCAACCAAGACGGGTGGTAGCAGATCTGCCACATGTAAAATCTGGTGCAAAGAAAAGTTTTGCTACCACAGTCTCCCCAGTCATTTGTGTTGCTGACCCTAACAGAACTTATCCTGTAAAAATGGAAAATGGGATTAAAGGCCCTACAGCCGATATGAATGATGCATTTCTTAGACCATGCACCTACTGTAAAGGAAATCATGCTTTGGAAACATGTCAGAAAATAACAAAGATCCTTCATCAACAGAAAGTTGATTTTCTGAAGAAAAATGGTTTCTGCTTTGCGTGTTTGATTAAAGGCCATTTAAGTAAATCATGTAAGAACCGTTTGATATGCCGCTCATGTGGTAAGAAGCACCCCACCATCTTGCACATAGCAAACAGTCCTCCAGATGGCGCTGTAGGAAATGTGACTGTCTCTTCAGTGGCCAGGAAAGATGCCAGCAGTGGCACAGACTCAATCATCCTGGGCATGGCATCTACAGTCCAAACAGGGGCCGGTACCATCGACCACAAACTGCCTATCGTGCCTGTAAAGGTAAAAACAGCCAAGGGAACTCATGTTGTTGAAACTTATGCTTTCCTGGATTCAGGAAGTTCCGCAACATTCTGTACAGAGACGCTCATGGAGCAACTGTCCATAAGAGGAAGGAAAACGGACATCTTACTTCGAACCATGGGTCAAGAAAAGCCTGTGCAGACCTACAAGGTGAGTGGAATCCAAGTATGCAGCCTAGATGGTGATGACTTCATAGAGCTTCCGGAGGTATTTACACAACCCGCCATACCTGTTAACCATCACACGTGAGGAAGAGCTCAAACAATGGCCTTACCTTCAAGCGGTCCAGTTGAAGTCCATCAGTGCCGACGTTAGTCTGCTGATTGGAGTGAATGTTCCCAAAGCCTTAGAACCGCTGAAGGTCATTAACAGCCAAGACAAGGGGCCGTACGCTGTCCTAACACACCTGGGTTGGATAGTGAATGGACCTCTGGGTACTAGCCCACCCTTAGACCAACATGGCCGACCACAGATAACATCCAACAGAATATCAGTGGCTCGTCTGGAAGAACTCTTGGTCCGACAATACAATCAAGATTTCTCAGAATTGGCACACCAAGAGAAAGCAGAACACTCTGTTGAAGATAAAAGATTTCTTAAATTAATGAATGAATCCATCACAAAGAAAGAAGGTCACTATGAATTACGACTGCCGTTCCGCAGAGATGACCTTCATCTGCCGAACAATAGGAAAATGGCTGAACAAAGAGCTCTAGGTCTCAAGAGAAGACTAGAGAAAGACCAGTCATTTAAAAATGATTACGTCAACTTCATGAATGATGTCTTCAATAAAGGGTTTGCAGAAATGGTACCTGAGGAGCAGCTCCTCCGGATGGATGGAAGACTTTGGTACATCCCACACCACGGGGTCTATCACAAACAGAAAAAATCTATCCGTGTGGTCTTCGACTGTACGTCTTCATTTCAAGGTACGTCTTTGAACTCCGAGTTACTGCAAGGCCCAGACCTTACAAACACCTTATTGGGTGTACTCCTTCGTTTCCGACAGGAATCAGTGGCAGTGATGGGGGACATAGAGGGAATGTTCCACCAAGTCAGAATTCCTGAAAATGATGTGGACTTTCTGAGATTCTTATGGTGGCCAGATGGTAACACTAACCAACCACTCAGAGAATTCAGAATGGTCGTGCATTTGTTCGGAGCAGTTTCCTCCCCAAGCTGCGCAAACTTTGCACTCCGACAGATAGCTGAGGATAATAAGAATAAAGCAGACACTTCCGTTCTTGCCACCATCAGACACAACTTTTATGTGGATGATTGTCTTAAATCAGTTCCAGATGCAAGCAAAGCCATCACTCTGGTCCATGACCTGAAGGCAGTATGCGCCACAGGTGGATTTAAGCTTACCAAATGGACTAGTAACAGCCGTGCTGTCCTAGCCTCACTACCCTCAGAGGAACGGGCCAAAGACATTAAGAACATTGACTTGGAGAGAGACAAACTTCCTGCGGAACGTGCCCTTGGCATGCAATGGGACATCGAATCTGACACATTCGTCTTTAATATCACTCTGAAAGAACAACCACATAATAGAAGAGGAATTCTGTCTGTGCTTAATTCAGTTTACAATCCCCTGGGATTCTTATCACCAGTTATGCTGTCTGGAAAAAAGATCCTCCAAGAGTTATGCAAGATGAATTGCGGATGGGACGAAGAAATCCCAACAGCTCTTGCATTTAAATGGAAGGAGTGGCTGAAAGAACTTCAGATGATTTCCAGCTTCAGAATTGGAAGATGCTACAAACCAGCTGGTTTTGAAGTCACAAGCGCTCAACTGCACCATTTTTGCGATGCTAGTGAGAGTGGCTATGGGACAGTAAGTTACCTGCGACTGACCAGCAGATGTGGACCTCCTCACATTGCCTTTGTGATGGGGAAAGCAAGAGTGGCTCCTTTAAAGGTAGTGACTATTCCCAGACTGGAGCTGACATCAGCAGTTCTAGCTGCTCGGATAGATCGAATGCTGACGAATGAACTGGAGTTTGAGATGATAGACTCTGTGTTTTGGACTGATAGCACATCTGTTCTCAAATACATCATAAGTGACACACAGAGATTCAAGACCTTTGTGGCTAACAGAGTAACGGTCATCAGAGGCCTGACACAGAAGTCACAATGGCGTCACATTGGAACTGATCTTAATCCAGCGGACAAAGCATCCAGAGGAATGTGGGCAGAGACCTTTCTAAAAGGCACAAGTTGGATAAAAGCCCCAGACTTTCTGTTTGAATCCGAAGTAGCCTGGCCGAAGCTCATCATGGACCCTCTAGAGCTGTCTATCAGTGACCCAGAGGTAAAGCAAGCTGCCATAACTCTTGCCACAGCAGCCTATGAGAGTCCTCTAATTCGCTTCATAGAGTACTTCTCAGAATGGAACAAACTCCTCAGATCTGCAGCCTGGCCACTGAAGTTCAAGAAGCATCTGATCCAAAAGAGGAAGACAAGTGTCACATTAAATCTGTCAATAAAACCAGATCCTGCAGACCGACAGTTGTCAGTAAAAGATCTCAGCGCTGCTGAGGAGGCTCTTACGTCTTTCATTCAACATCACTCTTTTAGAGAGGAAGTATATGCTTTACAAAAGGGCCAAGCTGTGAAGAGAAGCAGTCGACTCTACAAGTTGGATCCTGTTCTTCAGAATGGAATTCTGAGAGTTGGTGGCAGGCTGAGCAGACTGGCTATGCCTGAAGAGATCAAGCACCCAGCCATCTTGCCTAATGACAGCCACCTGTCAACATTACTGTTGCGCCACACTCACAAATTAGTAGGACACTGTGGAAAGAATCAAATGCTCTCGAAACTAAGAACAAAATACTGGATCCCAAAAGCCAATTCGGCAGCAAGGAGAATAACCCGTGACTGCACACTCTGCAAACGATGGCATGGAGCAGCTATGAAGCAGAAGATGACGGACTTGCCTTTGGTGCGAGTAACCCCAGATCTGCCCCCCTTTACTCACACGGGCTTGGACTACTTTGGGCCCATAGAAGTTAAGAGGGGCCGTAGTCGAGTGAAGAGGTACGGCGCCCTGTTTACATGTCTTGCCAGCAGAGCTGTACACTTAGAGATGGCCTACTCCCTCAATAAAATATCCTGTATTTCAGTCATCCACAGATTTGTCTGCAGACGAGGCCAAGTAAAAGAGATTCTGTCTGACAATGGAACCAATTTCGTGGGAACAGAGCGGGAACTGAGGGAAGCTCTGGCTCAGCTGGACCATAGTAAAATACAGAATCAGATGCGTACAGAAGGAATTAAATGGACATTCAACCCACCTTACGGCTCTCATCACGGAGGTGTGTGGGAGCGCCTCATACGGATCATCAAGAAAGCACTCTACTCCGTGATCAAAGAACAGACCTTGGACGACGAATGTCTTCAAACCACCCTCTGTGAAGTGGAGGCTATTCTCAATGCACGTCCAATAACAGTAACATCTGAAGATCCGACAGATCCTGAACCTCTTACTCCGAACCATCTACTACTGCTTAAAGCAAAGCCCATCCTTACACCGGGGCTCTTTAACAAGCAGGACTGCTACGCTAGGAGAAGATGGAAGCAGGTTCAGTTCCTCTCAGATCTCTTCTGGAAGAGATGGACACGTGAATACCTCTCACTGATGCAGGAGAGACAAAGATGGAACGAAGTAAAAAGAAATCTTAAATCTGATGACATTGTCCTCATCATTGATGACACATCAACCCGAAATTCCTGGCCGATGGGACGTGTAATAGAAACTTTCCCTGATGCAAAAGGATTCGTACGTCGTGTCAAAGTCAAGACTCAGACTGGTGTTCTAGAAAGGCCAATCACAAAGCTTTGCCTCCTCAGAGACATGGCCTGACTGACCGTTCATTACTGACCAGTACACTTTACTGACCATAGAATGGTTTATTGAATTAAGCTTTCATGTTTTCTATGTAATATGTAAAGGTATTGATTGAGTGAATGGCTGGATATGCGAAAAAAAAAAATTTGAACCGCTTTTGAATATCTGAAAATATGACTAAAAACAGTCTGACTATGGTGTTTACTGTATGTTGTCTTATGGACTAAATGAACTTAATTCTTGATTTTTTTGGAAATCCCTTGATTTTCTTTTGGAAGGACTACTTTTTATTTATGAATGATTTATTTATGAATGATTTATGAATACATAAAGGGACTTAATGTGAGAGAAAGGACAAAAAAGAAAAGGAATGTGAAAGACTTTATTTGAATGCTCTTTTGAAATGCACGGCTCCTTGTGAATGTGTTTAATTGCCATAGTATGATCAATTAGGGGCCGGAATGTTGGAGCCGTTTTGCATCTCTTGTTTTTTGTTTTTTTGTTCTCTGAATTTATTATGAACTTATTCGCATTCTAATTCTCCTGATTTAGTTTTGAATCTTTAGTTGGAAATATGTCTGTTTTCATTCTGATTTGTTTACTTGCTCTCTTCCTGTCTGTGGGTGTGACGTTGAGCTGATTTGATTAATAGGTGCTGTCACCTGCCGCTCAGGTAGAGTGGAAGGGACAAACAGTTTTTCAACCGCGTGATGCGGGAGCGCTTTTGTTTTGTACGTTAGTGAAAGACAAATAAATGCCTCTATTTTTCGAAGACGCGCGTTGGATCTGATCTATATATCCACTCTGAAGTGGTGGCTCCGAAGTTGCCACTACAGTGCTTCATAAATGCATGTTTTATTATAAAAGTTAAAATGAGGTTTAAAAATGTTTCTAAATAACAGTCCATGAACACAGAAGGGAAAATGCCATATTTCTCCTGAGGAACAAAAACTCATCTGTCAGAAATAAGAAGAGGAAAAAAAAGTCTCGAAGCAAACACACTGTTCAAGGATATCTATCTGTTTTATATCTGCTAGTCCGGCCGTGAAAACCTGTATTGCTCACATTGTCATAGTGATCCAAAGGATCTTCTCAGATTTTTATTTTTAATTTAGCTTGATATAGGCATCGGCGCGCTCACAGTAGCACAAGTTGTTTCTACTGAGCCTGAGAGCCCAACAGAGAACTTTGCTCTCAATCTGCAGGTTTACTAGTGGTTCCTAGAATTTCTAAAAGTAGAATGGGAGGCAGATCTTTTAGTTATTAGGCTCCTCTCCAGTGGAACCAACTACCAGTTTTAGTCCGTGAGGCAGACACCCTGTCTACTTTTAAGGCTAGGCTTAAAACTTTCCTTTTTGATAAAGCTTATAGTTAGAGTGGCTCAGGTTATCCTGAGCTATCTCTATAGTTCTGCTGCTATAGACTTAGACTGCCGGAGGACATAGGGACCCCTTTTTCATAATTTTATCTCTATTCTCCCATTCTGCAGTATTTGTAAGTTCAACAAATAGACATACGTAGCTATGGGCTCAGCTTTTCCTGTGACTAACTGGATGTGCTCTCTTCATCCTCTGACATGGGAGCTGGCTCGGAGCTCGTCTGCCTGGCTATGTGTTTCCTGGACGGGGCCGTCTGTGGAGCTGGTTGACAGTTGCCTTTTGTATCTATGCTTATTTTTTTTTTATGTCTGCTTCTGTCTCCTTGAACCCCAGTCAGCCTCAGCAGATGGCCGCTCACACTGAGCCTGGTTCTGCTGGAGGTTTCTGTAGAAGAGTCAAAGTGATCAGCTGGTTTTCCTTAGAAAAATTTTAATCTGTTGACTAAATGATCTGGTTAAATTGTCTCTCTAAATGCCTTGAGATGACATGATGCAAATTGGTGCTATTGATATAAACTGAACTGAATTATACAGAATGCCAGCAGTGTATAAGGACATTATACAGCAGAAAACAAACATAGAATAGTAAAGGGTTGTTTGTCCAAAAGGGGGAAAAAAAATCATAAAGCAAAAACTGTTCATTTGGTCAGGATTCAGTTGGTATACAGTTATCATCAATCCACTGGACAGAAACACACTTCAAAGCATTAGTCAAATCAGCAAGGAAATCCAAAAGACACACAGCAGAACATAACAATGAGAAGATTAAACGCAAAAACACCGCCATTCCATATGTTGCTGGATACTGCTGATACTGCTTCGCAGATTACAGCACGATGATGCATAGATGATGGCATCCTCCACTCCGATGTCAGGTCGGTATGCAAACTGCAGAGGGTCCAGGGTGGGACTCAACACAGTGGGTAGGTGAGCTGGGATGAGGCGCTCCATTGTCTTCATCAGGTGGGAGGTCAATCATGTCACAGACTCTGCATCACCCTTATAACGCCAAACCAAAAATACTGCATATTTGCACATATACATTAATGCTATGAACTTCCATATCAATGCGATATTTTGCTGCATGTTTTTGCTCCCAAACTGTTTACATTAGATCACTGCTGAACTTTCTGGAATGGAAATGTTCATTTACTGTCTGGAAAGCTGTACTAAACATAATTTTGTTTTGTATACACTCTGTGTTTACAAAATTACATTAAAAGTTGTCTACATCTAAAACATCACACTCCATAAACTAAAAAGAAGTTAAAATTGTGCTAGAATCAGACACTGAGGAATAAAGACTGGTCCAGAGCACAGACAGTGTCAGCGGCCAGGGTGTGATAGGTTGGACCTAAATATCCAACAGAAACTGGTTAGTTTGCAATAAAATACAAGCAATATAAGTCGGTCCTTAAAGAATAAGAGGAAGCCATTGGAGGGAAGCCTGAACTGGAGATGGGTTTCACAGTTTTTAAATGAGCTGCTGCATTTTGAAAGTTTGTGAAGAAAAACATTTATCTAAAGCTTTAAAATAATCCAACCATACGGAAGCCGAGAGCTGTCGTACTTGACTTTATTTTTCATCCTTTGACTTCTCGAGATAGTGATATAACTATCTCGTTTTCACGGTTAAACCATTAATGTTTTTATCGAGATAACGAAATAATTATCTTGTATCACAAGAAAACAATTAATGATTTCCTTAGATAACGAGATGATTAACTTGTATGAGTAATAAATGAGACTGACCAACAGCCTTGGATTCCCAGTCCATCCATGCCTGCAGGGCTCGTAATCATGCAGTCATGGTACCGCGCTCGCACAACTAATCAGTTTTTCTTTTCCTTTTTCTTTTCAATCATTGTCAGGTTGTGGTGGATGATTGGATTACATGGAATACAGTAGAAACACATCTGACTGTTTTTCAATGAAAATCTTTAACCTGGACTCATTTTGGGGGTTAATGCCTTTTGTAGCTGTTACAGGCGTAACACCAGGACTGTTCAGAAAACAGCTGGAGGCATAGGCCTAATTGCTTATGAATCAGAAGAGAAAGGAAGTCAAACCAACAACGTTGTCTCGTTACCTAAAAGTTAAACACAGGATTATTTACAGAATTACACATAAACTGCCATGACTTGTATTTATAAATCCTCTCCCGCTGTTGTGGTATTGAAGGATGGAATCAGTTTTAACTCACACCAACCATCTAGTTATGACGAGTAAATGGCTTTTATTATCTTTAGATAATGAGAAAATTAACTCGTTTTTTTTTAGAAAACCACCGTGAAAAAGTATCTGAGGGACACGACCGCTCTGGGCTTCCGTACAGTCAAGAGGTAATATGAAGCATGAATTGTTTTTTACCAAGGCTTTCAAGGGTTTCAATTAAACATTCGTCTGTTTTGAAACCCAATCAAAAAAGGTAACAGCCAGAATTCAACAGCAGAAAAGGCGTAGGAGCCCAGAAATATGTTTACCAAAACTGAAAACATTAGGGTTACATGCTCTTAGACATTTCCTGGGGAACATGGAAAATATGTAATAATCACACTATAAATAAAAGAAGTCATTTTTAATTTTCGATTTTAAGAAAAATATTTTACTTCAATTCAAAATGGTGTCTGGGTTTGGATGAGGTTTGAGGACCCAAATCCAGAGGCAGGGAGGCAGAGATGAGTTTTTTGTAGATTTAATAAAAGGTTCACAAACAACTGAGGCAGGAATCCAAAAATCCAACATGAAAAAGGTAAAACAAACCAGAACCATGGAGACATCAGGGGAAAACAATCACGAAGTAAGACGAGGTATGACAGAGTTAGACTAGAAACCAGCACTAAGGAACTGCACAAGGAGAGTATTAATGGGAGACAGAACAAAGAGAGGACTAACGAGCTGATTGGAGGCAGGTGTGAAGAGAGGGGTCTACAAAGGATCTAGGGAAAAAGGAGACCAACACAAGAGGGCAAAAGAGGGCACCAAATAAAAATCTAAGAACTAAAATATAAACAGAAAACACAACAAAATAAGAATTTAACCAATAAAACTAGAAAACATGGAGTAACGTAAAACTGAATCTCAGACCTAGCTTATAGCCCAACAGCTTTGCTTAAATAAGTAGACAATTATGACTGTTGCTATAAGGTTCTGCTTTATACTGAAAATGGTTTTATTGAGTAAAAGCGTATACAACAGAGATGGAAAAGGGAGGTAACTAAGAGGGACAGGATAAGAGCTACAGGAGTTATATAGAGAGATAGAGACAGGAAAGAGTGCTTGAAAAGAAAGAAAATAAAACAGCAAAAACATGCACATAAGATCTAGAGTAACCCCTAGACGTCTGCTTCCAGACCTGGATGAGACGAGAGGAACAGAAAACAGAACATAACAGCAAAGAGAAGACAACAAGAAAACCAAAGTAAACATCAAGAAAAATCTTCCAGAGCAGCAGGTATCCCTTGGACATCCGTATGTGTGGAAGGAAGAACCTATGGTGATTCACAATATTATTCAGGTTGGTATATATACCAATAACTGAGGATTAATCCGTGAACACCTGGAATTAAGCTCCCGCGGTATGTATACATGAGCATGCATGCATACAAAAGATTCACAAAGCTTCTACAGAAGGAATATGCTTAATAGCAGGTGTGGGGGGGCTCAGACTTGCCCTACAGGACACAGTCAGGACACAGTCTGGCTACAGGTCCTTCTGGTTCATATAAGCACAGACTGAGAAACGCTTGATGAGTTAAACATATGAGGAAAGACCAACCACCTTCAGCCCAGTAAAAAAGTTCCAACAGATACTGAGGCGATGTTTGGATTTGGATCCTTTGATGGAGATCAAGTCTTGTTTCCCCTAATGTCATTAACCAACTTTAATTCTACATTGCCTGATAATCTTGCATATGTTTCTCCCGCGTCTCCTTATTCCCACAGGTTTTTCACCAACACACTTAGTGAGAGGAGTTTGAGGAGCCCACCTTGACACCACATTTACGCTGTTTCCTGCCACAGCCATGATTCCACACAACTCCTGCACTCTCCCTAACTCTCAGAGGAAGTTCCCCCTTCCTGAGCCTGTCACTTCTGGGTCAGAGCTAAAAAGTAACTTATGAGCTCAAACAGGACAGACTACAGCTAGTGTTTGTGTAGCAGCTCGGAGCAACAAATATGTCAGAGCAATGCCAGCTGCTAACCTAGTGAATAGAAGGCAGTGACCCTGTGTTATCTCCTTATTTCTCAGACATTTGGCTGTTGACCTCTTGTTGACACCATTGGCTTTGTTTTTATACTTCTGTCTAACTTTATGGAACAATAAACTGCCAAGATATCTTTATTTATCCACACAGATCTAGTCCTTTACATCGAAGGAAACAAGAAAATTTGATTAATTGAAAAATACTGATATTAGATCAGAATGTAAAGACATTTTTTAAACAGGTGGTTATCCAGACAGTTTGAGCTGATGAGCGTCTGACCTAAACACCGCCCAATCTGGGTTGTTTCTGTTGTAGGAAACATTGATTAGCCAGGCCTCTGATGGAATAAGGTCCACATGGTTCAAGAAATTTGGTTTTCCATGTACCAAGATTAGATCTCTAAAGTCTATTATGTGATAAACAGTGAGGCAGTGTTGGGATGTGAGGTGGGCTGTAGTGTCCTGATTGGGTTCTCACACAGAGCAGGAAAAATGTGGTTTCAATAATCCTTCCAGATGAATATAGGAGCAGGAACCAGTCTCAACTTTTGAATATAAAAGCCTTTATCAGATCTGGGTAGTAACTAGTTACATTTACTTGAGAAACAACAGAAGTACGTCTACTTTGATTAAGTATTTTTGTCCCTCATTTGATCTGGTGAGTAAATAATCTGTGTTTTTACCCTAAAATGAAAATGTGTTTTTTTTGTCTTATCCTAGTAGAAAAATCTTTATTCACTGACAGATAATTTTACTATTACTAGTACTGGGGTCAGGATAGATAATTTTTTTCTTTAAATCTAACAAAAAAAACCCCCAAAAATAATGAGAATATATATGAGAATAACGTATTTCAAAAAGAGGCCATGAAGATACCAGGCTATCTCTGAGCTCCAATCTGCACACAGAGGGTGTTTTCATCATTGCTGGGGATTTTAACCAGGCTAACTTGAAGAAAGTTCTTCTTCATTTTTACCAACATGTGGACTTTGCAACTCGGGGTAAAAAAACTTTAGACCTGGTTTACTCTAACATCAAAGATGCATTCAGAGCAGCCCCCCGCCCCCACCTCGGGTCATCAGATCATCTCTCGGTCATGCTTCTCCCTGTCCGAGTGGGATCTGAGGGCGCCATGGAGACACTCCAACACTGTTTTAAATGCTCTGACTGGAACATCTTCAAGGCTGCAGCAACATATGATAACTTGTTAAATACTGATGAGTATGACTGTGTCAGCCTACATCAACAAATGCATTGAGGACGTCAGCATCAAAAAGAACATCACCAACCAACCACCCTGGATAAATGGAGAGGTTTGGAAATCGCTAGAAGCACCGAACTCAGCTTTCAAGTCTGGTGAAAAAGAGGCCCTGAGAACATCGCGTGCTAACTTAAACCGTGCCATCAGATCAGCGAAGCAGAACCACAGCCAGAAGATCCAGGATCTTATCCATGACAACAGCAACACCAGGAGGATGTGGAAAGGCATTCAGATGATCACAGACTACAACACACCCTCCCCCCCAGTAGATACAGCAAACACTGACTTCCTAAATGAACTACTTCTTTGGAAGGTTTGAGGCACTGAACAGCCTCCAGCAGTGAAAGCTGTTCCACACCAGGGGAGGAGGCACTAAACCTGGACGTAGCTGAAGTGAGGAAAACTCTAAGGAGAGTCAATCCAAGGAAGGCCCCAGGCCCTGATAACATACCTAGGCAGGTGTATAAGGAGTGTGCAGATCAGCTGGCTGGTGTCCTCACAGACATCTTTAACACCTGGCTGGACCAATCCATAGTACCAGCATGCTTCAAGTCTGCCTCCATTATTCCAGTCCCAAAGAAGCCTCAGGTCACCTCACTCAATGATTAGCCGCCTGTCGCACTGACTCCCATCATGATGAAGTGCTTCCAAAGGCTGGTTAAAGGACACATCATCTCCAGTCTGCCGCCGACATTCCACCCGTTCCAGTTCACCTACCGACGGAACCGCTACACTGAGGACGGCATCTCTGCTGCTCTCCACCTGAGCCTGGCAAACCTGGAGGAGAAGAACACCCACGTGCGGATGCTGTTCCTGGACTTCAGTTCAGCTTTCAACACCATCATCCCACAGCATCTGATAGGCAAACTGGAACAGCTGGGCTTCAATACACCCCTCTTCTATTGGCTGCTAGACTTCCTCACCAACAGACCTCAGTCAGTCCGGGTCGGACAGAACACCTCTGATGTCATCATCCTAAACACAGGCTCCCCTCAGGGCTGTGTCCTGAGCCACAGGCTCAAAAACAATCACATCGTGAAGTTTCCAGACGACACCACGGTGGTGGGCCTCATCAGTGATGACAACGACCTGGACTACAGAGAGGAGGAGGAGCAGCTGGTGGACTGGGGCAAAGATAACAGCCTGATTGTGAACGTAGAGAAGACAAAGGAGATCATCTTGGACTTCAGGAAGAACCGGCCTAACCACGCTCCACTGGTAATCCACAGCTCAGCTGTAGAGGTGGTCAACAGAAGGACAAATAGGTGACCGGCTGGATGCTGTTCCGGATGCCGGACAGTGCAATTAAAATCCAGACTGTCCCGCCATAAGCCAGACATCTGCTCACCCTACTGATGACTGCATTATTGGTTGATTTCTTCCCCCTGCTCAGCTCTGCCAAGTTTTCTGTTTCTCACATCTGATCCACTTGTTCCAGTTCCTATTTAAGCTGCTTGTTTCAAGCCATCAGTGCCAGATTATTCGAGCTGTGTGTGAGAGTTCTCTAGCTTACCCAGTTGTGTTTTTTATTACCTGATCCTGACTTGTTTCTGTCTCTGGAATCCTGAGTTTTGCATGCCCTTGTTCGGGTCTGTTTCTGTCTGTCCTGTCTTTGCTTCAACTGCTGTTTGATTTCTGCCTGTTAACGACCTTTGATCTGTCCACTGACCATGTTTTGGATTCCCCTTGTCTATCTCTCATCTTCTGGTCTGGACATTCTGCTGCTGCGTCGACACCTGCTCTTGATTCTTCTGCTCTTCCTAATCTGCTGGCTTTCATTATCAGTCTGCTCTGCCTCACTCCTAGAACTCTCTGGGCGGCTCCCACCACATGCTGTGGAGAAATCATCTGGATGGATTCCACTCCTTCCTCTGGGCACTGACACAACTTAAGAACCAGGTTAGTGACTCACTATCATTCCCCGTCTGAGTTTCTAGGTCAATAACCCTAGTATCTGTCTCTAAAGATATTCCAGTAAACCAGTCCCAGCTGACGAGCCCCAATGTACTGAGCAGTCAATAAAGCGTTTCATTTTTAAACAGATCTGCTCTGTCTGCTTGAATTCGGGGTCCTACTTTCTTTGCCTTGACATAATAATCTAGCCAAATATGGACCCATCAGCAGACAGACAGTGGAGTGAAGGCGTTAAGCTTAGTATAGCTCAACTAGATTTAGATGTACGTGAAATATTTACCCATTTGCGCAAACAGCCTTCTCCTGCCTCTACTACCCCGCCCTCTTCAGATTCTGATTCTAGGCCACTGGCTGCTAATTCTATCAGTCATGCCGCATCTGTTTTCTCCTGAGTGTTTTAGAGGTGATTCGGAAAATGCTAGGCCCTTCTAGCTCAGTGTGAAATTCACTTTTAACTGCGGCCCTCTGCGCTTCCCTCTGATAAAGCTAAAGTGTCTTACGCAATCTCTTTGTTGGCGGATCTTAGTCAGGAGGCTAGGCATGGGAAGTGCTTTCTTTTCTAAGAAACATTCATGTGCTGAAAAGAACTATGATATCTGAGACAGAGAACTGCTGGCAGTCAAGCTGGCTCTGGAAGAATGGAGACATTGTTTAGAGGGGTCCAACATTCCTTTTCTGTTTCGGACCAAGTCTGCTAAAAGACTTAATCCCAGAAAAGCGAGGAGGGCACTTTTTTTTTGGATTTCAATTTTTCTCAGTCGTACATAATGTTAAACCTGATGCCCTGTCCAGGGTGTTTGAGATGGACGAGGAGAGTTGCAGTGGTACAGAAGAGTTGGTATTACCAGATTCTGTAAGATGTTCCATCAATGTGGTTGACATAGAGAAAGAAGTCAGGTAGGCTCTCCCTAACCAACCTTCTCAAAGTGACTGCCCTAGTAACAGTTTGTTTGTCCTTGATGCTCTGAGAAGGAAGGTCTTAGAGTCCTGTCATGGGTCTCGTCTGTTTTGTCATCCTGGTATTTCCAAGACTATTAACATTGTTCAGGCTTAGTTTTGGTGGCCTTCTCTGTCTTCAGATGCATGTGAGTTTGTGGAAGCTTGTTCTTTTTATAATCAGTCTAAGACTTCTAAGAGACCTCCACTCATTTTCTTTGACCATCCTGTTTTGGCCTTGGTCAAATATAGCCATCTACTTCATTACTACTGCTCTGAAGGTGACACAAAAGTCTCACCACTAATGACAGATTCTCCAACATGGTTTATTTGTTTCCACTGTCCTAACTCCCTTCTGCTAAGGAGATAGGGGAGATCCTTACTTGTGAGGTCTTTCATCTGCTTGGTCTCCGTACAGACAGTTTTCAATAGTTTGTGTCTCAGTTTGTGAGGGAATACTGCTCTCTGTGATATCTGTCACTCTGTCATCGGGTTTTTTACCCCAAACAGATGGTCAGACAGAGAGAGCCAACCTGGAGGTTGAGACTAAGATTAGCATTCAGTTTGAGGCTGATTCCCCTAAGTGGGCCAGTCAACTTCCCTGTGGTGAACAAGCTATTAATTCTCCCCCCTATAGCACCACTGGGTCCTCTCCATTTTTTTTTTATTGTGTTTGGTTTTTTAGCCACTGGTGTTCACCATTCAGGGGAAGACTCCAAGGGTCCATTAGCCCGTTTATCTGCTCTCGGGTGCCAATGAACCTGAAGAAGGCCTTTGAAATCTCCTTACTAAGGCCTTAGTTAGCCAAGCCAAAGCTGCTAAGCGTTCGAGTGTTCCGGCATCTGTGTACCAGGAAGGTCAGAAAGTTTGACTATCCCGCAAAGATCTGCCCCCCTAGGGTGGATAGTAGGAAGCTGACTTCTCGTCTAAAGTGCTGAACCCAGTGGCTGTCCACCTTCAGCTCCCTCATACCATGAAGGTACACCCCACTTTTCATGTGTCCTGGGTCAAGCTGATTTCAGAACCTCTAGATTTGTGCCCACCTCCAGGTCACCTCCACCCACCAGATTCATCGATGGGGAATCTGTTTACATGGTCAACCACCTCCTGAGGTCTAGGAGGAGGGGTAGGGGGATCCAGTACATGGTGGACTTGGAGGGTTATGGACCTGAGGAGAGTTCCTGAGTTCCTGCCAGGTTTATTTTAGATAAGGATCTGATCAAGACTGTCCATAAGGAGCACCCTGACCAACCCAGAAGGGCACCTGGATTCCGTCTTGAGGGCGACTCATGATTGTCTGTGCGTCAAGCATAAGAATTTCATAGCTCTAAGCAGCTGCAACCGACACCCCCATTCAATAAATGTTTTCAAACATTTCAAAAAACCATTTTTGACAAGGTTGTGTTAAAATTTTTGTTGCATTTTTTAAATTTGTAGTTGTATTTAGATATTGGTTTATGTGGGTTGCACTTACCACCATACTTTCAGGCAACTTGATCGTAATGCTTGAGATAAAATCCCTCTCCCTATTCACCGCTTACTCACCTCCCCCCTTAAAGTCGAACCTGTGAGCTGTTTTCAGTCATCGCCTGACCAAGCCTTCATTAGAGCCTCTTACATGTAAGTCTGAACTCCACATGCCTTTAACCTCAACATGATTTTAACACCAGAAAAGACTCTGCTGTTACTTTACAGAACCTCTGCCCAGAGCCGATGACCACAGAAAAGTCCAGGGCTTCTGGAATATCATTGATTGATAATGCGTAGTCCGTAAATAATTTTGTCTTCCGGTCCACTTGGCCAGTGAGTTAAAAAGTTCAGACCCTGTTTGCTAAACAACCAACTCTGACTTTCTTTCAGTGAGCCTTGGATCAGGAGCAGAGACGTGCAGAGACCGTTGGAGGGGCAGGTGCTCAAAGTTAAAAGGGGGCACACGGAGCACAGATTTAAAACACGATACAGAAACATACCTTGCTTTACAAACGGCTGAATTGCACCAACCCAATTACAACACACCATAACACACATACTCAAATGTTTGTTAGAGGTCGGTACAAGGTGAAATTAGTCTGTGTTTTACCTCATGGCTAGATCGAACAGTTTCTGTTGAGGGGGTTGGTGCTGCTGTGTTGCTGGAGGTGGGCTGTATTGATCTGATAGTGTAGACACCAAAAAGAGCATGGGAGAGATAGAAGCTGATAAAAAAAGAGGTATCTGTTCATGCAAGATGCAAGGATAACCTACATAACCACAAATTTAATCCATTAATAATCTGCCCTTTTTTCTTATTCAAATATGTTTTTGCTTTTATTTAGTATTGACTTTGGGCATGACATGATGGGTCTTAAAGTTATACGATTTTTGTGCAAATTAGCCTCTATGGACCTATTTAATTATGGTGTAAATAAATGAGAGGTTTAGAACATCAAAACTCCGATTCTATCTTTATTGTTTTGTTTAATACTGCAATGGTCAAACATGATGTGAATATGCATAATGCATACAGTAGGTTGAGTGAAATAAAGTTGGACAAAACAGCTTAACAGAAAGATAATACATCATATCACTAATGCACTTTGCTCATGGCAGGAGAAACAGACAGTAAAAACCTGACGTACTTCTTCCTCATGGCACGCTTTGCTTGTGGGGTCAACCAGCTAGCGGCAGGGATGCAACAACTGTAATATAAATTATTTTACCGCAATTGCATCGGCAGTCACTTGGTCAGTCTACTCATCTTGTAAGAATACACTGTACACAAACTAACACCGCTGCAGAACCGAGTTACCGGACCAGTTGTTTACTTTTTCTGGAATCGAGAGGCTGAAACAGCGCTTAGCTTTTAGCAGAAGGGCACGTCAGTGCAGTGAAGGCAGAGTGAGGGAGGGCACGTTGTGTTGATCATGTGACCAGCCACGGTTACCTTGGCATGGTAGATCTAAATTATTATTATTTGGGGCATAAACACACACACAAAGACACCCATGCACATAGATACCACACACAATAAAAAAAAGTGCCAAAAGGGCACTTTGGGCATCATGGGGCAAAGGGACAGGTGCTCATGGGCCCTCAGCCCGCCCCTCTGCAAGTCCCAGTTCAGGAGCCACATGGATGTTACTGATCTATATGGTACAAAAATCAAAACAAGTTTGTTTGTCACCCTGTCAAAGAGTGCATGCTCATTACTAGTGATGAGAAAGGGGATTAATATGTGATTTAACAGCAGCTTAGTGCTTCTTACGAACCTGTCTCCATTTCAGAGCCTCCATGTGATGTGTTTCCCCCCCCTTAATGGCAATCCCCCCTTTAACGACCGACCCCTAGAATCATAGACAGGTTCAGATATTACAGGCTAACGATGGAACTAACGACCCATTCATCGGTTACCATTGCTTGTTTCCAAGCGATACAAGGCGTTGTCTATATAAGACTCAAACTCACTGCGGATCCAGACATTTGAATTGAGAAAGCTTCCTGGAGAGGTGGCGAAACGTTTTCAAATCTTGAAAACCAAGTCCAGTGGATATTTTTTGAATTTTTACGGAATGACTTTGACCTGGATGACTGAGAACCTTCATCAGCATACTCCATGTGATGTGATGACTAACCAATTAAAACCCAGATTTTAGAATGTGTGTGAATGACAGATATGTTGCAGCAGGCAGGTTCACAAAACACCATGTTCAATCTGGTTTGAAACACAGTAAAAACAAGACACTACATTAGGCTCCGTCGGTCGGCCGGCGAACATAGACTCTTCTCCGGAAAGAGGAGCCAATTTTTTGGTGGCCTCAGCTGAAACCCGGTGTGTGTCTTCCCTTTCGAGGCCTGAAAGCTGCAAGACAGGGAGTGTTTGGATGGAGTCGGCTGCTTAAGTAGATGTAGCGATGTAGTAGGGATGTAGCGACAGGGAAAGTCACTTCTTCTTACATCGTCAACATTTGACCCTCAACACATGAAAAGATGTATAAACCCCTGGCAGACTCTCTTTTAATTTCAACAAACATTCTTCTAATATAATTAATGTTGGCTATTTGGTATTAATGACCTGAACGTCATTAATACCCGACAAAGGTCAATATTCTGCATCTTCAGAGATGGCAAAAGTACTCACTTTCCGTACTTGAGTAAAAGTACAGATACTTGTGTTAAAAAATACTCTGGTAAAAGTGGAAGTACTGATTAAACTTCTTTACTCAAGTAAAAGTAACAAAGTACAGGCCTGTAAATGTACTTAAAGTATAAAAGTAAAAGTAGAAACCACTTTTTTCATGCCGTTGCCTACATTTTAAATGGATGTCTGCCAATAGAACTAGATCTCCGTTGTGTTCATTTTCAATCATCTCGTCGTCCATGCTACTATGCTAACGCCGCCGCCACCAAGCTGCAATGATTTGCCGCCAATGAATACCGCCGAATCTGTCGATTCATCTTGTAGTGGTGCGTCAAATGCAACGTAGATTCCCATCCAATTAGACTGAATTTGGTATTGATGACGTAAAAAAAATAATAACGGTAACTCCATTGAAATGATTCACAACTAAAGTAACGAGACAATTTTTTAAAATGTAAGGAGTAGAAAGTACAGATATTTGTGTAAAAATGTAAGGAGTAGAAGTAAAAAGTCGCCATAAAAATAAGTAGTAAAGTAAAGTAAAAATATCAGAAAAATCTACTTGAGTACAGTAACGAAGTATTTGTACTTTGTTACTTCCCATCTCTGTGCATCTTGCTACGCATAAGCGGCAAGAAAAACAAAAACCATGGCAAATTATGATACGGAAAGCAGTATTTATATTTAACCATATTGAAAAGATTGAGTTTTTATGGTTGGAAAAGATCGCTAGATGCGCACCGGCACTACATCCCTGTTTACTTCCATAAACATAGAACATGCTGGCCTGTGACGTCATTGCGTCCTCTACTGGGCATGCGGGACACTTGCATTGTATGACTGCAGTTCACACAGGAGATCACATACAAGTTGCATATATTTGAAAATATGAACGGCGACGCAAAAAAAATAAAAATTTCACCCAAAAAAAAAATCAGAATTGAGCATCAAGGCCTGCAGTGTGAACGTAGCCAAAATTGCCTACTTGGAATGTGTGACAATAGTTGAATAAACTTTTGGCTCTTAAAATGGTATCGGTACCCTATTTGTTGGTACTCGCCCATGCAGTTACCACTATTTTAGTGGTGGATTGGGGCCCTAAACGAGGCCTTCAAAATTAATTTAAATTTCAATTCAGTGTATTTATATAGCATCAATTCACAACACGTCATCTCAAGTCACTTTACAATTCACCAAATCATACAGTGAAATCGATTCAAAGTTTTCTAAGGAAAACCAGTTGATTGCATTGACTCATTAAATGGTTAAGCTGCTACCTACTTCTGTGAAGCAGGAAAAGACTAATAGTACTTTTTATTGCCTACCTGGAATGGGTGACAAAATTTAATAAAGTTTTGGCTTTCAAAATGGTATTGGTGCCCTATTTCTTGGTACTCGCCCATGCAGATACCACCATTTTAGTGGTGGATTGGGGCCATACCCAGTACTGGTATCGGTGCAACACTACTTTTAACAGGAAGAAACCTCCAGCAGAACCAGGCTCAGTTTGAGTGGCAATCTGCTGAGGTCGACTGGGGTTCAAGGAGACAGAAGCAGATAAAAAGGGAGCCCCATTAAGGAAACACACAGCTCAAGACCAAAGAAATTATTCCTTCAGCTGAAGTGGCGCAAATCTAGACCTTATATCTCTAATTATCCTGATTATCAACCTGTTCATGATCACGTTGCCACGTTTTAGTAAAACACTGCTGCAGTTCCGATAAAAAGGGAAAGAAGAAATGCACATCTGCTAGAGGTGACATGTCTATGTTTTTGGATCGGTTGTTTCACAGCACTGGCAAACACACATGCTCTGAGAAGAGGTGTGTTTATTCTTTCCAAGTCCAGGAAGGCACCAACCTTCACACAGCAACAGCCCATTCCTGCAGAGGGTAGCAGGAGTTGAAGCCCTAATGAAGCGTTAGGAGGCATGCCTCCTCTCTCACTGCAATCCAGTCATTCCACCTGAGTGGAGGGGACAAGAGATTAACAGTTGGTATGTTGCCTCCATGCTTTTGGGCCTCGGCCGTCTGTCTGTAATTTATGTTACCTTTGTTAGGGATTCGGCTTTAAGGCACATGTCATGTACTGTACATCAGAGAAGATCAGCAGGCCAGCCAGAAAGTCAGATGACACCAAGCACATGCCCAGAGCGGCTGACCCTTCCCCCACATTCATCCCACTGTCCTGTTCACTAACCCTTCCCGTTGGATCCGGTCTCTCCAAAGCTGATTCAACAATCCCAATGAAACCAACAACCCACACATTCTTCCATGATTGTTTGGAAGTGACAATGTTTTGGATATGACCCCAAAAACCATCCAAGATCCAGTGTTCTGGTGATGTAATGAGGGCCTGATAAAAGACTAACTAAAAAAAAAAACGAGATGGTACTTTTATGTAAACAGTTTGTCAGGTTGGGTGGAGGCTTTAAAGACTGAAAACGCAGAAAAAAAGGCTAGGCAGAGTTGAATTTTATTAATATTACAAAGACTAACAGGCACAAAAATCTGGAAAACAAATACAAAAATACTTAAAACCAAATAAACTCCAAAAACGTCAGGGACAATACAAGAGGGAAGGAATTCAATTCAGTTTATTTCTATAGCGCCAATTCACAGCACGTCATGTCAAGGCACTTTAGAGTTCACCAGATCATACAGTCAAATTCATTCAAAGGTTTCTATCTAAGGTAAACCAGCTGATTGCATCGAATGCAATCCCTCACACTAAGCATGCTTGTAGCGACAGTGGAGAGGAAAAACTCCCTTTTAACAGACTCATAGACTTTAGACAGATTTTATTTGTCATTTTGATTACACAAGTGTAAAACAAAAAGAAAGTTTGTTTGGAAACAACTCACTGGACAATTTTATATTTTAAAAGTGCAGCATCAACAGGAAGAAACCTCCAGCATAACCAGGCTCACTGTGCTTCTCATTTTCTAAACAACCTGTGGAAAGACACATCCCGTGGTCGTGGGAAAGATGTTAGTCTGTTTGAGAAGGGTCAAATCATTGGCATGCATCAAGCAGAGAAAACATCTAAAGAGATTGCAGAAACTAATAAAATTGGGTTAAGAACTGTCCAACGCATTATTAAAAACTGGAAGGATAGTGGGGACCCATCATCTTCAAGGAAGAAATGTGGCTGGAAAAAAATCCTGAATGATGGTGATCGGCGATCACTTAAACGTGTGGTGCGATCAAATTGAAGAAAAACAACAGTAGAACTCAGTGCTATGTTTATGCTGAAAGTAAGAGCTTTTCCACACGCACAATGCGAAGGGAACTCAAGGGATTGGGACTGTAGAGCTGTGTAGCCGTATGAAAACCACTAATCAGTAAGGCTAACCGGAAAAAAAGGCTTCAATTTGCTAGGGAGCATAAAGATTGGACTAGGGATCAATGGAAGAAGGTCATGTGGTCTGATGAGTCCAGATTTACCCTGTTCCAGAGTGATGGGCCAATCAGGGTAAGAAGAGAGGCAGGTGAAGTGATGCACCCACCATGCCTAGTGCCTACTGTACAAACCTGTGGGGGCGGTGTTATGATCTGGGGTTGCTGCAGTTGGTCAGGTCTAGGTTCGGCAACAGTATGTGCTCAAAGAATGAGGTCAACTGACTACCTGAATATACTGAATGACCAGGTTATTCCATCAATGGACTTTTTCTTCCCTGATGGCACAGGCATATTCCAAGATGACAATGCCAGGATTCATCGGGGTCAAATTGTGAAAGACTGGGTTGAAAGACTGGTTTAGGGAGCATGACACATCATTTTCACACATGGATTGGCCACCACAGAGTCCAGACCTCAACCCATTGAGAATCTTTGGGATGTGCTAGAGTCCATTATCTGAGGCCATGAGAATATCATTAGTGACTTTCACCAGAGCTGTTTCAGTGCTATGATGAGCTCTAAAGCCAGACTGAAACTCTTCAAAAAGTTCATTATGGTGTCAGTGATCGCACTGCTTCCGCCTCTCTGCCTGTTCAGATGCATCTGCTTGCTTATATTTCTCTATTTTTTTAATCTTCTTATCTCTTAGCCAAAGCCAGAAAAAGTTAAACAAAATAATTGTTTTTTGAAGGATTCTCTAACTGGATTACTTTTTAAACATTTTCTTGTTATTTTGATCACACCACAAGTACTCAGCACAAAACGTCTCCCTTCACCTACACAGGACTTCGACTGTGTTGGTTTCTCTCACGAGCGGGTCCTCCCTAAACTGAGGAAATGAACTACTACATGGAGAAGAGCCACCTTCAAAAGATGCCCACCTTCAGCCCAGTCATCTTTGACAAGGTTCTACAGAAAATAGCTATCATGGAGCTGAAAATCCACCGACTTGAAGTAAACTATGATGTAAATTGCTTAAAGACACTACACAATACTAAAGACAGAGGGGGACTAGATTTACCTAGCTTCCAAAACTACTACTTAGCAAATAGATTACAATACATCTCTAAATGGATAAAACATAATCCCTACGATGAGCCCTGGATAGACACAGAACAGGAAATATGCAGCAATATCATAGTTTCAGATTTGCCGTTTATTAGCTCTAAGATCAAACGGCACTCATGTTTTTTTTACAAATATTAACATCAGCTCTTCCCTGACAGCATGGTGGGAATTTTTCTTAAAATAACGGAGTCATCACTTATCCTGTGCAGTCGTACACCCATCTGGAATAACCCTGACATTCTACAAAACAATATGATAAACTTTCTGTACTGGAAGAATAAAGGTATTTACTATCTGGATCATTTGTTTGAAGGTACGGAGTTTGTCACATTTGCTAGATTAAATTTGCAATATGGCATTAACAAAAATTTATTCTTAGAATAGGAACAAATTAAATCACAAAAAGAAACAAATTTAAGCATATTGATGACAAATACAAATTCCAACTAATATATCAGAGTTCATAGAGTAACCCCCCCAAACTACTGTCTAAATTATACAGGACACTGACTAAACTGGATGATACAATATCTCTTCCTATTATGAAATGGAGGGAGGATTTATTAGTCAGCTTTGAACAAAACATCTGGGCTCAGATGTTTTGAACCCCAGTCCTTTGCTCCCCATCCCCGGAATCCTCCCTCTGCCTGCTCCATCACACTGCCACACATGTAGGTTCTTGGGGAGGGGGTCGTTACTGGAGGGTCCCACCTTCTGACGACGTACCCCACCCCAATTTTATTTTGCATTTTAGACACTTTCATCTACAACATTTTCAAAACACACATCTATGTAGGGCATTTTCTGGAGGGGTAGGGGTCAAGGGCATCGGGGGGGCTTATTTTGGCTTCACCTACCCCTTCTCGCATTTAGACATTGAGGGTTCTGGGTTGCTGATTGGGCGGGTGCGCTGGCACCGCCTGTCTTACGGAGAGGGGGTGGACTGTGCTGGACACCCCCTTTTGGTACTCCCAGTTTTAATTACATCTGAGAGCAAAATACACAACAACACCACATTGGAGCAGGCGCAGGGAGGATCGCGGTCTTGTCACACCCTAGTTCTCTGGCTGCCACCCGGAGTCTGGGGCCTGGAGGAATAGCGAGCCGCCTGGTCTGTGGTCTTGGCGGGGGCTGCTTTGGGGCCTAGGTGGCCTGCCGTTGTCGGGGCTCTCACTTCCGCTCTCCCCAAGGGAAGATGGAGGGAGGCGCGCGTAGCAATTGAGGGGAGGAAGTGACTGGGTGAATTAGTTGGGGGGGTGGGGGGTCTGTGCGAGGCATGTTGGCCACGCTCCTGTGGGAGCTTACCTGGGGGTGGTCTGGTCCGGGTGCGGGGTAGGGGCGCTGGGCCCTAAGCAGGAACAAGATTGGTTGGTGTGGCGGTTTCACCGCTTCCTTCCCCCCATCCGGATTTTAGGTTCACTTATTGGGTCATCCGATAATCCCGGGACCAATTACTGGTGCCGCCGGGTGCTGGGTCCTTGGATTATTGGATATGAATGTTATATGTGAATGTGCACCTGCGTTTTTTGTCTCATCTCTACAGAGTCTGTGGGGTGTTAGTGGGGGCACTAGGGTGGGAAGGCGTGATTGAAACTGCAAGTTTTTTTTTTTTCCAGGTTGGGGTTTAAACTGCTCCCTCTCCCAAGCGATCTCAAGTCTCTGCCAGGTGCGAAGCCAATTTCCCCCATCCTGCTCTCCATCCGCTGGCTGGCACCTGGGCTCACCGGTGCACTGGTGGAGCTCTGGGTTTGGGGGTGGATGCCCGGGTGGGTACTGGCTTACTCCTGGCGGCTTCTCCACGGGGCCCGGCCAGCCGGGGCCTAGCTCGGGCTCCCCCCCCTGGGCCTGGCTGCAGACAGAGCCCGCGGACTCGTCCCCACGGCTTCCAGGGGCTCCTGCATTGCGGTGGCTGGGGGACTTCTTCTGGGGGGCTGTCTCTCTTCCTCTATTGGTGGGGGTCGAATTTCCTGGGCTGCCCCTCCTTAGCACCTTCACTCTTGGGGTCCCTTTGGGCATCTGGGGCTCTGGGTCTCCCGGCACTGGACTCAGTGCTCTGGGAGGGTGCCTCTTCGGCTCTTCACAATCACTATTGAGCGTCTTTTCTTTGGATAAACTTTACCTGCACAAGTGCACTTTCACAAACAACTACAGGTGATTGGTGATTATTATTAAGCAATACAGGTGATAACTTTATTGTATGTCTCATACTATGTCCATTGGTTGTGCTGTTCTTTTTACATCTCTTTGCAGGTGATGAAGCAGACTGAAAATGTTTTATCATTATCTCCCTTTTATCTCTTTCTTTCATCTTTTCTCCCTTTTCCCCCTTTCCTGTTCTACCTACATTGCAGTATCCATATAATCTGTAAAACTCCCTAAATAATTATGCAATAGCCGTACTGCTCCACTTACTTTCACTGAAAATAAAATCTGTTGGGCTCTTTTTGGCATCAAGAGAATTATTCCTATTGCAACATTGCCAGACAGGACACTGTTAAAAAACAACAACAAAGAAAAACAAAAAAACCTACTGTTTTAAGGCAAAAACACTTCAAATCCGTCTGATCCGACAGAAAATCGTGTCGGTTGAGATTGTGGCATTTAGGGCTCATTGAAAACCAATGGGGATGATTACAGCTGACATGTTTTACTGCAGGAGACTGTGCTAGAAAAATTTAAAAGTCATATTTTTATTTGTATTAAGTAACAGGCATTTGGCCTGCTTTAAATGGTGAGGACAAATGGTATATCCAGCTGTGTGGTTGCGGGTGACTTATGACCACCCGCAATAAAACTGCACCCCCCATCTTTGACTGTGTCAACTTCTGACCCTTCCTAATGCTTCTTTGAAGTCCAACAATATAGGCAGAAGACAGAGATCTCCTGACAGAGTTGAGCACAGACATTCAGGGACTGTCATTCTCTGTCTGGTTCCACTCTCCTCTTCTGCAGAAAAATAACTTGTGTCCTGTGTTGGTTTCTTTCTTGGGCAATAAGGGGTTGTAAACATTAACCTTATCAGCCTGTCTAGCTCCAACTGAGAGGGAGCCCAGGTCTATTTTAGTTGGACAATGCAGAAATTCAGAAGCAATTTCATTGGTTTGGCAGGTATAAAGTAGTGCTTTGGGGGAAAATAAAAAATAAAATATTTTAAGCATATAATAGCTTAGCTACACTATAGATCATTGTAGTATCTTCAAACCTGTAGAACACATAGAATACTTCACCTGGATCACATTACAACTATTACGTTTGGAAAATGTGTATAACTATTTTATTAGATGGTCTCATGTTATTAAAAGCCTTTATTTTACGATAGCAACACTAAAGGTCATTGTAATGCCGCCGAATGTGTAGGACACATAGATTACCTCACCTGGATCACTCTACAATGCTCATTTGGGAATATTAGTATGACTCTATTTTTGCGATTTTTCCATTGTTATAAGCATGTAAATGCCAATAGCTACACTATAGATCATTGTAATGCCACCAAATATATACATAGATACATAGGTTACCTCACCTGGATCATACTACAACTCTAACTTTTGGAAAATGTGCATAACTGTGTTTTTTGATGTTCTATTTTTTTTAAAAGCCTTTAATTGCCAATAGCTACACTATAGATAATTGTAGTGCCACCAACGTGTACAGTAGGACACATAGATTACCTCATCTGGATCACACTACAATGCTTACTTTGAGAAAATGTGCATAACTCTTTTTTGTGATTTTTACACTGTTATTATAAGCATATAATCACCAATTGCTACACTATAGATCATGGGTCTTCAGCTTTTTCGAGACCAAGCACCCCCAAACCCATGGCGAGATGGTGCGGGGACCCCCTAATTATGTATATTGTATGAAAATAGTGTTCTATCAAACTGGTCCTATAGTCACTCTATTACAGATTGAGCAATGTAACTAAAGTAATCCCTCCCTGGGATTATTAAAGTATTTCTGATTCCTGGTTGATGGGACAGGTGTTGTGAATGAAACGGTGTCCAGCTTGAAAGAGCTCCAGTGTGTCTCTGAATGTGTGCATTGATGACTGAAAGACATCTTCTGCCTCCATTTATCTGTTTACTACAGTCTGTTGAATTCATGTTCATGTGGATTTAAAGACATTTCAATTAGTGGAAAAAATTGCAGGGGGGAATATAAAAAAAGTCTAATCAACCAAACTTTCGGGACCCCCTGTGGAAGATCTTCGCTATAGATCATTGTAGTGTCACCAAACGCCTAGTATTAATAGATTACCTCCCCAGGATCATTCTACAACTCTTACATTTGGAAAAAGGGCATAACTATATTTTCTGATATATTCTCATTATTATAAGCATATAATCCCCAAGAGCTACACTATCGATCATTGTAATGCCACCAAATGTGTAGGATACTGTCATGATTGGTTCTCAGAGAAGTCCAATATGCAGAACACCACGGAAACAGATGGAAAGTTTTACAATGTTTATTAAAACACAAGCACATGAATTATGTGAACAGGAACTGGTTCTGGCCGGGGACAGGTTCACTGGAGTCTGTGAGGATGACAGTTCAGTTAGCGTTGGCACTGAGGAGTTAGCGTTGGGAAGTTTCAGAAGATTACCTTGAGGAGTCCGGGTTTCTCTTTGCGGAAGGAACTGTTGGGTCCAGAGACTGATTTGCTCAGCAGAGTTCAATAACCGCTTCAGCGTCTTACTTCTGACTTGAATGCAGACCTTGGGTTTTGATTTCCAAGGTCTGCAAAGGAATCCAGAGGAGAGTCTTCAGGTTTGGCTCTGAGGGCAGGCTCGGCAGGTTAAGCTCATCCAGAGCTTCCAAGGGAACAGGTTTCCTGTGAAGCATAGACAACGAAGGTTAGAAGATTGATTGATCACTAGGGAGATCACTTAGAGATTCTCAGGAGGTTCTAGGCTTAGGTGCTAACCAAACTGGATCAACACTGCGGCTTTGAAGCAAGGTCTGATGGCTGGTTATATACTGCAGGTCCTCCTGATGACGAGATGCGCCTCAGGTGTGTTGGAGGCTCAGCTTCAGGAGGATCCACGGCGCACTCTGCTGGAGACGGATGGTACCGCTCCAGATCCCAACAGTACCCCCCTCTCAACGACTGCCTCTTGGCGGTCCAGAAGACGTCGACGGGAGGGAGCGCTCATACTCCTCGATCAGTGACGGATCGAGGATGTAGGAGCCAGGAATCCATGTGCGGTCCTCCGGACCGTAGCCCTCCCAGTCGACGAGGTACTGCCAACCGCGACCTCGACGACGGGAGTCCACGATCCGGCGGACGGTGTAGGCAGGATGTCCATCGACTTCCAGGGCGGGTGGAGGGGAGTCGGACGGAGGGCACAAAGGACTAGAAATCACTGGTTTAACTTGAGAGACGTGGAACGTGGGATGTATACGGAGACTAGCAGGAAGTTGCAGACGTATGGCTGAAGGATTGATGACCTTGGAAATCTTGTATGGACCAATGTATCTAGGAGACAGTTTGCGAGACATCCCCTTGAGGGGAATGTCCCGAGTTGAGAGCCATACCTCTTGACCGACTGAGTACTCCGGGGCAGGACGTCTTCTAGAATCAGCAAAGCGTTTGGTGGTGTCGGAGGAACGGTTGAGAGCAGCGATGGTGTCTCTCCAGACTCGCTGACAGCGACGGATGTGATGATTGACTGATTGCACCGAAATCTCTCTCTCGTCTGCTGGAAAAAGAGGGGGTTGATATCCGGGACTAACCTGAAAAGGTGACTGGCCGGTGGATGCATACTTGAGAGAGTTATGGGCGTATTCAATCCAGGTGAGATATTGGCTCCAATCGGTGGGGTTGTTTGATGTCAGGCAACGGAGAGTGGACTCGAGCTGTTGGTTCATTCTTTCAGTTTGACCATTAGACTGTGGATGATAACCAGATGTTAGAGAACATTTGCAATTGAGAGCTGCGCAGAAAGCCTTCCAAACCTGGGAAATAAACTGAGGACCACGGTCTGAGAGAATATCCTGAGGAATTCCATGGAGTCGAAAGACATGCTTAACTAGGAGCTGGGCTGTTTGGAAGGCTGTGGGGAGCTTTCTGAGAGGAATTAAATGGCAAGATTTAGAAAATCGATCGATGATGGTGAAAATGGTTGTCATACCTTGGGAGATGGGAAGTCCAGTGACGAAATCAATGGCTATGTGAGACCAGGGACGAGTTGGTACAGGTAGTGGGTTCAACAGACCTGAGGGTGGCTGATGTGAAGTCTTGTTTCTTGCGCAGACAGGGCAGGCCAGAACATACTCCTTCACGTCTTTGTGTAGAGTAGGCCACCAGAAACGTCTTGAAATTAAATGGATGGTTCTGCTTACCCCGAGATGAGCGGAAAACTTGGCTGCATGCATCCATTGGATCAGGCGTGATCTGACTGAAGAAGGGACATAGGTTCTGTTTGGAGGACCATTACCTGGGTCAGGTTCAGAGGCCAGGGCAGAATTTATCAGGTCGGTGATTTCCCAGGTAACCACTCCAACTGTGCAGGATGCCGGGAGAATGGGTGCAGGCGTCTCGGATTGATCAACGGAGTAGAGACGAGAGAGAGAATCGGGCTTGGTGTTTTTGGATCCGGGTCTGTAAGAGATGATGAGGTTGAAACGGGAGAAAAAGAGTGACCATCTAGACTGGCGTGGGTTTGCTTGTTTAGCGGACTGGATGTAGGCTAAGTTCTTGTGATCGGTCCATACTAGGACCGGGTGTTCAGCTCCTTCAAGCCAGTGTCTCCACTCCTCCAACGCCAATTTGATGGCCAGAAGCTCACGATCCCCAACGTCGTAGTTCTGTTCAGCAGGAGAAAGTCTACGAGAAAAGAAAGCACAAGGATGTATTCTTTGATCCGAATCGAGTTTTTGAGATAGTACTGCACCAACTCCAGAGTCAGAGGCGTCCACTTCGAGGATAAATTGCTTGGTTGGATCAGGCTGGATTAACACGGGGGTTCTGGAAAACAAAGTCTTAAGTTTGTCAAAGGCGTTTTGAGCTTCGGGGGTCCACTGGAAAGTCTTTTCGACTGAAGTTAGAGTTGTGAGAGGTAAAGCTGTCTGACTTTAATTCCTGATGAAGTGACGGTAGAAATTTGCGAAGCCCAGGAATCTCTGCAGCTGTTTACAGTTTTCAGGAACTGGCCAATCCAAAACTGCTTTAATCTTTTCTTCGGATGGCTTAACCTGCCCGCCCTCGAGCACAAACCCTAAAAATGTCACTGAAGACTGGTGAAATTCACATTTCTCGGCTTTTGCAAAAAGTTTGTTTTCCAGTAATCTCTGTAGGAACAGGCGGACGTATTTCTTATGCTCGGAGAGATCTTTAGAGTAAATTAGGATGTCATCAAGGTAAACGAAGACGAAAACTTTCAAAAAGTCTCTGAGGACATCATTGACCAGGGCTTGGAAACATGCTGGAGCGTTAGTGAGACCAAAAGGCATGACTAAATATTCAAACTGACCTAAAGGAGTTTTGAAGGCTGTTTTCCATTCGTCACTTTCTCTAATCCTGAGAAGGTGATAAGCGTTCCTTAAATCGAGTTTAGTGCAGACGGTGGCCCCTTGAACTGGTTCGAAGGCTGATGCTAGTAACGGAAGTGGGTATTTATTTTTGACTGTTATTTGGTTAAGGCCTCTGTAATCGATACAAGGTCTTAGAGAACCCTCCTTTTTACCCACAAAAAAGAATCCTGCACCCAACGGAGAGGAAGAAGGGCGGATTATGCCAGCAGCTAGGGACTCGTTTATGTATTTCTCCATAGTTTCTCGTTCGGGTTTAGAAATGTTGTAAAGTCTACTGCTAGGTAGAGGGGCGCCAGGTAATAGCTCAATCGCACAGTCATATGGTCTGTGAGGTGGAAGAGACGTAGCACTGACCTTACTGTAGACAGGAGCCAGATCATGGTATTCGGACGGAAAAGAAGTAAGGTCAGGAGAGTCCATCTTCCCCCTACCTCTAGGAGACCTTACAGCGGGAGCTGCGGAACGAAGGCACGTCTCGTGACATGAGGTCGACCATGCTTCGATGTGGCCATCAGCCCTGTTTATATGGGGATTATGTCGTTGCAGCCATTCGAACCCAAGCACCACAGGGGAACATGCAGAGGGAAGCACAAAAATCGTCAGAGTTTCACGGTGATTACCTGAAATCAGCAGCTCGAGGGGTTGTGTTTGGTGGGTGACTTGGTGGAGTTTTTTCCCATCAATAGCGGAGACACAAAGAGGCTTGGATAAAGGGATAGTATCAATTTTTAGCTGCTGAACCAGGTTGGAGTCTATCAGATTGCGTTCACAGCCTGAGCCGATGAAAGCAGACTAAGTGAGAGTCTGATCTGAAAAGCACAAGGTAGCTGGAAGCATGAGACGAGGAGATTTCTTGGAAGTTAAATGGCCCGTCAGACTCCTCAGATCTTCTGACGGGCCCCGGCTTTTAACTAGCGGGGCATGAAGCGATGAAATGGCCAGTCTCACCACAGTAGATGCAAAGTTTGCTTCTGAAACGTCTTAGTCTTTCCTCAGGGGTTAGCCTTGTATGTCCAACCTGCATTGGTTCAGCTTCCGTTTCAACAGCATGAGAGACCTGAACAGGCATAGAAAGTGACTGGGTCTTAGACCTTGGCTTGGAAAAGGGTTCTGTGGGACCAGAAGAAAAAGTAGCATTATTAGAAGCAGGGGTAGACACAGAAGGAACTTGATTTCTTTGTCTAGAATGGTTTCTAGTACGGATTCTGTTATCCAACCTAATGGTTAGGCGGATTAATTCATCTAGAGTTTCTGGTTCATCGAGGGTTGCGAGTTCATCCTTAATATTTTCATTTAAAGCGTTGAAAAAATGCACTTGTAAGAGCCCGTTGATTCCATCCGGAAGCAGCGGCTTTTAGCCGGAAGTTGATGGAGAAATCAGCAACTGAGGAATCCCCCTGTTTTAGGCTTAACAGAGCACGAGAGTCAATAGTTTGGTCGGAATCATGATTAAATACTTGGGAAAATTCAGAAACAAAATCAGAAAAATTGTCATTGATGCTGTCTTCGAATCTTGCCTGCGCCCACTCAAGGGCTCTTCCTGTCAGTTGGGACAAAATAAATGTTATTTTCTTCTCGTCTGTAGGAAAACTTCTAGGGGAGTTTTTAAAGATGAGACGGCATTGAAATAAAAATCCTTTACAATCCTTCATATTACCTGAAAACTTTTCAGGAAGACTAGGACGAAACTCAGGTGATGACGTCACAACCGGTGACCTCGGAGGCGGAACTGGACCCGGAAAAGGTTGCGCTGTAGAGGCTGTGCTAGCGCTATCCATGTAGCTTGCACACGTTTGAAGCATCTGATTCTGTAGTTCAATTTGAGTGTGTAACTCACAAAGGGCCAGAGCGTGTCCTTGGAGTTGAGCGTCTTGCTTTTCCAGTCTACGATGGAGGTGATCTGCGGGGCCTTGTGTTTGGCCGCAGTGTTCTGTCATGATTGGTTCTCAGAGAAGCCCAATATGCAGAGCACCACGGAAACAGATGGAAAGTTTTACAATGTTTATTAAAACACAAGCACATGAATTATGTGAACACGAACAGTTCTGGCCGGGGACAGGTTCACTGGAGTCTGTGAGGATAACAGTTCAGTTAGCGTTGGCACTGAGGAGTTAGCGTTGGGAAGTTTCAGAAGATTACCTTGAGGAGTCCGGGTTTCTCTTTGCGGAAGGAACTGTTGGGTCCAGAGACTGATTTGCTCAGCAGAGTTCAATAACCGCTTCAGCGTCTTACTTCTGACTTGAATGCAGACCTTGGGTTTTGATTTCCAGCTCTTAGCCAAGAGCTGCAAAGGAATCCAGAGGAGAGTCTTCAGGTTTGGCTCTGAGGGCAGGCTCAGCAGGTTAAGCTCATCCAGAGCTTCCAAGGGAACAGGTTTCCTGTGAAGCATAGACAACGAAGGTTAGAAGATTGATTGATCACTAGGGAGATCACTTAGAGATTCTCAGGAGGTTCTAGGCTTAGGTGCTAACCAAACTGGATCAACACTGTGGCATTGAAGCAAGGTCTGAAGGCCGGTTATATACTGCAGGTCCTCCTGATGACAAGATGCGCCTCAGGTGTGTTGGAGGCTCAGCTTCAGGAGGATCCACGGCGCACTCTGCTGGAGACGGATGGTACCGCTCCAGATCCCAACAGATACATAGATTACATCACCTGGATCACAAACAACTCTTACTTTGGGAAAATGTGCTTCACTCTTTTTTTGAGTCATTCTTATAGTTATTAAAAGACTATAATCAGCAATAGCTACACTATAGATCACTGTAGTGCCACCAAACGTGTAACAGAATACCTCACCTGGATCACACTACAACTCTTACTTTGGGAAGATGAGCATCTTATATTTCTAACGTTCTCAAAGTAACATAGAGGGCTTTGATATGTACTATCATCACCAAAAAAGTAAATTTTTCAAGATGAAAGCTGAAAAAAATATTCACATCTACTACATTTCAGATTTGTATTCACAGCAATACTTGGTTGCAAGTTTTGACTAAATTGCGAGGAATTATCTTACCTAAACAAAATAATAAAAATAACAGGAAATATTTCTCCAATATGGTATTAGCAGTACTCTGTTTGAACTAATTACTGCTAATAATCTCTAAGCCAAAACTTTTGTCCTGAAAACCATTTTTAATTAAATTATGTTATATTCAGTTTATTTATATGGTCACAATTCACAAATTTTTTTATTTATTTTTTTCTTCTGCATTTTATCTTCATTGCACTGTCACAAGTACAGAGCAAAAAAAAAAAAAAACATTTCTGCAATTAACCCATCCCAGGCAGTGGGCTGCCATTGTGCGGCGCCCGGGCAGCAGTGTGGGGTTAAGGGTCTAGCTCAGGGACCCATGTCATCTCAAGGCACTTTACAATTCAATCGAATCATAAAGCCAAATTTTTTCAAAGATTACTATCTAAGCCAGCAGATTGCATCAACTCAATGACTCTTCAGCAATCCCTCACACTAAGCATGCTTGTAGCGACCGTGGAGAGGAAAAACTCCCTTTTAACAAGAAGAAACGTCCAGCAGAACCAGGCTCGTGCTGTAAAAGGTGGCCCCGTCCAGGAAACACATAGCCAGGCAGACGAGCTCAGAGCCAGCTCCCATGTCAGAGGATGAAGAGAGCACATCCAGTTAGTCACAGTCAGAGAAACAGGACTACACTGGAAAACAGGCCAAGCTCCAACATCTAGAAACAAAGGTGTTGATGGCAGCAGCACAGCTGATATTTCTCTCCAGGATGGAGTCACAGCCAAACAGGAACAGACCAGATGAAGCTACTATGAGAAAAAGCAGAGAGAGCAGAACGTTAGATATTGAACTAACAGATTCTGCAGAGTGGGAGAATAGAGATAAAATGAAGCAGAATGATGAAAAAGGGGTCCCTATGTCCTCCAGCAGTCTAAGCCTATAGCAGCATAACTATAGAGATAGCTCAGGATAACCTGAGCCAGTGTAACTATAAGCTTTATCAAAAAGGAAAGTTTTAAGCCTAGCCTTAAAAGTAGAAAGGGTGTCTGCCTCACGGACTAAAACTGGTAGTTGGTTCCACAGGAGAGGAGCCTGATAGCTAAAAGATCTGCCTCCCATTCTACTTTTAGAAATTCTAGGAACCACTAGTAAACCTGCAGATTGATAGCGAAGTGCTCTGTTAGGAACATAAGGAACCAATCATCTATTTTTTTAAAGGAATTTCATTATAAAAAAAAACAAAAAAACATGCTGTTTTTATGTTTTACCATTGAATGTTTCAGTGATGTTTGTTCAATTCAATTCAATTCAATTCAGTTTATTTATATAGCGCCAAATTCACAACACATGTCATCTCAAGGCACTTTACAGTTCAACCAGATCAAATTGATACAAAGTTTTCTATCTAAGGAAAACCAGTTGATTGCATTGACTCATTGACTCAAATACAATCCCCCACACTAAGCATGCTTGTAGCGACAGTGGAGAGGAAAAACTCCCTTTTAACAGGAAGAAACCTCCAGCAGAACCAGGCTCAGTGTGAGCGGCCATCTGCCGAGGCCGACTGGGGTTCAAGGAGACAGAAGCAGAGATACAAAAAGCAGCTGTAAAAGGCGGCCCCGTCCAGGAAACACACAGCCAGGCAGACGAGCTCCAAGGCAGCTCCCATGCCAGAGGACGAAGAAAGCACATCCACTCAGTCACGGTCAGAGAAACAGGACCACACTGGAAAACAGGCCGATCTCCAACATAAACAAGGGTGTTGATAGAAGCAGCACAGCTGATGTTTCTTTCCAGGATGACGTCACAGCCAAACAGGAACAGACGAGGCAAAGCTACTCTGAGGAAAAGCAGAGAGAGCAGAAGGTTAGAGATTGAACTAACAGATTCTGCAGAATAGGAGAACAGAGAGAGAATGAAGCAGAATGATGAAATGGGGGTCCCTATGTCCTCCAAAAGTCTAAGCCTATAGCAGCATAACTATAGAGATAGCTCAGGATAACCTGAGCCACTCTAACTATAAGCTTTATCAAAAAGGAAAGTTTTAAGCCTAGCCTTAAAAGTAGACAGGGTGTCTGCCTCACGGACTAAAACTGGTAGTTGGTTCCACAGGAGAGGAGCCTGATAACTAAAAGATCTGCCTCCCATTCTACTTTTAGAAATTCTAGGAACCACTAGTAAACCTGCAGATTGAGAGCGAAGTGCTCTGTTAGGAACATAAGGAACAATCAGATCTCTGATATAAGATGGAGCTTGGCCATTTAAGGCTTTATATGTGAGAAGGAGGATTTTAAATTCTATTCTTGATTTAACAGGAAGCCAATGACGAGAAGCCAGGATAGGCGAGATATGATCTCTCTTTTTAATTTTCATTAGAACTCTGGCTGCAGCATTTTGGATCAGCTGAAGGCGTTTAACTACAGTTTGTGGACTTCCTGATAGTAAAGAATTACAATAGTCCAGCCTTGAAGTAACAAATGCATGGACTAGTTTCTCAGCATCACCCCTGGACAGGATATTTCTAATTTTTGCAATGTTCCTCAGATGAAAGAAGGAAATTCTAGAAACCTCCTTGATATGGGACCTAAATGACAGGTCCTGATCAAAAACAACACCAAGATTTTTTACTTTATTATCTGAAATCAGTTTAATCCCATCCAAATGAAGTGACTGGCTAATCAGTTTCTTTTTCAGAGACTCTGGTCCAAAGACTATAACTTCTGTTTTGTCTGCATTCAGAAGCAGAAAGTTAAGAGTCATCCAGGTTTTTATGTCTTCAAGACATGCCTGTAATCTATGTAATGGGTTAGCTTCATCTGGATTTATAGACAGATATAGCTGGGTATCATCAGCATAACAGTGGAAATTAATCCCATGCTGTCTAATAATTCTACCAATTGGGAGCATGTATAAAGTAAAGAGAATTGGTCCTAGCACTGATCCCTGTGGTACTCCACAGGTAACCTTTGAGCGTGTTGAAGATCTATCATTAACATGAACAAACTGAATTCGATCAGATAGATAAGATTTAAACCAGTCTAGTGCTGTTCCTTTAATTCCAACAAAATATTCAAGTCTTTCTAAAAGAATATTATGGTCAACTGTATCAAATGCAGCACTAAGATCCAACAGGACGAGCACAGATACAAGTCCATTATCTGAGGCCATGAGAATATCATTAGTGACTTTCACCAGAGCTGTTTCAGTGCTATGATGAGCTCTAAAGCCAGACTGAAACTCTTCAAAAAGTTCATTATGGTGGAAGTGATCGCAAACTTGTTTGGCAACTACTTTCTCAAGAATTTTGGATAAGAAAGGAAGATTGGATATAGGTCTATAATTGACCAAGTCATCTGGGTCAAGAGACGGTTTCTTAAGCAGAGGTTTAATTACAGCAACCTTAAAAGCTTTAGGTACATATCCCTGTAACAGAGATAGATTAATCACATCTAAAATGGAGGAGGAGATCAAAGGGAATACCTCCTTAAATAACCTGGTTGGAACTGGATCTAACATACAAGTTGAAGGCTTAGATGAAGACAATAATTTTGCTAATTCAGAGAGTTCAACTGGATCAAAGCAGTCTAAACCCAGTTCAGATTCCATGACTACCTCAGGTACAATCGCGGATAGAGGAGTGCTTATGATCTTATTTTTAATAAGATCAATCTTATTTATAAAGAATCCCATAAAGTCATTGCTGCTAAGAGCAGGTGGAATGGACGGTTCAACAGAGCTATGGCTCTGGGTGAGTTTGGTTTTGTTCCAAACTGGGCTGGTTTCTACTTGTTAGTTTTTCTTGTTTGCCTACTGCTTTCACCTTCATCCAGTAGATGGCAACTAGAGGCTGCACCTTGGAGGGGTGCACCCCTTGGCTCTGCCTGCGCATCTGTTACTCATCACCTAATCTTCCTGGAGCTTAAAAGGAAGCCGACTGCCAGCACCTTGTTGCCTGAGTGTTTGCCAGTTATGGTACTCTGAGCCCCAATAGAGATACTCTCTGTGTTCTTTTCCTTTGGACCAACTTTTAGTAATTGATTGTTGTTATCTGCTTCATTCAGGTGTTTCCTCTTGATGCCGTGGATCCTCCTTGTTAGGACCTAGCTCTGGTTTTCTGGATTCTCTCTCCTCGTGAGGACATGGATTGTTACCCACTGGTTGCCCGAGTCCCTCCATCAACTTCTCATTTTCATCACAAGCAATTCCTGGATTGTCCAGCTGGTCGGACATTGCTGCTCTTTTCTCCCACAAACCAGAGTAAACCTGTCAACCTGAACTCACTCAGCCGAAGCCTCTCTCTGGAACCAGGATGCCCACAAAGGAACCAAGACGACCACCCACACCCCCCTCCCTTCTGAGTGAAGGTAGACTTCAGGCCAAGTAAGATCAGTTTGTAATACTTCTCTCAAAGATGCCACTGCCAAAAACCTCAAACTTGTTCTTCTCCCTTTTTCTGCTCTGCAGTATGCAGACGACTCAGTGAGCCCTCCTTCCAAGGAGCCATACCATTCACTGAACAATTTCAACTTTTTGAATAAACTTCATTTATCTGATTGCCTGTTCTGTTGTGGTCCTGCATGTGGGTTAAGACCACAACCAGACCGCAACCACACCTCCAGACACAATCAGGCCAGTCAGATGCTTAGTATAATGAAGTACCAGCCAATCATGATCAGCCATCAATTAAAGTCAGTGGTGGAAGAATCTTATAGAGCTCAGTGTGAAAAAGAGTTTATGAGGAGGTTTTCAGTGCCTGAGATGCTTAAACCTGGATAGGAAGAGGAAAAGAAACAATTGAAGAGCTTTGGATGGGTAATAAACTCAAAAGTTTAATTAAATTAGTTTAAATCAGGTATATACATATCAGACGGTTGATTTCTATGCAATTATATCAGCAATTTTTAACAACAATGAGCTTTTAATAACAATGAGAATATCAGGAAACAATTGAGTAAATCACATTCACCCAAACTAAGAGTTGTAGTGTGAGCTATTCTATGTGTGCTACACGTTTATTTGAACTAAAATGACCAATAGTGTAGCTATTGGCCATTATATGCTTATAATAACAATGAAAAAATCACGAAAAATAGAACTATGCACATGTTCCCAAAGTAAGCATCATAGTGTGATCCAGATTAGGTAATCTATGGGTGCTACATATTTGATGGCATTGCAATAAAATATAGTGTAGCTAATGGCCATTATATGCTTATAATAACAATGAGAATATCTGAAAAATAGAGTTAAGCACATTTTCCAAAAGTACGCATTGTAGTGTGATCCAGGTGAGGTAATCTATTTGTCCTACAGATTTGATGACACTACAATTATCTAAAGTGTAGCAATTCACAATCATCTGCATATAATAACAATGGAAAAATCATATGAAATAGAGTTGTGCATATTTTCTCAAAGTAGTATGATCTAGGTGAAGTAATCTATATGTCCTACCCGTTAAGTGGCACTACAGTGATCCATAGTGTAGCTATTGGCAATTTAATACTTATTCTAATAATACAAAACATGAATTCTAAATGATAAAACCTAAAAATATACCTTTTATCCCAATCTATATGATATATAGAGCAAACTGTTATTTAAAAAGTATTTCTTTTCTATCCTACATGTAGCAAAAAGGGACTTTATGTAAGGAGCACTGAAGCTTAAACCCAATATTCAGCAGACAAACTTAAAGTTTCAAACAAGTTTATTTAAATAACAAAAAGAGGAGGACAGAAACTCCTAGGAATGGGTTCTCTAATTCTCTGCTAAGACAGAAAACTCAGATCAGTGACAAGAAAGCTGCTCCCTCTGCTATATCATCCATATTTTCTGCGTTGTTTTGTTTAGTCCTTGATTCGTGTCCCGACTCCTGGGGACCTGTGTGTCGAGAGGGTGTTACTGTTTGTCTCCTGATCGTGTCATGGCTCTTCTCCGCTGAGCCCTCAGGGTTTAGGCTTAGCTGTAGGAGCTCAGGTTCGGACCCTTCTCGGCAGAGCCCTCTGGTTTTGGCTCGGAACGTGGGGGAAGTTTGTTAGTAATCCTAGTACCATGTCATGTCTCTGTCCCTCTCAACCTATGAGCCGGCCTGTCTGGACTGCACCAGGTTAGTGACTCACACATTCGTTATCATCCACTTTCAGAAACACGTGGTCATTAACCTGCTGTCTCTACCTGCTGATGTTAAAGAGGGTAAAGAAACATTATCTAAAGATAGAATTATAATTATTATTTTTAGATAAAGACCCAGATGAAAAGCTACATAGATCTTTGAATCTTTCTCTCTCCTAGTTCTTGTTTCTATCTATTTGAAAACTGTTTCTTTGAATTCTTGAAATGTAGGTCCGGAGTGCCATGGCATTATAAGTCAATTATGTAGCTTCTCTGTGTAATTTTTGGACCCCTAAGCATTTGAATCTACGTTGACCCCTGAGAAGCGGTAACTGAGGGGGGAATTCTTAGAAATAAAGCCAAAATTGCCAAAGCAGAAAAAATAATGTTATTGTTCTTTGCTTTTTTGGGGTCATGAAGATTGATTGATCCGTGTGTAATGCATAATTCATAGTAGATCAGGAAACCTAGTGTGCCTAAAACTATTCCTTTATTGTAACTTGTCTGTCACAGTCTTGGTTCTTTAAGTTTTCTTTGAGTTGTGAGTTTCACTTTGATCCATGTTTTTCTTTGTTTTCTAGTTTTATTGGTTTAATTCCTATTTTGTTGTGTTTTCTGAATATATCTGAGTTCTTAGGTTTTTATTTGTTGTCCTCTGTGGCCCTCTTCTGTTGGTCTCCTTTTCCTTAGCTCCCTTCTAGAATCCTCTGTTCACACCTGCTCCCAATCACCTCATTAGTCCTGTCTTTGATCAGTTTCCCATTAATATTCTCCCTGCATTTCCTCAGTCCTGGTTCCTCGTCTTTTGCTGGCTCCTCATGCATGTTTTCCCTGATGTCTCCAAAGTTCTGTTTTTTTCTGTACTTATATGTTGGATTTTTGGATTCCTGCATCAGTTCCCTTTGAGTACTACACCACTGCCTCCTCTCCTCTGCATTTGGGTCCTAAAAAACCCCAACCAAACTCCGACAGTCTGCAATTTTAATCAATATGATGTGTTGAACTACACTGCCTGGCCAAAAAAAAAAATCGCCACCTTGATTCAACTAAGCAAATAGGTACGAGCCTCCTATTGGATAATTACTGCATGGGTGATTATCTTTCAGCTGGCAACAAGTTATTCAACCCCAACTGGTGCAATGACTTGCTTCTCATTTTTTAAACAACCATGTCGAAAGACACATCCCGTGGTCGTAGAAAAGATGTTAGTCTGTTTGAGAAGGGTCAAATCATTGGCAAGCATCAAGCAGAGACAACATCTGAAGAGATTGCAGAAACTACTAAAATTGGGTTAAGAACTGTCCAACGCATTATTAAAAACTGGAAGGATAGTGGGGACCCATCGTCTTCAAGGATGAAATGTGGCCGGAAAAAAATCCTGAATGATCGTGATTGGTGATCACTTAAACGTGTGGTGAGATCAAATCGAAGAAAACCAACAGCAGAACTCAGGGCTATGTTTAATACTGAAAGTAAGAGCATTTCCAATGCGAAGGGAACTCAAGGGATTGGGACTGAACAGCTGTGTAGCCGTAAGAGAACCACTAATCACTGAGGCTAACCGAAAGGGGGGGGGGGGGGGTGTTATGATCTGGGGTTGCTGCAGTTGGTCAGGTCTAGATTCAGCAACAGTATGTGCTCAAAGAATGAGGTCAAATGAATCCAGACCTCAACCCCATTGAGAATCTTTGGGATTTGCTAGAGAGGGCTTTGCTCAGCAATCAGACTCTACCATCATCAATGCAAGATCTTGGTGAAAAATTATTGCAACACTGGATGGAAATAAATCTTTTGACATTGCAGAAGCTTATCCAAACAATGCCACAGAGAATGCGTGCCGTAATCAAAGCCGAAGGTGGTCCAACAAAGTATTAGAGTGAATTACCTTTTTTTTTGGTGGCAACTTTTTTTTTTGGCCAGGCAGTGTATATCTGCTATATTCACAACTTTTGTCAGACATCATTTCACACACATGCTTAGCTCTAACTAGTTCTCATGACCCTTTTTATCTGATCCACCTGCATTATTCTCTATTTTACCAGCCTTTAGGACAGTCATCAGTGCTAGATTATATAGCGCCATCAGTGGTACTTATCGGTGAGACCTATTCTAACATACTTGTGTTCTGTTTACCTGATCCTGACCTGTTCTACGTCTCGACTTCTGAGCCTGGCTGTTCCCGCCTGATCTGTTTGCTGAACTGTCTACTTACTCCTGCCGGATCTCTGCCTGTTTGCGTATCGTCCCTGGAACTATGACCTGACTCCTTACTAGATTCTCCCTGCTAACCTCACTGGATCTCTGACTTCCTGGCTCTGACAACCGAGCACCTTCCCAACATTGGCTTTGGCATCACCCGCTGGATCATCCTGCCTTCCTTCATCTGCTTGGTTCTGATCTCCTGCCTGTCCTCTGTCCACTAATACATCAGCATTTGGGACTCTCTTTAAGGTGAACGCTGCGCTGCATTAGCAGCCGGCTGGAACTATCCTCACCCTCTGGACTGCACCAGATTAGTGACTCACTCATTCGTTATCATTCACTTTTAGAAATACGTGGTCACTAACGTGCTGTCTTCCCCCGAGAGGTTCCTGCCTTAAGCCGGGCATACACGGTTCAAATTTTTTTAAGTCGTTGCACGCAGCTACTGCTCACGATTATGTTCGGGCCAAAGCTCTCATGCGATCTACCTGTTCACACTGTACGATTAAAAACCACGTCAGACTCAGCTCCGCAGTGAGATGGAGCTGCTCTGACATGTCTATCCAGAAGCCAAACGAGTAGAAAGGGAATATTAAGCTCTCTATAGTGAAATGCGCTGCCTTGGCGATTTGTGCAATTTTGTGCTGAAACCCCTAAGAAGAAAAGGCGACGACATATTTGGAAAAAAGCATGGCTGGACAAACATGGCTACTAAGGTCTGTCAATTTTACAGACAGAACTGTATTTCACTCATTGCATCCCTGCCACGCCGCTGTGTTTATCTGAGAGGAGGAATAAAAAGAAAAATCCTTCTTTGCGCCCTAAGCGATTTGCCCACGATGGTCGATTTTCTCCCGACCTCAGGATTGAGGTCGATCGTGAGAGGCCGATCACCTCTCGTAACCCCTGTACACTACACGATTCACATCGCACGATCAGGCTGAAGGTCAGCCCGATCAAAAGATTCTCGTAAGACTGGAAAATCGCCCCGAAGATTGACAGTGTGATTTAGACAGCAACACTGCTCACTCTGGCTCAGTTTTTAATAAACATTGTGAGAAATCTGTTTGTTTGCTTTGAATACTGGATCCTTCAGTTCTGAGCTTGACAATTAATTTATATATAACTCAAAGTTTTCTGCCCAACAGCAATGATGAACTGCACGGCTGCATTGTATGTCCAACAATTGTAGTATCTAGACAAAAGCTGTCAGTCTGGTATCTGGTAATCTGGTTGTTAAATCCAAGGTTTAAGTTTAATCCAAGGGTGTATCTTGGTGATGATAGTTGGTGGGGACACTTAAGTGGAGGCTGATAGACCTACAGTTAATGGACCCGAATACTTTCAACAGGGTTTGTATTTTCCAAAAATGAGCTTAAACTTATATTTAATAAATGCTTTCCTTGTTGAGAACACAAGAGTACCAAAATACACTTATATTGATATTTATAGGTAGATAGACAGATGCCTTTTAGTGCATTATTTATCAAGGGGTCAAAAAGATTAATGTAAAAAAAGATGAATAACAGCCACTATCCGATACAAACAGCAATATATCATGCATTGACATGATCCTAGAATCGACTCTAGAGCGCAATCACAGTCAGAATAAGGTAAGTCTTTTCAGAGTCTTATTTCTAGAGGAATCACAGAGTTTGGTAATTCTAGAAACGGGTGCACCAGGGAGGCTCAAACTGTATCCTTATTGAGAAAGAGACTCAGAGAGTAATTTCTCAGGTCAGTGGACAGGCAGGTGAGCTCCTTTAATGGATCCAGGAGGGAGCGATGGAGATTAACTCGAAACCAGCACGACTGGAAAAGAGGAAGACCAGGAGGGTGAGGACACATAAAAGGTTTCAGGCTGAGAGGGGCTAGTGGGTAAGTTACCATGGTGTGGAAGTTAACCGACTGGTGTCCGTCCTAGGAAATCAGCTCCTCTAAATAATGCCTCCTGATTTCAGCAAAGTGGAAACAGCTCGGAGCTTATTGGGCCGAACACACCCTGAGAATAAAGGTTCAACTCAACTCGAGGCACTTTATAGCTCGTCTGCCTGGCTGTGTTTCCTGGATGGGGTGCCACCTTTTGCAGCTGCTTTTTGTGTCTCTGCTTCTGTCTCCTTGAACCCCAGTCGGCCTCAGCAGATGGCCGCTCACACTGACCCTGGTTCTGCTTTGAGGTTTCTTCCTGTTCAAAGGGAGTTTTTCCTCTCCACTGTCGCTACAAGCATGCTTAGTATGAGGGATTGCTGAAGAGTCAATGAGTTGATGCAATCAGCTGGTTTTCCTTAGATGGAAAACTTTGAATCAATATGACTGTATGAGCTGGTTGAACCGTAAAGTGCCTTAAGATGACTTGTGTTGTGAATTGGCGCTATGGAAATTTAATTTAATTGAATTACCGGTAGGTCTGGTGGTAACCAGGCAGTGTAAAAATGACAGAATTTCGTTGGCCTTCGTTGCTCTGAATTTCCCTTGAAATATATGATACTGGTAGCCTACTTTCACTTAGCATGACTCAAATAAGATTTCACTGTAATGGCAGAACCGTTTCCATTAATTAAAAAAAAAACGTTTTTTCGCAAGTCAGGCCAAGATTCCATTCTGTGGTCTGAATACCATTATGGTAACTGTACTTTTTCAATAAATGAACCTAGTATTTTACAGTTTCAAAGAGACACAAAATCTTGCTTGTTTTTCATTCCACTGGTAGTCTGTTTTGATCAAATAGAAATAGAAGCCTTATGAAGATTTATGGTACATTTATATTATTGTTTATATATATATATATATATATATATATATATATATATATATATATATATATATATATATATATATATATATATATATATATATATATATATATATATATATAATTTTTTTTACTGTTTTTCAAGGCTGCACTTTTAAAAAAATGAAAATTTCCAGATAGCTGTTCTAAACAAAATTCCTTTTTTTTTACACTTGTGTAAACAAAAGGACAAATAAATCTGTCTAAGTCTATTTCTAAAAGCACACACACACACACACACACACACACACACACACACACACACACACACACACACACACACACACACACACACACACACACACACACACACACACACCCACACACACACACACACACCCCGGGGACAACGGATCCACACTGTGCCCCATACATACAGACTTAAGGTCAGCAACTTCTCAACAACTGTTTATTAACTAACAGTAATTTCTTAAACACTAAACAGAACAGTATTGGTCTTTTAATTTCAATACTTTCAATCTTGTAGCCTTGAACATCAGTTGTGCTTTCTGTTTTTCATGGGACTTCAGCATACAGTGCACCTCGCCAGGGTGTCATCATTCCTCACCATGGCTGGTTCTAGACAGGGGCCAACAGGGGCCAGTGCCCCTGTAGATCATGCCCTGGTCCCTGTTATGGCCCCTGTACTGAAGACATAATACTTAAAAGAAATTCTAATGATGATGCGCTGAAACAGACATGATTACTGATTGGTCCTTTGCATCTATTTCATTCTTTTCATTACAAATTCTGTTTTACTAATTATTCAAAAACAATAAGGTGATAGCTTCAGTGGGATTGAGATAGGATCCCAGTTTTCATGTATTAAATGTTTTTTTTTCCCACAACTAAAATAAAAATTTACAGATGAATTTACCAGTTTTTCTTGAATTCTAATCAAAATTTTATACAAAACGTTAGTTTTAACTTAAATTCAGTCAAAAATATGTAAAATTCCTAAATTCTAAATGTATATTGACCTCATAAGAAATAGAATTTTTATTGAACCTAATGGAAAATAAATGTCCCTTCATGCAGCTCTCTCAATATATTTGAATCTCTTGCCCTGTTTTTTATTTCAGGCTTTTATTGGCCCCCATAAAAACACGCTGGCCCGCTCCTGGCCCCCTGGTACATTTGGTCTAGATCCGCCACTGTTCCTACCCTTCACTAGACGTGGATATACTTTAGTATATTCTGCTGTTAAATTAGTCCTATATTTTCGTTTTTAGTCGAGGATTGAACCTCCGCCGTTTCCCAGGATGCACAGCTTTGAGTGGTAACTAGGTGACTGCCAGAGAGTAACCCAGAGAAACTTATCAGACTGATCCAATCAACTCTCTGATCAACCAGTCGCCTGGATCGCTGGTTGATCAGAGCATCGCTTTGGACAGATACGCTGCACAGGTTTCATCAGCAACCTCCTCCTCACACCGCTCTCTCTTGTTGTTCCTGCACAGTCAAAGTAGATCTAATCCGGACATGATGCACGAATTATTGTACTGCCTGATCACTCTCACTCACTTTAGAAAAACACCACTTCCCATTGTCTAAAATCCGACTTGACATCAATGAACAACTATCGATATCAGGGAGTCTCCCGGAACTTCCGGGAGACTTGGGATGTCTCGGTTAGTTAGCTGTTGGGATACGGGTGGTTAGTTAGCTGTAAGCAGTGTTGTGCCTGAACGTGTTCATTGAACGAAAGTTCATGAACTCGTTCATATTTTGGGCGAACGTGAACTGAGCGTACTGCATTACTGCCTGATGAACGTTAGTGTGAACTTGTTCAATCTGGTGTCTGTGAACGGCACGCTCTCTCAGTTCGACTCCGTTCAATAGGTTGCCAAATTTCTATAGAGCCCTCCAGGCGAAACTCCGGCTAAATCACAACGTAAACAAGCCTTAATATGTAGCTGGAAAAACACCCAATCTGGCAACACCAGCTGCCAGTGTCGTAGCCTACAGCCGCGTGCGTCATCAAAACAAAATGCAGCGTGGAGGTGACAAAGCAGCAGTATGATCACTTAAAACAGTCTTATGACCAGGTGGTCGGTGAGGATGATGGTAACAATCTTACATTTCTCTGCAAACTTTGCCCGCCGGCTTTCAGTAAAAAAATCCGCACTTCAGTAACCTTAAATTCCTACCTCAGCCTGGTCCCTCAGTTTGTGTTAGTAAAATGTTCTTGAGGGTTTTACTATTCATGTAACTTGTTTGTTAAACCTGCCTGGTATAATTTTCCAGGATTTCTTTTTAGTATGCACTGAAATGGAATTTCAAATTGAAAAAATTATTAAAATAAAAAAAAACATTTGCACCTTAAGGACTACTCTCATGTTTTTCTTTTAATAATTCCTCATAAAAAAGACCATTCAAGCAGCACATTTTTCCTGATGTTTTTGAGAATATACTGTAGGGGTGAAAGCTGCAGCTGCTACTAGTGGGAAGTGAATAGACAGCAACAAAGCGTTAAAGCAACAATGGGGAAATGCTGTCCCCTCTATGCTAATGTAAACCCTGGTTGGACAAGGATTCAAAACTATATGAAGATGAAATCTGACGCACAGTTTCAGAGTTACAACTGATAAAATAATTGCTGTCTGTGGTTCTACAGTAGGCTATGGTGTAATTGAGCAATATATGAAAAAAAAAAAAAGAACTATGAACTTAGTTCAAAATTTTGAATTATGAACTATGAACTGAACTAGTTCATTTTAAAATGTGTGAACTGAACTTTGAACTAGTTCACGTAGAAAGAGAACTTTCCCGATACTGGCTGTAAGGATCGGGGTGGTTAGTTAGCTTTTAGAAACTGGCTGGTTAGTTAGCTGTTAAGATCCAGATAGTTATTTGGTTTAGATCCTGAAGGTTAGTTGGGGAGTGGTGGCCTAGTGGTTAGGGCATTGTGCTTAGATACTTAAGCTTCTTGGTTCAAGGCCCACTCCCATGGACTTCCACTATGGCTCCATGAGCAAGACCCTTAACCGCATAAAAATGGCAGCCCGCTGCTCCCCAAAGGCATGCGTTAAATGCAAGGAGTGAATTATATTGCTGTGTATTGTGACAATGTAATGACAATAAAGTTCTCTATTCTAGAATTGTCTATTCTATTCTAGCTGTTAGGTTCCAGATGGTTAGTTAGCTCTCAAATTGCACAATGGTTAACTAATCCTCTAAGTTTTCTGAAACTCCTAAAGTGCATGTTGATTTAGTCCGAGAATAAAATGTTGATTTCTTTAATAAAAAAGAAAAGCAGCATACTTTTACACGACAATTCTATTACAGATAATTCTACTAACTTGTTTTTTTGTGCTGAGTTGTTGTACAGAGTTGATTAAATAAACTAATGAATCCTGTTCTAATAATACTTAGAAGATGTTTCGTCTGAAGTGAGAGCATTCACATTCTGAGGCAAGTAATATGGTGAGCTGATTATTTAGTCAGATTTGATTGATATTTTAGCTTTGCATTGAAATGGTTAGTATTTAGACAAGTTAACCTTTTAAAAAGGAATTAAACTGAATAATAACTCACAATGAATCAAACTGAACAGTGTTTCTCCATCACAGTGCTACAGCAGTAGCAGCTCTCCCTGATGGACCTCCACAAAATGGATATTGATTGATTCTTACCAAAGTGGTTGTGATAATGTGACAAGCAGTGGTCATTTCCAACTGAAATATCACTTTGGCCCTCCAGTGAAGCCTTTATCACTAGAGTGTATGAGGCTTACTGGAAGTGCTCTTCCGGCACTAGAGACCTGCCAGACCCATGAACCACTGGATCATATGACACCCTGGAAAATGACTTAATGACTTTGTGGCGGCTCCAGTAGATGACTGTGACATATTTTAACTGCTAGCAGAAAAAGTAGCAAGCATACAGAAAACTTGCTACTGCAAGTTCAAAGCTTAAACGTGTTGTAATGCACCCTGTTTGACACATAATGACAGTTTTACTCTGATGCTCTGATATCTGGGAACTTAATTGGTAATCTTTTTTTATGAACACAGAATAAATTACAAAAAAATGAAAATTGTACCTGGTTGATACTTTTTCATAAATCACTAATATAATCCAACCAGACTTTTATCATTTTGTTCTGGTAGCCCTCCCCTCAGGGCTGCGTCCTGAGCCCCCTGCTGTTCACCCTGACGACACACGACTGCATCCCCCAGGTTCACCACCAATCACATCATTTTGTTCTGGTAGCCCTCCCCTCAGGGCTGCGTCCTGAGCCCCCTGCTGTTCACCCTGACGACACACGACTGCGTCCCCAGGTTCACCACCAATCACATGGTGAAGTCTGCAGACGACACCACGGTGGTGGGCCTCATCAGAGACGACAACGACCTGGACTACAGAGAGGAGGTGGAGCAGCTGGTGGTGCAGAGATAACAGCCTGATCCTGAAGGTGGAGGAGACCAAGGAGATCATGGTGGACTTCAGGAAGAACCGGCCTAACCACGCTCCACTGCTCATCAATAGCTCAGCAGTAGAGGTGGTCAGCAGCACCAAATGCCTGGGGGTGCACATCACAGACACCCACACCTGGACTGGAAACACAACCTCACTGGTCAAAAGGGCCCCGAAGCGCTTGGACTTCCTACAGATGATGAGGAGAGTGCCCCTGCCTGCGTGTCCCGAGACAATAACATCATCAATGACCCCTCACCCCCGCACCATGGACTGTTCTCCCTGCTGCCCTTTGGGAAGAGGCTTCACAGCATTCGATGCAAGACCAGCAGGTTCTGCAACAGCATTTTCCCCAGTGCCATCAGATGGCTGAACTGTTAAAAAAACAAACTCTAAATTAAGTCAGAGATTCTGCATCACAACCATAAAACGACAACCTAAAGAACTCAACTCAAAAGAACTCTACCATTGAGCTTGCCTGTTTCCATCTGAATGTTCTGCATGAACTCTCTGTGGACTTCAGGAGCCCTGGACAAGCCTGTTCTTGTTCTCACTGGTTTTCCTGACTCGGCTTTGGACTCTTGGACCTCTTAGCCTTCATGTTCTGATATTTTTCCCTTACCTGGCTCGGGCTTGTGCCTGCCCTGTAGGACTGCAGCATCTGGTTCACTCTGAGTACTGCCCTCTGGGTCTTATTGGCAGCCCTCCTGCTGAATCCTTCCGCATTCTATGGAGGTAGACTGAACTGTTAAACCAGGTAAGTGACTCTCACGGATAATCATCCTGTCAGATTATCATAGTCACTTACCTGTATTTTTCTCCACCAGAGTATCCAGTGGTTGGCAGTACCCAGCCGCTGCAGATCCGAAGCTCTGCTAATTATTATTTTAAAACACTATCTCACTGTCTGTCTCGCCTGAAATCTGGGTCCTACTTTCTGATTTATGATACTTTTTTTTTAAAGGGGTTATGTTGTCTAAACAGTAGGCAAATAACTACTAACTCCATTAAAAAACAAAACACCAATATAAGAAGGGGAATAAATGAAATGGTTGCCCTCTGCTGTATTATTCATTGATACACTGAGAAAGAAAGGGAAATAAATTCTTTAATATGTATAATTGCAATATCTGATAATGATCTGCTCAAGTGGAACCTTCTTTTAGGGAATGAGAACTCTATTAAAGTAATCCTGAAGGTTATTAAAAAGTGGTCAGAGAGGACAGGGTTGTGAGGAAATACTGTTATTTCTTCATTTTCAATGCCATATGTCAGCACAAGGTCCAACGTATAAAGATGAGAATGGGTGGGACTACTCAGATTTTGAACAAAGCCAAGATGGCATTAAAGGCTTAATTTAAGCTTTGGACAGGTTGTTTGAAAGGGATGTGATGGAAGCCATTTATGTTAAGAGAGGAGAACCAACCTTAAACAGAGGAGAACCAACCTTAAACAGAGGGGGGTGTCTCAGCTTCCAACTCTCGGAAACCTACAATGCAGGAATAGAGTTGATTTCTTCCTGCTGTCATCCCACACCTCTTCACCATGAGGGAGACCAAAACATCTTGCTTGGTCAGTCAGGCCTACAATGACCATAATGACTCTCTTTTCAGAGGCATGGGCCAATATCGGCTCTTGCAGGCCAACAATGACCTCAACGACTCCCCATTACTAAGGGATGGAACTGCTTTGTTTTCTAAGCCATAACCACACTTTTGTTTGTGCCACTATATAAGCCTGGAACTCAAACCCTACTCCAGGCATTTTGAATTGAGAAAGCTTCCTGGATGGGAAGCAAAACATCTTCAAACTAGGAAAAAATAGTCCAATTGTTTTTTTTTAACAGAGAGAGCTGAGTCAAAAAGCGAAGCTCTCGATTTACCGGTCGATCTACGTTCCTACCCTCATCTATGGTCATGAACTCTGGGTCATGACCGAAAGAACGAGATCGCGGATACAAGCGGCCGAAATGGGTTTCCTCCGTAGGGTGGCTGGGCTCTCCCTTACAGATAGGGTGAGAAGCTCGGTCATCCGGGAGGGACTCGGAGTAGAGAGGAGCCAGTTGAGGTGGCTTGGGCATCTGTTTAGGATGCCTCCTGGACGCCTCCCTGGTGAGGTGTTCCGGGCACGTCCCAACGGGGGGAGGCCCCGGGGAAGACCCAGGACACGCTGGAGAGACTATGTGTATCGGCTGGCCTGGGAACGCCTTGGGGTTCCTCCTGAAGAGCTGGAAGAAGTGGCTGGGGAGAGGGAAGTCTGGGCCTCCCTTCTTAAGCTGCTGCCCCCGCGACCCGACCCCGGATAAGCGGAGGAAGATGGATGGATGGATGGTTTGTTTTTAACTTTTTTAACTTTGTTGGAATGACTATGATCTGCATGTCTGAGAATCTTTACCAGCATAAGTTATCACCTTCAGTGTCAGCATGGACTTAAAATCCCCCAACTAGAGAGGACAGGTTTTTGAGGAAATAGTGTTATTTCTTCATATTCAATGCTATATTCCACACCAAATCAGCTAGTCTTAAAACTCATCTAAAAACTCAGAGTAAGGATCTGGTGGACGATACAAAGTTACAAAAAGAAGAGTTTTTTTGGCTTTGCGATTTGGATTAGGAAAACTACAGCTTCAATTTTCAAAGGTGGCCTAGTGGTTAGGGCATTGCACTTGGGTCCCAGAGGTTTTGAGGTCAAGCCCCACTCCCACGAACTGCCCCTCTGGGACTCTGAGCATGATCCTTATACCCACACTCCTCTCCTAAAGCTGCACAGTGGCAGCCCACTGCACCCAAGGGAATGGGTTAAATGCAGAGAGTTAATTTTGTTGCTTTGTACTTGTGACAGTGTAATGACAATAAAGTTAGATTAAAAAATAATTGTAATTATGAACTGCCTTTGGGGTAATCAGCTACTCCTCTTCCTCGCCCAGGATTTCTGGTTATGTGAAAATGTAAATAACATAAACAGATGCCTCATTTATGCTCACATAGTCCTTTTGCTGCATCCAAGTTTCTGTAAGACAACATAAATCTATTTGATTACTACTACATAAATCTATTTGATTACTCCTAATTTTGTTTTTAGTGAGGCTCACTATTTTACCATATCAGTTTTTTTCTCCTCCTAAAGCTGTTTTTTGTTGAGGAGATTGATAAACTGGACCAGTCTGTCCTGCTTACTATATAGGGGAGGTGTTGCCCTAGTGGTAAGAGCAGTGCACTTGTGCTCTGAGAAGTTTGCAAGTACCCGGTTTGATACCCACAGCCCCAATCTGGGTTTCTGAGCAAGAACCTTAACCCCTGATTGCTCCCCAGGTGCCCCACAATGGAAGCCCACTGCTCCCCAAGGGGATGGGTCAAAATGCAGAGAACAAATTTCCCCATTTGGGGCAATAAAGGGATTTACATATATGTGATGTGCGACTCCAAAACTGGCTCTTTCCCTGTGCGATTAACAGGTTTTATTTTACATTTTCCCCCAAAGCGGATGTATTTTACTTTGTAACCGCGTCTCTCTTCCTGTCAGACCAATGAAATTGCTGCTGAATGGAAGAGAAGACTGGAAGCCAAAATAGAAGCCACATGGAAGGAAGTAAGCCAATTCTCAGAACTCCAGAAGGGATAATCTGGAATAGGAAAGCTGTAGAAATACAATCAGATGCTCATACCAAGCCTTGGCTGCCTGAATGATGAGGTACACCAAAGACAACAGAGGTTGTTCTCCACTGATCCAGCCAAGGTGTACTCCCAGTGGCAGGGTAATAACAAACGAGCCAACCTAACAAGACTGGAGCATCAGTTAACATTGATGCATAGTGGTTGAAAGACCTGGTATGAAGAACTGGACAACACCAAATTTCCAGACCTGATCCACACCTACTGGCTAAAGAAGATAACATCTCTATGAAGGCCTAGCAGCATTAATGACCTGGCTGTTGAGGAAGGGGAACCAGCATGAAAGGCTTATTGAAGGCTGAACAGTCCCGATAAATGAAGTCACAACCAACTATCAGCCATAACCTCTCTCTTCACAGCATTCATTGGGCTGGAGAAACCAGACTTTATGTCAATCTCAAACCAACTAAAACAATCTCCCTCATATCTAACATACCAAAGTGATGCACTGTCCCCCCTGATGTTCTGCATAGGCCTAAACCCTCAATAAAACAATCAACAGCATTGGCCACTATCAGTCACATCATGTACATACAGTAGATAACAACAAGCTCTATGATAAGAGTGGGCAAGACATATTAACGTTAAAACTTCTCTAAATAGGCTAGTTAAAATTGGGGGTTACTGTCGCAAGTTGCTGTGTAGGACCACAGGCATTACAGTTGCCATTACCTTTCAGGCTCCTTCTAGTTCTTCCCTGAGGCCTTGGTATTCCTGCAGTTTCTCATGTTCTCTTTCCCAGACGTTTCCATCGTTTGGGAAATTCATCACTAAGGCTGCTTATCAATAATGTCAGTTAGCCACAACCATTTTGTGTTTGTATGTGGAAGTTCCGCAGGATCTTAGGTTTGTGATTCTCCACCAGCTTGGGAAGTTCCATTCTGACCAGGGGGTCTGCAGTTTGTATTCTGACCAGATGTTTCTGTTCACAATACCATCCACTTAGTTATGATGGGTAGAAGGGGTAGAATGTTTTCTGTTTCTTTTATGTATCATCTTTTTGTAAGTGATCTAAAAATTATCCGGCTGAGCAAAGAAAAATTCTTAAATATCCAAGTCGTGCTAATGACAGTGGTGTAGGATGTACTCTGCTGCAGAGTGGAAACAGGGACACAGTGTGTATATGATTGGGTCTTTGCATGTATATGCCTGTGTCTCTCATCTCGGTGTATTCATATCTGTGTGTCTGTGTTCTCTGAATGCTGATTGATGTATCTTTGGCTTTGTCAGCCCTTTGGCATAGGTGGAACAGGTGTGACTTTGCCACAGAGTAAAGCTCAGACAAGCCATATCATGGCACAATGAGGTCATTGTGCAACACGTGCATTCCTGCACAGGGCTCTTTGACTTTTACAGGCTGCAGGTAGTCAGCTGTGTGTGTGTGAGATGTGTAGGCGGTGGGGGACCTCGTAGACTCACAGACATAGTCACCCCCATGACAACGTGGCAACTCTCCATTCTTGCTAAATCGCTTGTTTTTGGGGTTACTGGGTGTTGGTTTAAGAAGGGCTGGGTGTTTTTTCTCTAAAAATACTTCTTCTCTAAAGTAGTGCTGAGTCTTGCTTGCAGAGAACGGATACCGAAATTTGCTTAGAAATGTAGCTTAAGGCAGGTTGTTCTGAAACACAGTTAAATGGAATTTGAATGGAACAAATGTTATTCCATTAGAACAACACTGGTTTTATATGGTAGATAACACTTCACATCTGACTCTGGTAATTTTTTTTGTGCTGTACAGGTTTGCTTGGATTCTCTGTGTCATGTACTGCTGGACTTTCTAGGTTTCCAATGATTTTTTTTTAAGTGCCTGTGTTATTTTTTCCCTCAGTGCTCCTGTCTTTTACAGCTTGTTCTGCTTCTTTACAAACCTGCCAAGCATCAAGTTATCAGAGACCCTAGAAGAAATATTTCTTGGTTTGGTTCCTCCATGTCAGTTCCTCTGTTATCTATACCCAGTGTTTGCAGGACCGTTCAATATTTCCCCCCCCATTTATATGTTTGGGACTCGTCAACATTGAAATCTGACAGACATCTGCTTACTTAGACATGTCCCTAAAAGAGTGTTTTCTCTTCTACGTGGAAGCTATATGTGCTTCTGGTGTGATGTTATCCCCAGGGTTGGGTGCCTGGACTTGGTCGCTCTTAGCCGCTTCACAGCTTAACCAGCCTTGACTTGTTGTGTGGTGACATGTCTGCACTACGCTGACTGGATGACTGGGAGGAACTCTGCTTCGTGTGTGTGTGCGTATCAGAGTGGGTGAACTGCTCCAGGCTGACTGCTGGGATATGCTTGAAAGACTTCTGGCATGTGCTGGTGCCTGCATTTTTCACCCTTGACTGAAAGCATATGCTGCAGCACAATCAAGACAGTGTTAGACAAGCTTAGTGTGAGGGACCCAGCCGGCTTCCTCCACATCTGGCAGTGCTTGGCCCTCCTTCCAGGTGAGTCACGTCCCATGGGAGGGTGGCTCTGCTGTGGCTCTCAGATCCACTGTTCCAGGTCATCTGGAAATATCTGGATACTCCCCACAGTCACATCTTTCTCCACATGCTTTTCCAATTTCACCATCCCCACTACACTCGCCACCTCGTTCTCCCTCCTTCATGGCCCCAAGCTAATTTCTTCCCTGCTGAGCACCGATTGACCCAACCTCCTCAGTCCAGGGGACAAGGATTTGTAAAATCTGAAAGGGAACTAAGAGAGAAAGCTCAACTCTAAAAGTCTCCAGGGAAATAATATCAAACACTGTCTTTAAGAATCCTTATTGCAAACTTGTCAGATTGGTGCTTTTTACCAGTAACAGTTTTCTCTACACTCAGACAGTTTGCACAACTGTCTGATGTCTTCAGCATTGATGTCTTACCTGGTAGGTGATTTAGTCTGCAGTTCACATACCATTTTATTTACCCCAGCATTCCTACAAACAGATATCATCCTAGTTTAATGAAGATTTTTATTTGAAATAAACTCATTTATTGAAATAAGCAGCAGCAGACCCGGTGGATGATGTGGTGGCAGTTTAAGTAACTGGAGACTGGCCTGTGTGTGTGTGAGTTTGGGTACATTCCCAAAAATTGACATCTAAGGCCCCGTCCACACGAAGTCAAAACGAACACGAAACGCTGATATTTTCCAAAACGTTTGCCGTAAAGACGGAGACGTAAAATAAATGTGAGCGTCCACACGAATGCATGAAAACGCTGCAAAATGTATGCCAGGCCTGTAAGTGGCGCTGTGGTGCCAAAGCAAAAATAAGCGACGAAATGTTGGGCATGCGCACTAATATTTATACATGGTTGCCCTGCGGGTCCATTTTCACGACTATAAGGCGCACTCAAACGTCTTTTTTCCCCCTCAAAATGTGCAGTGCGCCCTATGGTGCGGTGCGCCCTATGTGTGTTGTAACTGCGACTTTTGAGACCACCTCATTGAGGAGATGATGAAAGAGTGGCTGAATGTAAAGAGACCAGGTGTTTTTTTTCCACTCATCACCATCGCTGTTAATATGTAACTCCATGCGTGCCCATCTCACAGCTGATGTGAAAAACATGGGGAAACAAATTAACGCTGTGCTCGCTGTTCAACCGCTCGACATCGGTGTGAACCGGACCCAGCAGGTGCAGCAGAAGCAGCGAGTTTACATGCAAAGTCAATGGTTGACGCGCGTATAGGTGCAGCAAAAGGTCCTGCAGCGCGTTTTGAGCAGCAGGAGCGTTTAATCATCTGACAACGCGCTGCTGCTGCTCGAGATGGAAAAATTGAAGTTTTGCTGCTGGACGCGCCGCATCAACCAATCAGAGAAGCTGATCTGGGAGCTGACAGCGAGACAGACACAGCGCTCTGATGACATATGATATTAACGCAAATGGAAAAGGCTGGATGGATGAGGAGATGATGAAAGCGTAGCTGAGGGAGGTGTAGCCTATGTGAGGAGACCAGGTGGTTTTTTCCACGCATCACCATCGCTGCGTGCCCATCTCACAGCCGATGTGAAAAAAAAGGTGAATCAAATGGATACTGTGCTCGCCGTTATCCCGGGGGGTCTGACAAAGGAGCTTCAACCGCTCGACATCAGTGTGAAGCGGCCGTTCAAAGTAAGGCTGCGAGCGGCGTGGGAGCGATGGATGGCCGACAGAGACCACATTTTCAGGATAAGTGGAAGGCAGCGCCGGGCAAGTTACGCCACAGTTTGCGGATGGATTGTAGATGGACTAACGTGTCTGCTGGCTCTGTTGTACAAGCTTTTGCAAAAGCCGGCATTATTTCTGAGGAGCTGCGCTGCACGGAAAGTGACTGACAGCGAAGAAGGGGAAATTGGCATGTCTGATTTAGCGCAGCTGTTTTATTCAGAAACAGAGGATGATGACTTTGATAAATACTTTGTAATAAATACATGAATAAAGCACAATCATACTCAGTTTTGCTCCCGCTCTATTTTTCTACCTGAAAACTTAATTCAACAGCAGCCTCTGGGCGGGTCTCCTCCTCTTCACCGCGGTGGCTGGCAGGTGTTTTTTCATCTAAATAATCTAAATCTTGCAGCTATATTTGCTGTGATCAGTGGGAATAAAGTAGTTTTAATATGTTTTTAAGTGAGAAAGTCCACCTGAAAACTTAATAATTGCAGTCAGTTCATCCAGATTATCTATTTCTGTCGGAGGCGCTCAGACCCCCACATACCAGCGGTGCGCCGACAGGAGAAATCCTTTCATCAGCAGCCTCTAGGCTGGGCAGCCTCTGGTGGATGGCAGGTGTTTTTCATCTAAATAATTTAAACTGCAGGCACCCATAAAAGCGAACATATTCCGTCGGCAGGTTTCAGGATTTTAAGTTAATTTAGGAGTGATCACAGCGCTGTGTCATCTGCGATGTGTCTGTCTCACGGCCAGCTGCCAGGTTTGATTAATACTTTTTAATAAATACATGAATAAAGCACAGTCATACTCAGTTTTGCCCCCGCTGTATTTTTAAATACGCAGTAGAGGTATTTAAAGGTAGTAGAGGACATCTACCTGTATATAAAAAACGCGCCCTATAGTCCGGTGCGCCTTATGTGTGTGTTAAATACAGAAATGGGACACATAACTGAGACTGCGCCTTTTAGTACGGTGCGCCTTATGGTCGTGAAAATACGGAATGTCGTCGATATTGCTCTGTTCTTCCTGGAGATATTCCAGAAGAAGAAGATTCTGTTGTAAGCCCGACAGCAGGGTGAGTAGCATTAGCAGCAACGGCGCCATTGTTGTTGTGATACTGGTCGCACATGCGTGTTTAGAGGCGACGCTATGACGCATGCGTGTAAAAAAAAATATGCGGTTAGAGCGTAAAGATGGAAACGCGAAAACGGCGTTTCGAAATCTTCCCACTCTGAAGGCTGAATAAAAAAAAGATCGTTTACAGACCCCCGAAACGCCGGCTTCGTGTGGATGAGAGGCTGGTTTGGTGAAAAATTTGTGCGTTTAGGCCAGGGTTCGTCTTCGTGTGGACGGGGCCCCTATAAGTCATTTTTTCTTAAAATCAGTGCATTTTAGTAATTTGCTAAGCGAGACACTTTGTCAATGAAACAAAGCAAAAAACGTAAAAAAAAAATAAAATTAAACAAAATAAAATCAATTGCATTGCCTTATTTGAAGTTGATATTATCTGATTATCTGCTTTTAAAAGTATGAAAGGTCATTCCATTGGCATATAATCTTTTTTACCTAGTTAAATGAAGGCAATATACCCTTAATTTAAGAAAGGTTGACTTGTTTTTAGATTGTTTTTGCAGGATACTTTTTTATTCTACCTATTTAGGACAGTTTTTAGACAGTTTTAGTATATTTCATTGCACAACAGGCGTTGTTAGGACCAAAGACTGTGCCTTATGTGGTTGGCCCTCATTTTTATTGTGAGAGCATAATTTTAGAGGTATAGTCCGAATTAACTTTAGGATAAGGTTAGGAACATGCTGCTAATGGCTAGGGTTAGGGTAAAAGTAAGGGTTAGGCATAGATGCAGGGCTGTCATCTCTTATCGTTTGGGAGGGAGACTTCCGTATCTCAGTGTCTTCACATGCTTTCACTCCATATCCCCAATTTTTCAAAAAATGATGGACATTAAAACTCAATTCCATTCCACTTATTTATACTGCAAAAACAATCTAGAAATTAGTAAAAAAATTCTAAAATTAAGTGTATTTACCCTTAATTTCAGTAGGAAAATAAGACAATTTGCCAATGGAATGAGTATATTTACTCCTAAAGTAAGATAATTAGATATTATGCACTTAAAATAGGACACTGCAATAGTTTTTTCTTGTTTTAAATATAAATGAACTTGTTCTATTGGCAAAGTGTCTCACTTACCTGCTCAATTCAAGCAAAAAACCCTTATTTTAAGCAAAAATTACTTAATTAGATTTCAATTTTTTTGCAGTGTATATATAAAACTACCATGGTAATAAAAATCCAGTGTGCATTTTGAAGACAACCTTAGAGCTAAAGCATGAGGACATGCCACATTTATATTTGAGGTAATCTAGCACTTGAGTAAATATGAATAAAATATACAGCAGCAAGCTTAAATTATCAATATAGAGACTGAGTGTAGCATCACAACAAATTGACATCAAATGGTTTGTTTTCTCTATCCACCCGATTTAGTCCCAGCTTTAGTCTTTGTTTTGCTCACAAGTTAAATAATTATTTCTCTGTCTAACTGAATAATCTACCATTGGATTTTAGGACTAATTAAACCAAAACAAATTCTTAAAGATTTCAGGCATGCCTCACAAACCCATAGAGGTCCAAAAAAGAAAAAGAACCATTGCATTTTATTTTTTCAAGAGATAAGCCATCCAAGAAAAGACCACCACAACAAGTCAGTTATCCAGGATTGATAGTGTCATGATTGGTTTAGAGATAAACCCACATGCAGAACACCACTGGAGACTTGGTAACAGATTTAACAGAGTTTATTGAAGTTTCACACAAAAGACAAAAACAAGATTCAGGTTCTGGTCCGGGCAGGATTCTCTGGCGTCTGCAGAGACGGATAGTTGGTTAGCTTGGTTTGCAGATGAGTACAATGGGTTATCAGATATTTCAGTGGATACCTTGAAGAGGTCCAGGCTAGTTCAGAGAGAGGGAACCGGTTGGGTCCAGAGACTGTTGGTTCAGCAGAGTGCTTGAGCAGCTGCAGCGTCTAGCTTCTGACTTCCAGTGAAAAGACCTTGGTTTGAGTGATTAGCTCTTTCCCAAAGAGCAGCTAGTGGATTCCAGAGTGAGGTCTTCAGGTTTGGCTCTCTAGGGCTGGCAGGCAGGCACAGGTTAAGCTCATCCAGAGCTTCTCTCGAGAGACTGGTTTCCTAGGAGCGAGAAGACAGAGGCAATTATAATTAGGTTTCTCTAGGAAGATAACGATCAGTAAATTCAGAGGCTCAGGTTCGCTAACTAAACTTGGCTAACACTGCGGCGTCGAAGGAAGGTCTGGCAGCTGCTTATAAAGGCCGGTCTCCTGATGAGCTGATGAACATCAGCTGTGATGGAGGGCTCCAGCCCAGGAGGATCCACAGCGCACTCTGCTGGAGAAGGTGGAGAATCTCCAGATCCCAACAGATAGAAAAGGAACCACAGGGATGTTCTGATATTACCGTTACTTATCCCATTAATTTATTCTTATTTTGGTCTATTGAATATGTTAAAAAACCTAATTTTCATAATACTTACCAAAATGAAACATCCAGGGAAAGGGCTGTCTTGTGTCATGGTTTTTAATGATTCTACGGCCTCATTGAAGGTCTATATTGTTTAGCTGTTTTGTCAATTGTGAAAGAAAAAGATAACATAACTAGTGAAGCTTTTTAATCCTTAGCCTATTACCAAATCTTCATAAGCAGAGTCGTTTTTGCACAGGATTCGATTGCACTGGTTCCTGTGTTAGTACCAGTAATCCATTTATAACTTATTAGTTCCAACTTTTTATTTACTTGATACATATAGAATACTTAATAAACACAGTTATGAAATTCTTAATTTACAGTATATTAAAGATACAAATATTTTATTAGGGCCCTTTCTTCCAGTCTCTAAAAATCACCAGAGTATAGAAAATAATGTATATTGTGTGAAAAATGTTCCACAAAACTACAGATCTCTTATTGTTATTCAGTGGTATTTACTGTGCTCTTTCATAAACCCCCTCCAAGGTTTGATAAAAAGTTGGCAGCTCTGTAGATGCAATAAGTGAAATGAATGAAATGGACATAAGTCGAGGTAAAGTCCTAATATTGATAAAAAAAATTGAAACTTCTGTTCCAGACCGTCTGCTCAAAGAAGGGGGTTTTGGGTGGAGAGGTCATTGGTGAATGCTGGCGCTGGTGTTTGAAGTTTTTGCATATAGGTTCAGTTTGACTCACCTCTATGAGCAGCTTGGGTTCTGGAGGCAGAGAGAGCTGGTTCTTCTCATTTTTCAGACTGGAAATGGAAGAGAGACTCTGGGAAGGGTAGGGTACTCTAGAGGAACCTAGTTTATATATATATATGTGTGTGTGTGGGTGTGCAATATTTGTGCAATTAAATGAAATACAATCCAATTAAAAAAATAATGTTATAAATCCCAAAACGAAATCAAATTTATGTAGTAACTCATATCAGATGTAGTAACTCATTGGGTTTTTGTGCTTGTGAGTGTTTTTTTTAAGGATGTGTATCATCCGTCTTGCACCAGATCTGGAGAAGCCTCTGACTGAAGAAACTCTGTTGTTGTTGAGTGTGTCTTGCTAAATGCCAATAATCGGCACCTGCTGAATATTCCATTTGCACAACAGCATGTGAAAATGGTTGTCAGTTAGTGTTACTTCCTAAGTGGACAGTTTTATTTCACAGAACTTTGGTTTCATTGAAAATATATTGTGTTGTTTACGTGTTCCCTTCTTGTGTGTGTGCTCCTGTCTTAGCATCACAGTGAGGACCAATTTTCTGATTTCACCATCAATTCAGGACCGCTTATTGTAAGGTTGTTAAATTCTGCTTCTGTCTCCTTGAACCCCAGTCGGCCTCAGCAGATGGCCGCTCACACTGAGCCTGGTTCTGCTGGAGGTTACTTTCTGTTCAAAGGGAGTTTTTCCTCTCCACTGTCGCTACAAGCATGCTTAGTGTGAGGGATTGCTGAAGAGTCAATGAGTTGATGCAATCAACTGGTTTTCCATAGATAGAAAACTTTGAATCACTCTGACTGGATGATCTGGTGAACTATAAAGTGATCTGAGATGACATAATGTGAATTGGAGCTACAAAAATAAACTGAATCTCTCTGGTGCTCACAAGCTATTTTGTTAATAGTGAGGTTTAAGGCTAAGGTGTAACTTGGTTTAGGTATAGAATAAGGTATGCAGTGATAATGGTTAGGTTTAGGGTTATTCTCGGGTTAGGGCATAGAAAAGCTTCAAAATTAATTGAAATGAGTATACTTGTGTGTACTTGTGTATGTAACCTATTTTGAATATTTATGTTGTCATTAATAGCCTTCTGAGGTCCAATAGGCCTTTTTGGGAATCAGAGGTTGTGAGTAGGTTTGGAGATATGGTGAGACTTAACTTTAGGTCATGTCATGGTTAGCAATACATGCAGTGCTTAAATTAAAAGTCAATATAAGGCTGTATAGAAATGAAAACTTGTGTGTTGGGGATATTGTGTGTGTGTGTATACTATTGTGATCTATCAATATTTGATTAATTACAATTGATCAGATTACTTCAGCGCTAGGACCATACCTCTGTAGTACAGCTACATCTTCAAAACAGTACAAGCCTTACTCTGGTGTAGTTTGTTGTGTTCTGTGCAGAGAAAATGTATTTGTGTTTTAAATATCAGTACAGTCAGTATTACTCTCATTTTGAACGTGCTTTTAGTCTGATTGTCCATGATTTTATCTTAAGCAGTGTAAAAGTGTAAAAAGCTAAATTATAAAATCCATCCATTCCATCAGTCTATTTTCTATGCATTTATAATCCTGCTAATCCAATTAGATTGATAACATTAAATTAAATTGGATTCCATAAGCATTTATGTATTTAAATGTCCTCTTAAATGTTCAAAACTCTGACAGCCCAGGGTCCAGACCAGAAAAGTTGTAGTTTAACACACCTCTACACAGCTTTTCTACAGTTACCCACAGCCAGGCCGGCAGGGTAACTGTCGGCCTGGCTGTGTGTTTCCTTGACGCGGCCGCCTTTTACAGCTGCTTTTTGTGTCTCTGCTTCTGTCTCCTTGAACCCCAGTTGGCCTCAGCAGATGGCCGCTCACACTGAGCCTGGTTCTGCTGCAGGTTTCTCCCTGTTAAAAGGTAAAAGTTTTTCCTCTCCACTGTCCCTAAAAAACATGCTTAGTGTGAGGGATTGCATTTGAGTCAATGAGTCAATGCAATCAACTGTTATATTATATATATTTATATAATTATATTATATATTATATAGTTATATTATATATATATCAACTGTTATGTTATATCAATTAACTGAATTGAATTGAAATAAAAATATAGTTGATTAACAGGCTTTTGCTGAACTGCAATCATCAGAATCAGCTGTGCTAAAGCAGAGAAACCTTTAAAACCTGCAGGATAGCGGCCCTCGAGGACTGATATTAGGAATACCTGCACTAAGCAATCAGATCAACGCAGAAGCTGCTTCTGCTTGTTCATCACAGCAGGAGGTAGCCTGACTAGGAGGAGGGTCAAATAAGGTACATAAATAAATACCAATATCTGTAACAATAAAGGGGAACACCGTTTTTTTTTTTCTACATAGGGCCCTTGATTTTCCGTTATTCCATCATGTTCTACTCACCCATAATATTAGTTTTGTGTCATTTGGAGCCGTTCTGAAGATATTCCGTTAGGTTATATCCAAGTTACGTCTTCCTATAGGCAACGACTTGAAGGCACAAACTAAACTGTTCATCATTTATTCTTTATGGTATGCCAGCATTCAGAACATGAAGGCCAATCACTGTCCCCCAGACATCCGCTGTTAGATTTTTTGTATTTCTATATGTTATATATTTATATCCTCTCGGCCTAGTTGTTAGGGCATAGGGCTTTGAATCCTGAGGCCTGAGGTCGTGAGCAAGACTCTTAACCTGTAGCTCTGTACTTGTGAGAGTGGAATGACAATAAAGTTGAATTAAAGGCAGGCAAACTGATAAGACAGGGGCAGGCAGCCTCAAAGGTCCAAATACTCTAATAACTCTAGAGAATGCTCAACATCGAAGGCTCAGGAGTAATCTGGCACTGATGGCTGAGAAACAGGTAGCTTAAATAGAAAATAGGATTAGGTGGATCTTATTACTAATGAGGAACAGGGCAGAGCTAGACAGGTGAATTAAATGAGCAATCAAGCCAACCATCAGCGCCAAAATCATGACAGAATTATGTTGTGTCTCAGAAACCTGGCACCACCAAATAATTATGTTAGCATAAATGATTTAACTTGTTTACATTTTAACATGCCCAGATATTTTGAGTGAGGAGGGGAATAGTGACAATCCTTCTTATTAATTGATAGCTCCACTTTTACAGCCCCTTAATGTCAACTTTAAGATTGGTTCTCAGACTTATTTAATGTTTAATACTGACAAGTCCATTATGTGATGTTAGATCTTAAAGGAATAGTACACCCAAAACATGATTAGCCTTCATTTTCTACTCACCCCCATGCTGAACAACACTCTGGAGTACTTTTTTGATATCTCAAATGCATCTGGAGATCTAGGAGGCTTCTTGCTGTCTGCTGACATTCAAATAATGGAGGTCTACGGTGACCGAGGCAGAAAGGTCCATAAAAGTCCAAAATTACAAAAAACGTGTCAATATTCCTCCATACTGCTCGTCCAATGTATTCCAAGTGTCCTGAGTGGGTAGCATCCAGAATTTACTCGAAACGAAGTCATTTAGAATGTTTTTAGAGCATAAACAGTAGTGTATAGGATTTCCTGAAAGCGCGCACATGCGCGATCACGACGCTACGGAAGCCGGCAGACCAAACCAGCGCATTCAGCTCGGCAAAGAACTCCTGCTCTTCCTCAACACTGAAGTCCTCAGACATTTTTCTTCCGTTGTTTCTTTCTTTGCACAGGTAAACAGCACATTTCTTCTTCTACGCTTCCATTATCGGCAGAGCAGACGCTGAATGCGCACTTTCATCTGGTTTGGTCTGCCGGCTTCCGTAGCGTCGTGATCGCGCATGTGCGCCCTTTCAGGAAATCCTATATACTACTGTTTATGCTCTAAAAACATTCTAAATGACTTCGTTTCGAGTAACTTCTGGATGCTACCCACTCAGGACACTTGGAATACATTGGACGAGCAGTATGGAGGAATATTGACACGTTTTTTGTGGACTTTTATGGACCTTTCTGCCTTGGGCGCTGGGCACCTCCATTATTTGAATGTCAGCAGACAGCAAGAAGCCTCCCAGATCTCCAGATGCATTTGAGATATTAAAAAAGTACTCCAGAGTGTTGTTTAGCATGGGGGTGAGTAGAAAATGAAGGCTAATCATGTTTTGGGTGTACTATTCCTTTAATGTTCATATTGGAAGTGAACATGAAAGCTGTTAGACTCAAGTGATATCGCTAAAAAGTTCTGTATACCTATTAGCTCTTGTTATTACAGTTTAGATCTTATGCTGACATACGGCTTTAATTGTGAAGAAATAAAAGTACGTTGCAATTACTTTAGATTCTTGTTTATCTGATTTCTCCACTTCAGAAACAAAATTTCATATAATGGATAATTTCTTGACAATGTTGTAACAGCTTTCCAATAACCTCTTCCATTTTTTGTTTCCTAAGTATCACAGGATCACAAAGCAGAAGGCAGCTATTTAATTTCTTTCTTTCCATAAAGGAAGAAAACGCTTCCTTCCTTTCCTTACAATTGATATCATCAGTTCTTCAATGCATGTTATATTTAACCATTTTGGCTACCTATAAAGAAATAAGTTATTGATGTGAGCTTGTGGGGGAGAAAAGTATGGCGGTTTAACCTGTTTTTATATGACCAAAGGTCAGCTTTCCTGATTTAACAGCATTTTGAAAACGCATAGCAATCAGCTGGAGTCATTTTGTGTAAACTTTGAACTGTATTGACAGAAGTTCTTCTCGTTGTTTGAAAGAGTAAAACAGTTTGCTAAGCTTGTGATGATGTTGACTGTTCTCTGAGATTTGAATCTTTCAAAAGAACTAGCACCAGACAAAAAGTAGGTAAAGAGTTTCACAACTATGGCTAACACACTGGACCACGGCTGCAAAGTCTAAAATAAAACAGGCTGCACAGTTCATCATGCAGTTTTAGTCTATGACAACTGTTGGCTTATCTCATTTCAACCAACAGGCAACCACTGAATATTTCTAACCCCAAAATTCCATATCTCCATAACCGCCCTAATCCGTTCTGTTCCAGAATGCCTGCTCAACGCAACGCTGACAGCCTTTGCGGTTCCTCCCGTCTTGCTCCACTCTGATATTCCTTGGAGCATATTTGTTAATTCATGGGAACACAATAAGATGTGATAAATGTAATATTACATAATGAAAATCACCATCAGCATCCAGCCCTGCCAAACACCAGATGTGATGTAACTTCTCCAAGGTTAAGGCCGGTTTTTAAGTTAAATCTTGTCGGTCTGTCATAGTGTGATTTAGTCCAGAAATAGTTCATGAAAATTGGGCTGTTTGGTCGGTCTGATTTCACCCCTCTTTAGTTCAATAATAGATGTTGGAAAGACGTTACAAACCCAGTTTTCAACGTCTTTTCAACAGTCTGAAAGTTATGGTTCACTTTTCAAACAAATGTAGACATTGTTTGGACATAAATCAGGCCTTCTTTACAATGTCTCTTCAACCAATTTTTGCTTGTTGGGGCATATGTGCAGTTTCTGCCTAAATATTTTATTTTCTTTGCGGGTCTTTAAAGGCTAATAGGGATAATTTGGATAATAAAACATTGGTTTGTTCTCTTCTTCCAAAATCAGCATCTCTTCTTGCATGCTGGCTGTAATAAGGAGTTTGCTTTGGACTTGTGAGATCCGCTCTCATAATGAAATTTTAAGCCTTTCAGCATAAAATAAATATTTTGTTTGAGATGACAAATCTGCTTTGTGGTATGTTGAAGTACCCATACTTTACATTCAATGATTTATTTAAACTATCTTAGTTTTTGGGAATACATAAGAATTGTGTTCTTATTTGTAGTTACCGATCTGTCGTTACCATATTTTACTTTAATAAACCAGAGCTTCGCAACGTTCATTTTCCTGTTTGCTGCAGTTGCAGAAGTTGACCTAGCCAGCTTCCAGCGGACCGGAGCAGTGAAGAAAATAGCTTGGCTCCATATTTTGACAGTGGAGGACGGAAAGGACGTATGTGGACGGTGATGTTGGAGGAGTAGCCGTGGAAGTGGAACAGTTTTCAGTGATAAACATGACTGTGAAAGTGTTCAGCAGGACATACGTGAGCGGGGTGGGGCAGAGCAGGGAGGGAGGATGTGGAAACTACGGGTGAGCCTGTGTTTCGGAGTGCGGGAAGTGGACTGATGAGTGAAAGAAGATGTGACAGGCCAGCTAAAGTAAAATCAAAGAAGCTGTGATGTCCCAAAGAAGGCTTACAGCAGTGTGGGCAAGATCAAGTAAAGAAACAGACAGCTAAACAGCATGTAATAATATCTAGTCAATGAAGTTAATGAAAGGCTTCTCAGCTTCCTATCATTAAGGACAGGATCCTGCCCAACTTTTATCACTATCCAACTGGCTGTCAACCTCAATAGCAACTTCCATAGGTAGGAAGGAATACCTTCATTCACACCTTCAACCCGTACAACCAACAACTCTACAACCTCGCAAAACCATTGGAATCTTCTGAGCGATTGATTGCATCTGAAGGACATCACAGCCCCCACCTGCTACAATTGCTTTTCGGTTGATGATGAAGTCAACCTACAGTAGCAGCCATTCAATACGGCCTTTCCCAGTCAAACGCCAGCGGAATGGCAGCCAACTTCCCTGCAACCCCCAGCCCAATCCCCTCCAACTTCCATCCACTGGCCTTCTCCTGGGCGCGCATATTTTCTCCACCCTTTCACTGAATTACAGGGTCTGACCAGGAGATGACGCTTCTCTTTAGATCTTAATGTCCACAAATCATAAAGAGAATGAAAGAATATTTTAGTCCAAAGATTGATGTTAAAAAAGGAATTGTAGAGGACCAACCAAGGACAAGCGAAGGACCAGCCGAGGACCAGCCAAGGGCCCCTCAAGGAAAGTGGGTCAATTTTGAATGGCTACTACTGTAGTACAATGCTTCATTCTGCATCAGCTTCCTCAGCCAGTAGTGAACACCATGAACAGACATCCCCCACTGGGAGCTCTACCAGTCAGAAGATCAGCAGCTTCTTGATTCACTGGCAGTATTAAATGAGACTGGAGAGCATCTTCTCCCATCAGGACCAGGGCTAAATTTCTCCTCTGCCACAAAACTGACATATAAAAGAATAATTAACAGGCATCTGCAGCACCTGATGTCTGCTAAAGAGGCCATGCAATCATTTGAATTAGGTGGTGCTGCAACAGAGAAACATCTTAAACCTGCAGGGCAGTGGTACATGAGGAGAAGAAATGAGAACTACTGGTTTAGACTTTAGCTTCAGCTTTTGAACTTTACTTCGCAAAAACACCCTCAAAAGAGACAGTTTCTTTGCCTGAGATTTCTTTTTGTTGAACACCATAAACACCACCTTATGCTGCGTTCACATCAGGCCTGTTCTGGGCGTGAAAGTTTCTGATTTACATGCAAAGTATATGGGGGACAGCGTCCAGAGGACCAGCAGTGCATCCGAGTGTTCGGGCGTCGGAGCATCTCAGTGTTCATCGCTGGAGATCAGTAAATGAAACCTTTGCTGCTGGATGCCGCAGCGTCAACCAATCAGAAAAGCTAATCCAGGACATTTTTGGGGGAGACAGACACTACCTGTAAGCTGTCATCGGTTCTGCAGACATTCTGCATATGAAAAATAAATAAATATCAAAGGAGTTAAACTCCAAAGGGTAAAATAAAGGAGGTAGAATGGATTGTTATGCAGAAGGAACAGAGAGCAGCTCTGATCATTATTGCTGCACTAAAACATTTTTATGAACCAAGGAGAAACAGTTTATAAACAAATGTAAAAACCTGCTGATGAAAATTATTCTATTGTAAATTCTGGTTCTCGCAGTTTTTACCACAAACCTTAAAAACTCTTCCTGTTCACTTCCAGCCGCTACGAACAGCAGCAGGAAATCCCCCACAGGCTGGCCGCAGCAGAGAGCTTTCAGGTGGGATTTCCAGCGCTGCCTCCCAGCGGTATACTGGAGGTCTGGAGCTCCCAACAAGAACTGCAGATTATAGTGGAATTATAACCCTGATTAACAGAGGATGTTAGGAGGTGGACTTTCTCACTTAAAATTGTGTTAAAAACGTGTTAAAACTATATTTCCAGCTCATAAAGTAAATAAAGCCAAGCTATTCCCTAGCTTGACACTACAGAACAGAGCAGATAAACAGAGCGCTGAAGCGTCAAAGTAACTTGATCATAGTTTGATCCGTTAAGCCTTTGGTGCGAATGCAGAATCCAGGCAGTCAGTAAATACGCTGTAAAACGAAAAAAGCTCAATGCATGATCATCATTTTCTGGTTTAAAGACATCTGGCTGTGCCTATTCAGACACGTATCCTTTATTTTATTTCCTTTAAGATACAAATACTAATTAATTTAAATATATAATTTTCAGTATGTTTTATTGACATGAAGCTGAAGTCGGATTCTTTATTTGTTTCACAATTCTGACCAAAAGAGCTGATTCTGAGAAATACTATATACGTTATTTTAGATTTTTTTAGTTCTATTAAGCTTTTTTTTACTTTTTAAAACAACATACATTTACAACAGAAATGTGTATCAGTGAACATCCAAGAATTGTCAGGAGGGACGACTTCGACATAAAGAGGGGAAAGACCCAGCTGTGAAGAAGAGGAAAGTAAAAATGAGAGTACTGGCGGCGGATTGATCATGACACCAACAGATGCACGGTGCTGAAACGGGTCAGTGTCCATGTGAGAAAAACAAGCCTATCGGGATCATTAACGAGAGGAAGATAAACATCTTGCTCTGATTAACAGTTGTGATCCCAGGGGAGCTGTCAGCCCATCTCAATGAGCCATGCAGACATTGTTCATATGTGGATACAGATTGTTTTACATAAACATGTTCCTGAAAAAATTACAGCTGTTAGGATGGTCTCCTATTTGAACGGCTGCAGTTCTACAACAAAACAAGAGGTCTGGAGCAAACAAAAGACTTGGTGGGGGAGGGATCCCCGCCTTTCCAGCTCTACACCCCCCATATCACTATGTTTTACAGGTTGGTCTTTAGTCTTTGATATTTATGTGACTTTTAGGTTAAGGTGCTTATTAAGTTTCTTTTTGTATACAACATTGGAAACAACTATTTTTAATAATAAAAAAACAATACTTTGAAAGATGAATGTCAATTTAACAGGAAGGAACGGCCACCTGCCCTAATACGTTAAGAAAAATAACGATAGTGATTCTATAAGAAAGACTTTTCTCTTTTTTACTTCATAACCTAGAGTATTAATACTGATACAAGCACTTACATTTTTACTTTTTTTGACTTAGTGTATTAATTTTTTAGCTTTACTTTTTAACTTTTCATTTAACCTTTTTATCTTGACTTGTAAGCTTTTTTTTTAACTTAATTTACAGTATTTTATACATAAAGGGCTCATCTAATTGGTCAAATGCCAAAATAAAGTGTACAGCCAAGTAGTATAGGGTATGCAAATAATCAAAAACGTTAACTTTCGCTGTAAAGGATTAAAATTATGGTTCCAGTTGTGTCTGTCATGAGCTGGATCAATGTCCTGGATGAAGTGAGGCTCCTGCCCACCACTGTTTATGACAGCATCACACCCAGTCTGTTCAGAGGAATGCTGCTGTCTCATATTTCACTTGACTCTGAAAGCAGTGAAACAGATACTTCAAACTGAAAGAGATTGTTCTATGCCGTTATTTTGAAAACTATAAACATCTTAGTTTAGATTTTTACATCCCTTTCCTAGCGGCCAAAAAAAAACAGTTTAAACCAGGGAACAATGGGCTTTTAGTGGCAGTGGTAACATCTCACTGAAGCGTGTCACACAATTCGGCAAGCGACCTAGGTTAAAATTGCCTCTTGAAAAAAAAATTGCCTCTTATTGTCATGCTGTGGGAACAAGAATCAAACAACACCACTGTACTAACATCAACACAATGCTCCAGCCGCGTCTGGGGTCTGTTTCACAAAGCAGGTTTTGCAAACTCATATTCAAATCCAGGACTCTAACTTGATCTAACCTAAGGCCTAACCTATGAATTAGTTCAATTAACTCTAGTAGAACCACTTAGAGTCTAACATGTTCGTAACAAGTATGAAAAAATATTAGCAGTGGAAAATATTTTTTAAATTACATTTTTGAAACAGAAACTTCATTTCAGAAAATAAAAATAATTAAAATATACCAGTAGAAGTTAAGTTTTTTATACCTAGAATTATTTACACATTTCACATTTTGAGATTTTTCAGCTTGACTGAATATGTGTTTATGATATCTGAAATAAATTTCATAGTTAAAATAATATAAATTAAGACCAGTTAAAATAGGAATATGGAGATCTGAATTAATTTATAGACATTCAGAATGTTTATTCTACATATGAAGAATGACACTTTTTTTGAAATGGTCATTTTGACAATGATTTTTTTAGAAATCCAGTTGTGTGGTCTGTTTGTTTGTCTCCGTTTTCCACCACCAGGAGGTGCCCTGTCTTCGCTGTCCCTCCCTACACACATGCAGCTCGTTGGATCATTATCTGGAGGAGTATTTGAGCAGTGGGCTGTCACTATCTCGAGGCCAGAGTGTTTGCAAGTTTTGGGTACTATAGCCAAGCTGAGTTTAGCTGAGTCTAACCTAGCTTTGTTTCTAGGAGTCAAACTAGTTTTTGTCTTTGCTCTCTGGCAGGAAGCTTTCCTGTGATACTGGATTTCTGGACCTTCTCTCCCCAGGAAGGAAAAAGCAGAGTTACACTGAACAGGGGAAAACCTCCATATGTTTCGGAAATCTGAGTGACAGTCCGCTCCTTTTCTCCTCCGGATCCAACGCTAGTCTACTTGTCCGCCCTCCAACGTTTGCTCCCTTCTCTGGATTAACCCCCCCCCCAAAAAAAAATAAATAAAAAATTACATGTTCAGTAAAACTAATACATATCAATACAGCTTGCCGTAGCCTGTTGTGACACAATAACAAAACAAGTTTATTTCTTGAATGGTAGTGGATCAATGTATCTATCTGGTTGAAATAATCTGTAACCAGTTGAAGATGAAATCTAAAAACGTTCTTCTAACGGGAAGGACTGTTCATCATCTCATGGGTTCCTCCTCAGTTTGATACAGACTTCCATCACACAGTAAATACTAAGGGTCTGTTTGCAGCTGCGCTTTGGATTTTATCATCCCAATCAATGGACGTTTTTAGCTGTTATCAATACCATAGAATGGCTTTAGTGCCAGTAGGCCCATTAGGTTGTTATTACTGAATGAATTCTAATCCTAAACTAATTCCTTTTTTAATTAATGAATCTATTTATGTGTAATCTGAAAATAATTTCAGTAGTTCCTTATGTACTTTAAAAAAAAAAATACAAATAAAATTATCCACATGTCCCTCATATTAAACAAATTAAACACAAATAAATCCTTTCAACAAAATTTTAGAATCGTCTCCCTATAAATATAGTATTCTGTGAAAAAGTGCCGATCATTCTTTAATAAGATCCTCATCAAACATGTTTGTTTTTAAAACCTAATGTGTCTAAAAGGACCTAGTGTATGAATTTTTTTATTTCTTTTTTGATGCACAAAAATATGACAAAAATATAACAAATCAGGAAATAAAACAACGTGATTGGCTGTAAGGGGAGCAGAGACATAAGATACTCACTGAACAAAACCTGCTGCTGACCAGGTTAGCTCTGGGAGAATGTTACTACGGCGACTGAAACAGAGGTTGAGGAAACTCTTTTTGTGAAATGGTAACGTCAGGGTTTCTCATAATTCATTTTTGAAAAATTTAGAGTTTTCAGTAAACCGGCTTCATGAAACGGACCCCTGATCTAACAAGCTGAAAAAACGTTGTTTACATTTGATAAAGATGGAGCAGCTCTGGTGAGAGGGATTCAGACAGATAACAGAGAGAAACAATAAAGCCCACTGACCACGCCCTGGCTTTTGGTCAGTGGCTCTCCATTGTTTACTTTCCTGATTTCTGTTGCACTGGTGAGATCATCAACGTACCATGATGGCATCACCAGAAGTCAGGGGGACAGAGGCCAGTGGGGGGTTATTAGCCAGTGGGAAGGGAGCCAAATGCTGATTGTTAGTCGGTCGACCTATGATTGAAAAACATGCATTAACCTGCTATTTTCACTAGGAAAGAGGCTTCCGTGTAACATCTAATCTGCAAGTTTTTCTGAATGACACCAAAAGACATACAGTTGAAGTCTGATGTTAACGACTATAGCCTTTGCGTTTTCTATTAGATCCAATATTTGGATCTAACAGAAAACGTTATGCTTTTAGTTCCAGGAAACGTTACACACCTCAAGGATCAGCAATATTCTTCAAGCTTACAGAATGTAAAATATACTTGCCTATTAAAAAAAGTCAGAAACTGTATATTTACTTCTGACATCTGTGTGGTTTCTTTTGTTCTGCCTTCCTAATGAGGCCCTGCTCTGCTCTTATGGAGAAATGATAGCAGGGAGAAGATGTTCTCTGCACCCCCCATCCAAGCATTGATCCGTTGAGACTTGTAAAACAGCTTTCCCAATCCTGCTCACCACTGTGCTGTAATCATTTCTTTTAAATGCTGGAGCCAGGTTTGATTTGAAATAGCGACCATAAATCTCAGAAAGTGCTGTCAAAGGTTCAAGTTCAGCAGAACTGGATCATGGATCTGAGACATTTCTACGAGTGTCTGTGGCATCTCTATGTCTCCATTATGTGGAGTGTTTACATTTCTCTATATAACTGTCTGTTCTATAGGAGAAAAAATAAAAAGACATAATACACGTAAGAGAGCACAGAGGGACAGCGGAACGTCTGTCCTATAGATTAAGATGATTTACAGAACAAAAGTGGCAGATCTTTTTTAAATGAATAAAAAAAAACATCACACAGAAAATTTGCAAATAATAATTTATTTTATAGTGTTTTTTTGTTTGGTTCTTGTCATTGTTTTCTAGAAACTTCCTCTAGAAAAACTTCCTCTCCAGTCACCTAAACTGACCTTTTCAAACTTAAACAGAACCTGGATGATGGAGAATCTTCACAGCACGGGTCTGACTTTGTGATGAAAGTTGGTGGGGACAATCAAGTGGGGGCTGATGGACCAATAACTACTCGAAGCTCAGACAAAATAACGAATATTAGCTGATTCTAATGCCAAAATGGATATATCATGCATCCCTAGAATGTACAATTTTGATTCCATCCATCCATCCAAAAAAATATGGATATGTTGCGTTTTAAATATAGTATTAATTTTTCTTGTACCGTCATCTTGTAAATTTTGAGATATATTTTATTGCATGTTGCATACCCCAGTAAATCTGTTTCACCTTTAAACATGCAGCTCTTCCTACTTCTCTCTGTTTAAAAAGATATATGAACCTCTTTACTAATATCATGAAACAAAAGAAACAAAATTTCAAGATATGAAGAAGCTCTGCAGGTTGATTCTGTCTGTTCAATAAGAAAACATCTTCATTTTAACACATAACTTGGAGTCATAGTCCTCTGAGAAGCCAAACTTTTTTTAAAAGGTAAAGAAGAACATTTACACGGTGTTTTCTCAAACTTTTTGCATTATATTACTATCTTGTATAAACTCTATAAGCTCCATATGTCTAACAAACAGATTTTTCTCCTAACTTTTAACTAAACATACATCAAAGTAGCTCCCGGTTAGTGCTGCTGTGTGTCTCTCCACCAACCACGTAGCTACTCTGTATGTCAGTGAAATGCGACCGCAAATCAGATGTCTCAAAGCGACACATCCGATGATGTTTTACTGAGAGGCGGGACATGGGAGCAGCGCAAGAAAGGAAAAAAAAAACACTGACTCAAAACGCTCTGAATACAGTTAGCTGCACTCAACCTGTGTTAGGCAGTACGCAGAGAACTAGCAACCCCATCAACAAAATCATCAACCTGTGAAGGGGAAAAAACTAAGCTTTGGCACTCTGCAGCACTGCTCAGCGACACAGAGGAGAGAGAAAGTGAACCAGATTCTTTAAAATTTATAACTGCACTATTGATAATGATCTGCTAAAATCGAACCTTCTTTTGAGGGAGGAGAACTCTGTTAAAGTAATCCATCCATCCATCCATCCATTTTCTTACACGCTTGTCCCGAGTGGGGTCGCGAGGGGTGCTGGTGCCTATCTCCAGCAGTCAATGGGCGAGAGGCGGGGTACACCCTGGACAGGTCACCAGTCCATCGCAGGGCATGTTAAAGTAATCCTGAAGGTTATTAGAAAGTGGTCAGAGAGGATAGGGTTGTGAGGAAATACTGTTATTTCTTCGTATTCTATGACGTATGTCAGCACAAGATCCAAAGTATGAAGATAAGAATGTGTGGGACTATTCACATTTTGAACAAAGCCAATAGTGTCTGAGATAGCATTAAAGGCTGCTCTTAAGCTATCACTTTCAATGTCAGCATGGATGTTAAAATCTCCCACTATGATGACCCTGTCAGTATTTAATACCAAATCAGAAATGAACTCTGAAAACTCATCTAAAAATTCAGAGTAAGGACCTGGTGAACGATACAAAGTTACAAAAAGAAGAGGTTTTCTTGCTTTGAAATTTGGATCAGGGAAATTAAGGGTTAAATGTTCAAAAGAGTTGTAGGTATTAACTGTTTTGGGAGTAATCAGTAAGTCAGACTGAAAGATTGTTGCTACTCCTCCTCCTCGCCCAGAACTTCTGGGTATGTGAAAATTTAAATAGCTTGAAGGAGTTGCCTCATTTATGCTCACATAATCCTCTTGCTGCAGCCAGGTTTCTGTAAGGCAACATAAGTCAATGTGATTATCACAAATCAAGTCATTAACTAGCAGACTTTTAGAGGAAAGAGATCTTATGTTAAACAGAACACATTTAATCATTTTAACTTTTTCCCCAATTGGAGTTATTTTAATTTCAATTAGATTATCATGATTTACTCCTTTGGAAATATTTGCTAATTTATTAGATTTTGGTCGTGGGCAAGACACTGTCTGGATGGAGTAAAGAGTGGGTAACAGTAGAGAAGCAGCAGAGAGGTCTGTTAAACTAGGACTCTGCTTCCTGTTCTGCACCCTGGGTGGTCAGGTGTCCGACATTGTTTTTTTAAACTTACACACCGAAGCAACACTAATTTTAGTGACCTCCGATCGGCGTAACCTGGTGTCATTACCGCCAGCGTGAATAACAATTTTACTGTATTTAACCTTATCCTTAGCCAGCAGTTTCAGGTAGGATTTGATGTTGCCCGTTCTGGCCCCCGGCAAACATTTGACTATGGTCCCTGGAAGCTCTAATGCCACGTTTCTGACCATGGAGCTGCCAATGAGAGTGGGCTTCTCAGTGGGTGTGTCACTGAGTGGGGAAAACCGGTTAGAAACGTGAACAGGTTGGTGGTGACCAGTAGGCAGAGATCCACAACTACACTTTCTGCGTACAGTTACCCAATCGCCTGGCTGCTCAGGCACTGCTGGAGGACATCTACGTGGGGGGCCTACTTTAACTCCTGGATGTTCAACAGCCTGAAGCCTGGATTCTAACTCTGACACCCTCACCTCCAAAGCTACAAAAATACTACACTTATTACACATCCCATTATCACTAAAGATGGCAGAGGAATAACTGAACATCTGACACAGAGAGCAGGAGAGAGGAGAGGAAGAAGGAAGAGTTGGAAAAGAGTCAAGGGAGGGAGAGAGAGAAGCCATAGCTATGCTAAGCTAGCGCTAGCCTAGGCTAACTACTCCTTACTACCAGAAATAAATACGTGTGAAACTGACAAGTGCTCAGTAAAAAAAGTGCAACAGAAGGCGCTATTTTTTAAAGTAGTTGTGGTCAGTTAGAGTTACTTAGATACAGAGATATCACAGAAAAATAACAACTTCAGATGGAGATCATCTGGACAGCAACAACTCTCAGTTAATCCAAACAGGAAGTGAACACGATAACTCTCACCAACAGCAGCAACAGTAGCACCTCTAAAACCTGCAGGACAACGGGTCTCAAGGACCGACTTTGGAGATGCCTGGTTTAGTGAACGAGGGAGGAGTGAAACCACCAATTAAGGTTTATATTTATGTTTTTTGTAAGTCAACTTGGAGATTATTTCTGTTATTTAATAGGAAAATAAAACACCTTCTGAAACCAGAAAACTCTCTGCGAGTGCTTTTTATTTTTTAATAACGTCGAAAAGCTCCTCCTGAAAACTACTCTGGCATTTTTTGAATTTTTGGAAACTTATTAGGTTGCAAGAGTAGCCGTTACAAGGAGCAAAACTTCACTGATGACTTGAAGAAAAGCTCAAAGTTGGGGGATCCAGCCCATCACTCACAGACAAACAAAGAAAGCAGCCAGCCGGCCGTGAGTAATATCAACTGATTGATTTTATCAATAAAAGCACCACAGTTTTGCAGAGAAACAACGATCACTACAGAAAGCAAAGTTGTTCATTTTGGAAAAGGATTGTTGGAAAGAAGGATTTTTGTTCATTAACTTTTTTGGAAAGTGAAGGGATCTGTGTGATCATTAAGTAAAAGTTCAACTGAATAAATGATTACTTACCCTTACCAATGACACAGGCCAATCAGGTTTGAACCACATCTCCACAAAAGCCAATCAGCATCCATTGCTCATCTTAAAAGGTCGCCAAATCCACATCTCAGTCTGCTACCCAAAGCCTTGGCAGTGGTTGAGCTATGTCGGACTGTGACTCGGATTACCCCGATTTAACCCACCTCCATCCCTCCTCCACCATCGTAGCTAAAGCTTCATCAGAGCGTCATTCCCCTCAGACTCCTACTGCATTCCCTGTCCCATCTCAACCGGTCTGGCAGAAGACCGCCATGTGGAGCCTGGTTCTGCCAAGGGTTTCTTCCCAATAGGGAGTTTTTCCTCTCCACTGTTGCTTCATGCTTGCTCATCATGGACAGGTTCATGCAACCTGGGTTATCCAAGCTGGACCTCTATCTTCTGGTCCCCTAGTGAAGCACTAGTATCAGCTCACACAGTCCTCTGGATCTCTTCATTCAGCAGTTATGGACTGACCAACTTCATCCATCTCCACTCCACCACCAGTTTCAGTCCTCGGGGGGGAAACATCCATGTTCTTTACTCTTGTTTATGCGTTTAAAAGCAAAATCAATTCAGAGCTAATGTTTCCTGCTGAGGTCTGGGCCTCAAAGACTAAAGTAATTGTGTCAAAAAATTATTCTAATTGTATTTCACTTTGTGTGACTTTTTCAGATTGAAATGATGTCTAACCCTAAAACTCCACCTGCATCTGAGCACGTGTTAAAGATGGATGCAGCTCTAAAGACGCCGAATAGACGCATAAATCCTGCCCTTCTGAGGCTTTGTAGAGGCAAATCTGTTTCTTTTCAAAGTCCAATATTATAACCTAAAAAAACACTGTACCCGTTTAATAATGGAGAAGCTATTTGTCAGCTTTATATCTTTTTAATATATAAAATCTTTTTTTTCTTCTGAGAATGTGCTTATTTAAGAGCAAATATGCAAAATAACAAACATTGACCTGTCAATCGCCCGCAAAACATCTGTGCTGCAGTGGTGAGCTAATACACTTCCTGTCATCTCAGGTCGCTTCTTAGCTACGCCCTGAATCGTCCTATACCTTTGTATTGTGGAGTAGCTACTGCGCATGTACGACTTTTAACGAGAATTAATGGCTGACTTCAAATTCATGGGCTGCGTCCAGATTCGTAGACTCATTGCGTCATAGCACGGCACCGAGGCCTGCTTGGATTCCAAGACTCTTCATTATACAGCTGAAAAATGCATCTTTCTTTTTGCCCGATTTAAAGGACAAGTCCGCTGTATACTATCTAGCCTTGGTTTTCCCAGGATTCATTGCGAGTCCAAGCAATCCAGCTGCTCCGTGATCAGAAGAAAAAGGTACTTGACACCAAACAGTGGTGCATGTTAAATATTTATCTTGCTCATCTAAAAATATATATATCACTATATATCTAAATATTTTAAATATTATTTTTGCAATTGAATTACAAAAAAATCTGTTTTATGTCTTAATCAGGGTCATTGGGTGGATGGGGCGACGCCCTAGCACCCTGTATTGGCCAGTATCCACTGCTCAATATTAATACTGCTATAGGCTTAGACTGCTGGAGGACATAGGGACCCCTTTTTCATCATTCTGCTTCATTCTCTCTCTATTCTCCTACTCTGCAGAATCTGTTAGTTTAATCTCTAACGTTCTGCTCTCTCTGCTTTTTCTCATAGTAGCTTCATCTGGTCTGTTCCTGTTTGGCTGTGACTCCATCCTGGAGAGAAATATCAGCTGTGTTGCTGCCATCAACACCTTTGTTTATAGATGTTGGAGCTTGGCCTGTTTTTCAGTGTAGTCCTGTTTCTCTGACTGTGACTAACTGGATGTGCTCTCTTCATCCTCTGACATGGGAGCTGGCTCGGAGCTTGTCTGCTTCTTTTTCTATTTTTGCTTCTGTCTCCTTGAACCCCATACAGCCTTAGCAGATGGCCGCTTACACTTAGCCTGGTTCTGGTCCTGATGGAGGTCTCTTCCTGTTCATAGGGAGTTTTGCTCTCCACTGTCACTACAAGAATGCTTAGTATGAGGGATTGCCTTTGAGTCAATGAGTTGATGCAATCAACTGGTTTTCCTTAGAGAGAAAACTTTGAATCAGTCTGACCGGATGATCTGGTTGAATTGTCTCTGTAAAGTTTTGTTGCAAGTCCAATTCACCCCAAAATTTGTTAGGAGTGGAATAATACACAAAATCACTTTAATTACAGTTTTAAAGGAAGCGATTTGAAATCACACAAAGCCAAACATTTGTTCAATGTTTTTCTAGGAGCAGTAAATCAGTTCTGTTTGTATTGGAAATGTTCCTGCTGACAGCTAAACCTGTTGGCAGATCAAAGATGAACACTGATGGAAGGTTCAGATAGTTTTCTCTCAACAAAGTTAGAAGAGAAGCTGGAAGTCTAGCTGTGGTTAATTGGTGTGTTTAGGTCTGAGGTCAGGAGGATCATGTATGAACACACCACTCTGCCCTTATCGGCACGTGGACACAGGGCAACCACAGAGATGCTGCTGTATCTAATCACAGCTAAACACTCAGAAGACACGCACAGAGCCACAGCTCTTCTCCTTCACTCTGACTCTGACTTCTTTCAATGCTCCCCCCCCTCTGGTTTAAGGTCTTGTTGGGCCCAAAGCCCAAGGGAGGTCATAATGTGTCACAGCAGCAAAGGCATCCAGATGACCCTGCCTGTAGGACCCCCCCACCCCACCCCAGTAACTGCTGGCTACTACCATTTCCCAAAGACTTGCATGAGTAGAAACAACAAAACAAGAGTAAACCAAACTTAACAGTTTACAAATTTAGAAAGACTGTAATTTGACTTTTTGATTGATTTTTTAGAAGGTAAAATTCTTAAGCGCTACTGGAAAAATATCCACAGAGGATTTAAACCTGAAGATAAAGAAGAAATGATTCTATTTTCTCTTTCTTCCGAACTCTTGTCTTGTTCTTTGTTCATAAAACTGTGGCCAACACAACCTGAGATCCTTTAGAGAAAAGTTAACTTTGCAACGTTTCAGCATTGATCTTAGGAGAGTATTTCTACACTTCAGTAACCTATCTGTTTACTCTACCCATCATACGTAACTAGAGCTATTCTGATATCAGATGAAAATAAACTGTAGATATTGTAGTAGGTTCTTAATCTTTCCTGAAATTATGCATTATCTAATAAGATAATCTAATAAGGTAAAGATTGATATCAAGAGTGTTTCTTCTACACTAATCAGTTAAATCTATCTATCTATTTGTTGTTTTCACTTTGTTTATTGTTTTGAAAACCAGCAGTTGTACCTTAATGTCTGTCTGATTACATTATTTTAAACATTAAATCACACCTTACGAGCCAACAGTTAGTACTCAAGTAGCCATTTTACCATTTTAAGTAATCATTCACACAGCAACCTGAGGTATTCAGGCTGTATCTGATCTCTTCATGACAGCTTGAACAACACAGATCCGATTTTTTTTCCAATACATTCCAGGCCACTTGGCTCTGTGGTCGTGAATCCAATACGTGTCTGATATTTTCAAATGTGACTTGTTTCTGAATAGCCAGGTCTTATTCATCAGACCTGAACGTCATTAATATTCAACAATGCTCCCTATTCTGCATCTTGCTGAGCAGAAGATAGAAGAAAAACAACAATAATGGCGGATGATAATGAGAAGAGTTTTATTTTCAACCTTCTTGGAAAGATTGCTCTGGATGGTAGGGCTGAAGTACACTACCGTTCAAGAGTTTGGTGTAACATTGAAATGTCCTTATTTTTGAATGAAAAGCAATGTACTTTTCAATGAAGATAACTTTAAACTGGTCTTAACTTTAAAGAAATACACTCTATACATTGCTAATGTGGTAAATGACTATTCTAGCTGCCAATGTCTGGTTTCTGGTGCAATGTCTACATAGGTGTATAGAGGCCCATTTCCAGCAACTATCACTCCAGTGTTCTAATGGTACAATGTGTTTGCTCATTGGCTCAGAAGGCTAATTGATGATTAAAAAACCCTTGTGCAATCATGTTCACACATCTGAAAACAGCTTAGCTCGTTACAGAAGCTACAAAACTGACCTTCCTTTGAGCAGATTGAGTTTCTGGAGCATCACATTTGTGGGGTCAATTAAATGTTAAAATGGCCAGAAAGCAGAACTTTCATCTGAAACTCGACAGTCTATTCTTGTTCTTAGAAAGGCTAAGAAGGCTATTCCATTCGAGAAATTGCTAAGAAATTGAAGATTTCCTACAACGGTGTGTACTACTCCCGTCAGAGGACAGCACAAACATGGTACTGAGGCTACTATTTAATGAAGATGCCAGTTGGGGACCTGTGAGGCGTCTGTTTCTCAAAATAGAGACTCTAATGTACTTATCTTCTTGCTCAGTTGTGCAACACAGCCTCCCACTTATTTTTCTACTCTGGTTAGAGTCTGTTTTTGCTGTCCTCTGTCCCCTACTGCATATGTGGGATATTTAAGTTCTGTGAATTCAGTTCAGTTCACATAGAAGATCACAAACAAGTTCCAAATATTCCGGAATGTGCACGACCTTGAATAACAATTGGATTTCACACACAAAAAAAATCTGAATCCAGCTTAAAGGCCTGCAGTGTGAACGTAGCCTTAGAGCCCTACTTACTACTTTATGTGATTGAAAAAAAAACAACCTTTTTGTTACTCTAACTTCAGTAATTTTTGGGGTATCTTCTAATGACTAAATCTTCTCAACAATAACCCCTAATGATGTAGATAGGTGCTGATCCTCCTTTGTTTGCATGATACTTGCTGCCAGCAATGTGGACCAGGCTCTCACACTCTGACATTTGACTGTATGATCTGGTTGAACTGTAAAGTGCCTTGAGATGATATGTGTTGTGAATTTGGCGCTATATAAATAAACTGAATTGAAATTGAATTGAATTGACACACAGAGACGTAACAGCCCTTATTAAAGGACCCAGTACTCCATACTTCCGGAGTACCCACAACAGGACCCCGTGGGACAAGGTTAAATGCCTTCTCCAGATCCACAAAATCCATGTAGACTGGTTGGGCAAACTCTCATGCACCCTTCAGGATCCTGCTGAGGGTGTAGAGCTGATCCAATGTTCCACAGCCATGACAAAAACTGCATTATTCTAAAATGTATTCTAGAGCCCAGTACGTTTAAATCTTCCTGTATTTCTCTTCTCTAATGTTTCTCCTTCCGGTTCTAATTATTTCCAACCTTCTTTGAATGTTAATCAAAATTAATTCCTTTAGAAACTTCTCTCTCAGTATTTGTATAAAAACACACCTTATGAATTACCTTTTTCACAGTAAAGTTGATTTGAGCTGTTATTGCCTTTGTGGAATGGAACCCATAGAAATTATACTGTCCCCTCATCCAGATTCTAAATAATGACTGCTTTATTTCACATTATGAAATGTCTGTCTGTCTGTCTGTCTAAAGCAACATATAAGCAGGACAGTTGAAAAGGTAACTGTAACCTTGAAGTCCCTTGATTTGATCATTATTATATTATCATTTTGATTGTTGGAAAAAATGCAGACATTTCACCAAATATTGCAAAGTATTTGTTTAAAAAAGGACAAAAAAAAAGCACTGCACACTGTTGTCAAAAGTGCACTTTACTATCAAAATTTGAACACACTGATCAAAACTTTCACTGCGAAATGGAAAACACCTTTATCTCAACGTGTTTACAATTAAGGGTAAAAAAGTGATGCCCCCGAAAAACACAGCTAAAACACAAGTGCAACTCACATCAAGTCAGAGGACCATTACACACCTGGACTGTACAATACTAAATAAGACATAATCTTATACATTTTGGAAGTCATGTAACATGACTGAAATGATTGTTGAAATGAGTGAAAAACGTGTGCAACTGTTTCGGGTGTTTTAGCAATGAAATGTGTCCAGTATTTGGATGACAGAGTTCTAGCTTTGAGAAATATCTGCAGTCAGTTGGAAAACACATGCAGTCAATGGAATTGAAACAAATTCTGAACTGTTTAGAATAAATTCTATATTATTGATATATGAGGATTACATTGGATAACACAATAGAAATCATAAGGAAATGCATCATGTATCTAATGCAAAAATATGGTGTTAAATGGCCTCTAGTTTTATAAAATCCAAGGATCCTACATTTAATCATATTTTATAAATAAATCTGCTTATATATTGTATGTGTCATAACCATATATATTGTAAATGTCATGGTATTGGTGCTGATGGTTGGCAGTGTCATTTAGTGCTGTCACCTACCTAATTGGCCCCGCTTATCTTTTCCACCTGGTTACTGCTGCTATTTAGGCTGCTTGTCTGCCTACCATCGGTGCCAGATTATTGGAGCTGTTTGGTGAGAGTAAATCTAGCAATATTGTAATTGTTCTGTGATTGTGTTTCTGACCTTTTTTCTGTGTTTGGATATCCAAATTTTTGTCTTGCCCTTGTCTGCTCTGCCAGTTTTGTTTTGGACTGATTTCCTGGATTTTGCTGGTTAACCGAACTTGGACTGTGCTACTGACCTTGGCTTGGATTCTCCTCTGGTACTGTACCTCTTCGGCTCTGATCTTCTGTTCTGTAAACCTGGTTCTGATTCGACTTGGGCTCTGGATATTCCCTCATGGACTTGGTTTCCTCCTCGGCGTCAGCTGGCATCAGCTTGTCATCAACCTGAACTCTGGAAACGGCATTGGCTGCAAGCGGTGGACAATCTTCCTCTCGGATTCTTCTCCTTCCTCAGAGCTCAAAACCAGTCAGTGACTTTTTGCTCCTAGTGGTGATCAGCCCGATATACTTAGTCACTGACCTGTTTTCTATCCCTACAGAAAATCCGGTTATCCGCCCTGCTGACAATCAGCCACTTGCTATACTTTGTTGAATGAAATTAAAAAATAATTTGAAAATAATCCTGATCTGTCTGCTTCAAATGTTGGGTCCAAGGTTCCGAGGTTGTGACAGTAAATATATTGGGCTGCACAGTGGGCGTTTTGTAGCTGTGGCAAGACTTTGACGATTTATTTTTTAATTTTGTAAACACTACCGCTTCTGTCAGTGAGCCCTAGGGCAGCTGTGGCTACAATATAGCTTGCCACCATCAGTGTGTGAGTGTGTGCGTGAATGGGTGAATGAATGTAGTGTAAAGCACCTTGGTCAAGTCTCCTAACTTGAATAAAGGCGCTATATAAGTACATGCCATTTACCATTTTACCATAGTGTAAACAAATAGAAATTTCATTTAGAACAGCTCTCTAGACAAATTAATTTCTTAAAGTGCAGCCTTGATCAGGTCAGCAGCAGTTGTTGTTGAGCTGCTACTACTGCCTCCAGCTCCTGCAGCACTCGCTTCTCCTGGCTCAGGGGAGGAAGAGGATGATGATGATGATGCTGTGAGGGGGTAGCCCTCCTGGGTTGAAGAGGCTGACGTGGTTGAAGCAGCAGTGGAGCCATCGGCAGGTTTAGCGGCGACAGAGGATACTGGAGAAGGTGTGGAAGCTGCAGGGGTCCGGGAGGAGCCGGCTGGGGATGGTTCAGCATTTGGCTGGAATGATTGTTTTATATTTAGTAAATCATCAGCCCCCCAGAACATCTGCTTTTGACCTGCCATTACCCCTGGCATCCCCGTGTAATTTCCTGTCCAGGTCTCGATTTCTGTCGGCATTTCACAATAAGAGCACAGGTGAAACTTGACATCATGGAATAATCCTAAATTGTTCCTTATAGAAAAGTGTCACTTCAGGGAGACCATCATTCTTTGGAAAAAAAAAAATCCCCTTTGCTTCATCCAGATGCAGCTCTGATTTAACAGGACTTCCTTGTTCCTCTATTCCCGTAGAAAACACAGATGTGGGGCGGTGGGCAGTGACAGACCGGGCTCTGTGCTGGAGGTGAGTGAGGATAAGCAGTGTACTAGGAATAAATTAAAACGACTCTTTTTAAAGCCACCTGAAGACCTTTTAAGCACTTTCCTCATTTCTACATTTGTTAATGTTATTTCCTCTGTATTCAATTTTAAGTGAAAAAAACTTTGCCTCTATCCAGTCCCTGATTGGCCGCCATGTTGTGATTTCATAGAAAAGTTTAGATTTTCATGTTCAGCGATCGCCGCTCCTTTCACTCCATGCGGTGCTGCTGTTTGACACCTAAGGTTTATCTAGTAGCATGTGATGAGGATGGGGCAGTGGACACGCGTCAGTGAGCTGTTCCCACCGCCACTAAAGCCCATTGTTCCCTGGTTTAAACAGGTATTTGGGCCAGTGGGGAAGGGGTTATAGAATGAGCTACCAGTGAATGGAGGAGTTAGTGTTGACCTAAACTTTATACAATAACAACCTTCGTTTTATCTCAAATTTTATTTCAGATATTAAAATTATAAAAAATTTCTATTGTAAAATCCCGACTGCAAAATTAAATTTCGTTTTGTACAGCTTTCATGACATTTCCATTCCTTAAAGTGCAGCAGTGCTGTGTTAAGAAGATGTTATAAGATTGTACCCAACGTGGTCCTGTAAGGCCCTTTGGTGCCCCCCGGCACCGCCTATGTGACCCCTGTGCTAGACTATAGTAGGTAATATTAGGGGCAACACTCCTCATCAGAAATGTGTCCAAGCTTAAAATTACCAAACACTAGCCTTCCATGCATTGCTTAGTCACTGGATGTATTTCAAGGCGATTTTAAGGAAGCAAAACAAACATGTTTGGTTTAGTTTACTCGTTTTTTTTGTTTCATGAAATCTCTTTTCACTGTAATAAAAATTATTTTAGGGGTTACCTGTTGACTGTGGCCCTTTATGAAACTTAAACAGCAAAGAGATCAATAGTCTCTGCCCCCCTCTCTGCCCCCCTCTGGGGGGCAGAGACACAAACTTTGGAATAACCAAAACTAACGAAACAATACATTTTTTTTCTTTTTATTCATTTGACAGTGATAGTGTACATTAATAAGCACTCCTGTAAATGCACTGGAATCAGCCAAAAGGGTATTTTTCGTCTGTTGTCTTTTTATTGTCTGTTTGTAAAGAGATTCTAAAGGCTTTAGTGTTGTTTTATTTGCCTGTGACCAGGTTGTAAGACAGTAGGTGATGTGGGACAGAACCATACTTTACTGCCATCATGGAGGACACTTGAGGAGCTGAATGTTAACTTCTGTTTCTTGGGGCTAAAATAAAACAGTCTGTCCTCCTGCTCTTTGTGTTTGTCTGTACTGTTCTTCTCATATTGAATAGCTACAGGTTGTAACATGCTAACCTGCAATAAGAGCTTGCAGCCTATCTTTTTATTCATGGCTGCTGAGGTGAGGAGTTTGTCTCTGTCCCACTGAGAGATTCCAGAGGCTTTATCTTGGCCTCTCAGGACCTCTGGGTCACTCGTTTGTCATTGCAACCTTTGACCCTTGTAGTTCAGTATGCCAAGAGGAATTTCGAAGATGTTTACCTTCTGTGAGACTGATGGTGTCCAGGTGGCTTTTTGTCTCTTATTTTCTCCTCTTACCTTTTAAATTTCCCTTTTTTCCTGAACATATGTGGTGCCTTGCCACTCCCTCTTAAAGAGACATGGGGCATTTCCTATGTTGGAATTTGGGTAGAAGTTTCAGAACCAAAATACGTGTCTTGCGACACAGATTTTCAGTATTACCTTTGTTTGTTAGCATAAATCTCCACTGTTCTGATTAGATTATAGTTGCAGAGAAAGCTATCGATTGACTCTGTGTCTGGGTTTGGTAAGAACACGTTGGCCCTAAGCTCCACCTCCCAGTTTGTTCGCAATCAGACATCCAGCTGAGTGTCTTGATGAGACGAAGCGGGCCTACAGTAATAGGTAATGGACCTCCCCCCTTCCAGCTTCTATGCCCTCCACTTGAACATAGTGCCATCTATCACCATCATGCTAGACCTTCCCTGTGGCTCCTTGCAGGATCCTCATCTACTGGAAACTCTTGGACAGATTCCCCACCCCCTCAGCGTCCCCCCTTAAAAAGCCCATTAAAAAGTGTTGTAATGCAAACAGTAGGTCTGCAGAAAGAGATGTCCAGGTGTCGGGTTTGTATAGGTTGAGCTTCTAATGCAGTCATTATAAGTGGCTGGCTGGATTATCATAAAAGCATCTGCCCCCCTCTAATGTGGACATGGCTGATCAATACCAGACTCCAGGGAGGGATGGAGGAGTGGATGGATAAAGCAAGAGAGGAAGAGCAGCAGCTTCACTTCTTAGCCAGATGCTTTGTTGCCTTATGCACAGCTCAGATGGGTGAGACCAGCAAACAGAGGAGATTCATTTTTGCTAACAAACAAAGCTACCAACTTGCTGGGTTAACGGCTACCTTGCTTTTAATTTCTAGTTTTGCCATCAAAGCATCCCTGGTAACCATTTTCGGATGTGATCAACCATTAAATGGCCACTATTAACGTTTATCAGTCCAATCCCCCAAACACCAGACGTAATTTAGATTATGGTTTTTAGGATAAATGTGGTCGGTCCGTTATAGTCTTAATTTAGTCCAAAAATAGTTGTTGAAAATTGGGATGTGTTTGGTTGGTTTGATTTTGTCAAACTTTATACCAATAATAGAATAAAGATTTTACAAAACCAGCTTTCAATGATCTGAAAATTTAATTTTTTTGCCTTTCACTTTTCAGTTAAATGTAGATGTCGATTGGACGTATATGTCGTCTATACAATGTCTTTTCAACAAATTTTTGCTGGGTGGGATAGAATTGCTTTACACTGCGCCTCTTTTACCTTCTAGTAGGTTTCTTATGGCTGATAATATGCAGCTTATCTTTAATAATAGCTACTTCAGCTACGTCTAAAATCTTAGGTTTCACTTTCTATTTACCTACTTTATACTTTTTATCTATTTTATTTACATTACAGCCTACCTTCTTTAAAAAAAAACCCTGCTTTACTTCGAGTGATTTCTTCATGTTTCAGTAACACAAATTTATTGTGCCGTTAAAAAAAAAACTCCGATCAACTTTTTTTTTTTTACAAAAGAACCACTTAAATTATGTTTAGAGTACATAGAAATAAATTTATCAAATCTGCAGGTAAAAAACGATTACCTTAGAGATTACGATTATGATTTATTCAGTGATAACAGCCTACTGGTAGTTAGGAGGCACAATCTGAAGCCATTCTATGTGACTAATTAACCGCTAATAACGGCCATTTAATGGGTTGATAACATCCAAAGCGGCTGCTGTAGGAACATAAAAGAACAATCAGCTTCCAGGTCACTTAGTAGGTTTTTGTATTTGACCAGTTTCAGATCGGTGAGACTGATTTTCCAACTAAAGCTTTTCTTTTCTATAAATATTATATTAGAGGCTTCTGCCACATTAAACTTGTTCATCAAATAGTTGCTAGATCAGACTTCAGGGAGGAAGTCAAGACAGGTTCTTTCAAGACCAAGACCACAACGTCAGAGATATTTCAGGACATTTTTCGTACACAAAAAATTCATAAATTGATGGAACACCATTTAATAATCTACAAAAGTACTTCTTGCTATTAAACTAAGGATAGTCATAATAAACATAAAGGGAATAAATGCAGCCCCATATAGATATACATTCTCTATAATTCATAAATTGACATTGTGCTATAGTTATAGGATAATTTTAAGAAAACTTTAGGAATGATAAATCTTTTCATATCTACAGTAAAAATAAAAGTTTTTTGTCAAAGATATGTCGGCCTCAGCAGATGGCCGCTCACACTGAGCCTGGTTCTGCTGGAGGTTTCTTCCTGTTCAAAGGGAGTTTTTCCTCTCCACTCTCGCTACAAAGACGCTAAGTGTGAGGGATTGCCTTGGAGTCAATGAGTCGATGCAATCAGCTGGTTTTCCTTAGATGTATGATCTGACTGTATGATCTGTTAAACTGTAAAGTGCCTTGAGATGACATGATGTGAATTGGAGCTATAGAAATAAACTGAATAGAATTGAATTGGTGTGAGGGGGCCATGGAGGACTTCCAAGATAGTTTTGAATGCTCTGACTGGGATATGTTTAAAGCTGCAGCAACCTATGAGAACAAAATAAATATTGATGAGTATGCCATGACTGTGTCAGCCTACATCAACAAATACATTGAGGACATCAGATCAAAAAGAACATCACCACCTGGGCCAACCAACCACCCTGGATAAATGGAGAGGTTCGTAAATCACTAAAAACACGGAACTCAGCTTTAAAGTCTGGTGATTAGGAGGCACTGTGGACAACAGGTGCCAAGTTAAACCGTGCCATCAGGTTAGCGATGCAGAACCACAGCCAGAAGTTCCAGGATCTATTCCACGATGACAGCAACACCAGGGGGATGTGGAAAAGCATTCAGATGATCACAGATTACAACACCCCCTATCCCCCACCCCCTCCACTCCAGCAGTGAAAGCTGTTCCACACCAGGGGGATGAACACTAAATCTGGACATAGCTGAAGTGAGGAAAACTCTGAGTAGGGTCAACCCATGGAAGGCCCCAGGGCCTGATAACATACCTGGGCGGATGTTCAAGGAGTGTGCAGATCAGCTGGCTGGTGTCCTCACAGACATCTTTAACACCTGGCTGGACCAATCCATAGTGCCAGCATGCTTCAAGTCTGCCTCCATTATTCCAGTCCCAAAGAAGCCTCAGGTCACCTCCCTCAATGATTAGCGGCCTGTCGCTCTGACTCCCATCATGAGGAAGTGCTTCCAAAGGCTGGTTAAAGAACACATCGTCTCCAGTCTGCCGCCAACAATCCACCCGTTCCAGTTCGCCTACCAACGGAACCGCTCCACTGAGGACGCCATCTCTGCTGCTCTCCACCTGAGCCTGGCACACCTGGAGGAGAAGAACACCCACGTGCGGATGCTGTTTCTGGACTTCAGTTCAGCTTTCAACACCATCATCCCACAGCATCTGATGGGCAAACTGGAACAGCTTGGCTTCAATACACCCCTCTGCTATTCGCTGCTAGACTTCCTCACCAACAGACCTCAGTCAGTCCGGGACGGACAGAACACCTCTGATGTCATCAGTCTAAGCCCCTCCCCTCAGGGCTGCGTCCTGAGCCCCGTGCTGTTCACCCTGATGACACACGACTGGTTCACCACCAATCACATGGTGAAGTTTGCAGACGACACCACGGTGGTGGGCCTCATCAGAGACGACAACGACCTGGACTACAGAGAGGAGGTGGAGCAGCTGGTGGTGCAGAGATAACAGCCTGATCCTGAAGGTGGAGAAGACCAAGGAGATCATGGTGGACTTCAGGAAGAACCGGCCTAACCACGTTCCACTGCTCATTAACAGCTCAGCTGTGGAGGTGGTCAGCAGCACAAAAGTCCTCGGGGTGCACATAACAGACCCCCCCCCCATCCTCCCCACCTTCTCCAGAAGCACCATAGAGAGCGTTCTGAGCAGCTGTCTCACTGTGGGGTGTGGAGGCTGCAGCGCTTCAGACTGGAAGAATGTGAGAACAGCAGAGAGGATCATGGGGGCTCCTCTTCCCTCCATTAAAGACATTTCATCCCAGCGCTGCGTGTCCCGAGCCTGTGACATCATCAATGACCCCTCTGCCCCCCACCATGGACTGTTCTCCCTGCTGCCCTCTGGGAAGAGGCTTCACAGCATTCAATGCAGGACCAGCAGGTTCTGATGCAGCTTCTTATCCACCGCCATCAGACTAATGAATGTTTTGTAAAATGGGTTATAAAAAACAAAACTGAAGGTAACCATAAAGTCATATGTTTACATTACTGTTTTTCATAACAATGTTTTTTTATCATTATCAAGGCTCCCCTTTAAAAAAATAATTTGTCTTGAGAGCTGTTCTTAACTAAATTTATTTTCATTAACACTTGTATAGAAAATGACAAAATAAATCTGTCTAAGACTAAGTCTAATAAGCCTGGGACCAAACAGAAAATGAGGTCAATAAAACCAAAATCAACACAAGCAACTGAAGTATTAACTGACCTCACAAACTGACACAAAAGGGGAAGATCAGGCCATTTTGACACAGCAGGGAATATTACATAGATAAAATAAAATAAATTCTCCAACTTTAATTACAATAAAAACCAAAATGAAAAAAAAAATGAAATCTTCCCATGCCTCGTTTAAAATAAGTGGAAGAGTCCAGTTAAGTCTCGGTGCCACTGAGAGGATGGGGGTGCATTGGCCTAGTAGTTAGAGTAGTGCACTTGTGCTATGATAGGGTTGCAAGTACCTGGTTCGATCCCCACAGCCTGCATTCTGGGCCTCTGAGCAAAGCCTTTTAACCGGGCACTACACAATGGCAGCCCACTGCTCGCCAAGGGGATGGGTTCAATGCAGAGGTAAATATCTCCAGAGTGCAGGAAAGATTGGTTAATGTAGTTTTAAAATGCATTGTTCTAATAAACTGGGACCCATCTTTAAAATGAGTCTCTGATAATTTGGCATTTTTAGCAAAGTTGAATTTATGGTTATTTTAGTTGAAAACCAGAAGTTGAATAACATTCTTTGTTTGTCTAAAACACTTTATAAGTGGAAGGTGTGCATTCAAAAAATGAGTGTGTTTGACGGAACGGAGCGAGCGATTAGCCAGGTCAGACACGGATGTCGGCCCTAATGACTGCAGAGCACTGAGCTGAGTGGAGTAAAATGAAAACAAGTGTTTGTTGCTGCACCTGAATGCCTGACATGCAGCTGGCAGCACATTGTTATCCAGCAGGTGCTGACAGGGATTGGTTCCTCAGATTCTTTGAACCGGTCCTGATACTTTAATGTACCTCACTGTTCATTTTACTCACTGAAAGAGCAGCAAAGAATATATTATGATGAAATGTGAACACTGTGGTCTGTGAAGTGCACTCAGTGGCCAGAGTTGCTTTCACTAGTGCAGCGCTTCCTATTAAAGCGATGGATGTATGAAAGCCCTGTTCCACCCACTCACAAGCAGCTCTGACCTCCCCTCCTGCTGCACGGTTAAAGTGTTCTCTTCACTTTTTTCTTTTAACAAGGTTTTTAATCATCATCTCACCAAAATACACAATTTCTGTCAGCATCTCATACACCAGGCATTATTTATAGGAGTGAGGAGAGGAGGCTCGTGATGTTCTGGCTTTCTGAAACATCCTCCATGAGGTTAAAACCTAATGGATCCTCTAGCTTCTTAGTGTACCATGTTTTCTCTCTCTCTCTCTGTGATTTATGGGGGCTGAGGGAGAGAGTCTGTACTGGAAAACTGCGAGGAATGTCAGGGGAATTCGAGGCCATTTGCTGTGCTGACCAGAGCCTGGTACCGACAGTCTGTAGGAACAGTGAGGTAATCGGTCTCTGGTTGTCTCCTCTGTTTCCAAACCATGGACACTCCTACCCCTAATGGTATGCAAGGGGCCCCCTGAAAATATTTTATTTCTTAGGTAGTAAAATAAAATAGGTTTGGGGTCTGTTCTATTTTGTGAGGACCCAAATTAAAATTAGACACGCTTTTTTTTTTTTTTAAACAAAAAGGAAGTTCTACTTTGAGTTCACCTTCAGGTGTGACGCTCATCCAAACCAAGCAGAGGAACAGAATGGATGTAGAGAACAGACTGGGATGTTTTTAACACTGAGCTATCAGAGCTCATCAAAGCAGCGCAGGGGTCTTGATTGACGAAAAAAAAAGTAAAACTGTTTAAACCAGTACGACTATATCTTTCTTCACAGTTCTTCAAGTTTAAATGTGATTTTAAGGGAGTTACTCAGAGAAGCTTTGGTTTTATAAATTCAGTTCAGTTTATTTATAAAGCGCCAATTCACAACACATCACCAGATCATCCAGTCAGATTGATTCAAAGTTTTCTATCTAAGCAAAACCAATTGATTGCATCGACTCATTGACTCAAAGGCAATCTTTCACACCAAGCATGCTTGTGCGACAGTGGAGAGGAAAAACTTCCTTATAACAGGAAGACTCCAGCACACCTCCAGCAGAACTAGAACCAGGCTTAGTCTGAGTGGCCATCTGCTGAGGCAGGGTTCAAGGAGACAGAAACAGAGATACAGAAATAAGCAGAGATACAAAGAAACAGGCAGCGCTGTCCAGGAAGGACAAGTGTTCCGTCAGTCAGCCAGGCAGACAAGCTCCAAACCAGTCCCCACGCCAGACAACAAAAGAACACATCCAGGTAGTCAGAGAATCACAGTCAGAGAAACAGGACTACACTGAAAAGTAGGCTTAGCATAAACATCTAGAAACAAAGGTGTTGATGGAAGCAGCACAGCTGATATTTCTCTCCAGGATGGAGTCACAGCCAAACAGGAACAGACCAGATGAAGCTACTATGAGAAAAAGCAGAGAGAGCAGAACGTTAGAGATTGAACTAATAGATTATGCAGAGTAGGAGAATAGAGATAGAATGAAGCAGAATGATGAAGGAGGGGTCCCTATGTCCTCCAGCAGTCTAAGCCTATAGCAGCAGAACTATAGAGATAGCTCAGGATAACCTGAGCCACTGTAACTATAAGCTTTATCGAAAAGGAAAGTTTTAAGCCTAGCCTTAAAAGTAGACAGGGTGTCTGCCTCACGGACTAAAACTGGTAGTTGGTTCCACAGGAGAGGAGCCTGATAACTAAAAGATCTGCCTCCCATTCTACTTTTAGAAATTCTAGGAACCACTAGTAAACCTGCAGATTGAGAGCGAAGTGCTCTGTTAGGAACATAAGGAACAATCAGATCTCTGATATCAGATGGAGCTTGGCCATTTAAGGCTTTATATGTGAGAAGGAGGATTTTAAATTTGATTTTACGGGAGCTCCAGTTTTATAAATACAGGTTTATAACATGGTTTTATTTAGTATTTATTTCAATTCCTTACTTTAGATTGAGGAAAGGCCTTCAGCCACCTTAATGACACATGGAGCCCACATACTCAACTGGTCCATCACACTTTTAGAAAATTTCCAATCACAGTTACTGCATTTCAGATTTAAAACACAACTAATAAAGGAAATAGAAACTTTTCCTTTTTATTGTCCAAAGTAGATCAAAAGAAATTTAGAACAGTTTTTGGTTGTTTTCTGTTTAGTTTTATTTGAAATATTAGGAAAATAAAACCTTGGGCTTTCTGGACTCCTGGAGCCTGTCTGTGGTTTGTCTCCTTACTTCTGTCTTCCAGTAACAGTTTTTCACTCATGTCACACTGGAAGCCAACCTTCTCACCTTTTAGTTTCATGAAGTCTCATCGGATCTAACCTGATCAAACTCCTGATCTACTGAGGCTGCATGCATTGGGGTGATTATTCTTCTGAAGATACCACCTGCAGAAAGCCTGGCATCCCTGGCCAGGAATAAATACAGCTCCTTCCTTCCAGCCCACTGCACTCTTCCTTTTGCTGCCTTCACTTTTTTGTTTAGGAGAAAGCAACATCCATTCACTCTGTTCAACACATTGGTAATCGGCTTATTGTAGGACCAGAAAACTGTGTAGAACATCTCATCACAGATGAAGCAGGTCTGTAGAGACCAATGGAGCGAATGAGGAGAATCCCCAGTTGGCCGGTTGGGTATTTAAGACAGAAGCATTTATGCCAAGACTGTCTCTTCAGCGTCTGCATCTGAGCAAGTGAGACTTGCTTAAACTGACTCACGTTGGCATGTTATGTAGTCTGTATAACACAAGCAAGCATCGTACACCGGACAGCATAGAGCAACGGCTAAATGAGCTGCTTAAAGCAGGAAGTTTCATTCTCTTCTGAAATGAAGACGCCAGGGCCAGAACCAAGCAGCCATCCCAAACCTTTCATCTAAAGATGAGCTGGTAACATAGGATGAAGAAGCCAATTAAAAATATTGTCACAAGTAGATTTATTTCGTAAGTAGCAACTGTAAAACTTGGGCATACTTGGAGATTACCTGATTGTTTAGCAATAGACATTAATCTGTCAGCTGGTCAGAGAGCTTTCTAAAACCCTCAAGTTGGTCCTCAGGATGCTTCAATTTGGTTCGTTTTGCATTTTAAGCTTTTCCCTTGCAATAATTTTGTGAAACAGTTATTATTTCAATACTTCCCTGCCTGTGGTTACAATAAAACCTATGGTTTCTTATTGGTAGGGCATACACTGTACGATATTTTCAATCATTGTACTCAGCTACGGCTCAAACTGTATGATGTATGAACGTTCACAGCTCACGATGTATGTTCTTCCACTGGACGGCCCCCAGTGTTGGGCAAGCTACTTGTCCAGTGTAGTGAGCTAAGCTATCAGTTACTCAACAATAAATTAAGCTTCACTACACCAAAGCTACCACCAAAAGAATTATAGCAAGCTAAGTTACACTATTGTGTTAAGAGTAGCTTAACTACATCAGAAGCTACTTAACGTTGTACCAACCTAATATCAATTCAAAATGAGTCTGATACACTAGTTAAAATATTTATTAAAGATCAGCCAATGACATAACACAGTGTAAACATTGCTTTATGATCAGCATAATAAAAAAACTAAAGTATTTACTAGTAGACAAAAAAATAAACAATCTGCTGTTATTAGAACCAAATTAAAGGTACTGTGTAGTGTTCTACACATGGAGACATGGCTATGAGTTTGCATTCAATGGACATCTCTAGGGAAAACAAAACCCTACAAAAGGCATCTTATTTCTTTAGGGTCTCCCTTAGAGAAAACTTCTTCAGACCTCAATTAAACAGTCGATTCAAGTAATAAATGAAACTGTTTACAAAAGAAGGTGAAAAAATAAAGACGCTAATTAAGAGATATATATACATTTATGTCTCACTGTATAATTTAATTTCTACCTACACATTTATTCATTGTATTTTGGGGGGTAATTAATTGAATGCTTATTTATTTATTGAGCATTTATTTATTTATGTATTTATTTTTATATACGGTAGATCTGTTCCTCCATACCTAAAAAAATCTTATCTGTGCAAATAAGCCTAAAAACAGATTTATGTAAACATCCTGTCAGGTAAATTAGGCCATGAAAATACAATATCCAAGTGTCACTACTGCTCTCTAATTAGAGTATCTTAAGTGGCACACATCAGATTTAACTATCTGGAAATTAAAGGTGCCAATAAAGTTAAAGCTGATATATTTTTCACATTTTTATTTCAAAAATATACTGTAGTTGACTGTTTTAATGAGTGTTTGGCTATGTAAAACAAATGGCTAGTCTTGGCCACATGAGCTCTCTATGGCCAAGAACTTTGAAAATCACTCATGTTACAATTATAAAAAATGCATAGGTTTTTTGTTTTTTATTTAAAAAACACTTCTGCTTAGCCACTTGGCTAGTCCCTTTCCATCACACACTGCTTGTTGGTAGGTGGGTAGCTTTTGTTTTACTAATTTACATACAGCATATGGCTAAAATTAGTTGGGATTTACACTGACGCTAGATATTTTTACTTGCATACTGCAGGAGGGAAATTAGTGATTCACCACAATGTGAGTTCTTAGGTTGGTGTTGGATGTCCTGGACATTGACAACAGTTTTTTGTTTTATTATTGCAAAGCAGACATCTGTACACTTATTTTTTTATCTGAGGATTCAACAAGTTTCATAATCTCTGAAGATAAGGTAGGGACAGTTGGCTGCTCTTCTCGCTCTGCTCCTGTCTCCTCCTCCATCCTGTCTGTGTGGCTCTGTGTGTGTGCGTGTGTCTGTGTGTGTCATTCTTTGAGTTCCACTGCCATGCGCATGCGCATGTTTCGTAGATACAGACAGGAGAGGCAGAATAGAGGCTCATGCGTGAATGTCCAACGAATAAATAAACTCTGATTGTTGTTTCAAAATACAAAACCTGGTTTCATTTCTTAGTTATGCCCTGGATTTTTTAGCGTTTGTGAACGCTACGTTGCTACTTGATCAAAGCAATAACGTCACTACAGGAAAGTTACTTGATAAATAAAGGAGCGACGCTACGGTCAAGCTACTGGAACATGTAGTTAAACTAATAGCTTTCTCATAGTAGCTTCATCTGGTCTGTTTCTGTTTGGCTGTGACTCCATCATGGAGAGAAATATCAGCTGTGCTGCTGCCATCATCACCTTTGTTTATAGATGTTGGAGATCGGCCTGTTTTTCCAGTGTCCTGTTTCTCTGACTGTGACTAACTGGATGTGCTCTCTTCATCCTCTGACATGGGAGCTGGCTCAGAGCTCGTCTGAACTGGATGTGAGTTTCCTGGACGGGGCCACCTTTTACAGTTGCTTTTTATATCTCTGCTTCTGTCTCCTTGAACCCCAGTCGGCCTCAGCAGATGGCCGCTCACATTGAGTCTGGTTCTGCTGGAGGTTTCTTCCTGTTCAAAGGGAGTTTTTTCTCTTTCCTGTCACTAAAAGCATGCTTAGTATGAGGGATTGCATCCGAGTTAAAGAGTCGACGCAATCGACTGGTTTTCTTTAGATAGAAAACTTTGAATCAATTTGATTGTATGATCTGGTGAACTGGAAAGTGCTTTGAGATGACATGTGTTGTGAATTGGTGCTATAGAAATAAACTGAATTGAATTAAAACTCCCTTAGATAGAAACTTTGGACTTTGAATCTGACGGGATGATCTGATTGATTGGGATCTATGAAGAGCTTTGAGACAACATGTTTTGTGAATTGGCACTATGGAAATGAGCTGAATGGAATAACATTTTTCTTTCTGCCACCAGCTGTCTAGATCGATGAAATTCTGTTTTAAATTTCTGTACAACAATTCAGTCATAAGATGTTATTTTCTTTTAGTTTGTGGGTTTTGATCAGACTAACCCGTTAACTGGTCTGTTCAGACCTAGCATGGCCACGAATTATGAGTATGTCTTTCTTTCTCTCCGAACCAAAACCTTCATGGTTCTAATGGTATCTATATGAAAAGAAGATTAGTCTTAGTAAGCATCTCTCCTCATCCATTGTTACACAAAATAGAAACTGCTCATATTTTAGTTTCTATTTTTATTTTAAAAACAGAACCGTCACTAAATACATCAGCGTTATTAAGTAAATAAGCTGCAAAGAGGAAAGGAAAAACAATCCATATGATAACTGTAATGATCTCAGATGTTTTGACAACCTGAATGGGTTTAAAGAAAAGATTAACAACTGGTTTGCAGATTGAGGGAACCATCACTGCAGCAGAAACTGTAGAAGGTATGTTGACGCCTTTCTATGGAAAGGGATGATAGAGAGGAAGGCTTCACACATTGTCATAAAACCTGAGAAATTGCAAATGTCCATAAATCAGTTTTTTTTTTCAAAATTTAATCTAAAACGGCTGAAAGGCCTGAAAGACCAACAGATTAATTTTTGTGATTGTCACATCAGGTAAAGCATCAATCAGGAAAACTTCTCCTGTAATCAGAGATTCAATAGACCTTCTTAACATGAGAAGCATGACCACAGAGTGGAGCCATTACCTGGCTAATAAAAGACAATGTATGTTCTTGTTTTTGATACACTGTGCGGCCCATTTTCTGGAAAAACAGAACTTTGTGGGGACTGAAGGGCCCGATGACTGGAGCCCATGAGGGGTGTTTTTGGGTCAGTGGTCAGGGTTAGGACTAAGAAGTGAACTAAGGTGTGAAGGAGTTTGGGGCAAGTTATGAACCCCTAATATTTGGGGTTAGGTGTTAACCCAAAATGGTTAATGTTAGCTATGAACCCTTAATGTTTAGGGTTGGTTATGAACCTCTAACAGTCATGGTTAGCTATGAACCCTTAATGGTTAGGGTTAGCTATGAACCTGTAATGTTTAGGGTTGGTTATGAACCTCTAACAGTCATGGTTAGCTATGAACCCTTAATGGTTAGGGTTAGCTATGAACCTGTAATGTTTAGGGTTAGCAACCAACCCGTAACAGTCTGGGTTACCTATAAACCCATAATGTTTAGGGTTAGCTATGAACCCATAAAGTTCAGGGTTAGCTATGGACTCATAATTGTTAGGGTAAGCTATGAAGCCATAATGGTCAGGGTTAGCTATGAACACATAAACGTCAGGGTTAGCTATGAACCCGTAATGGTTAAGATAAACTATGAAACTGTAATGTTTAGGGTTAGCTATGATCCTGCAATGGTCAGGCTTAGCTATGAAACCGTAATCGTTAGGGTAAGCTATGAACATGTAACGGTCAGGGTTAGCTATGAACCCGTAATATTTAGAGCTAGCTATGATCAAGTAACAGTCAGGGTTAGCTATGATCCAGTAACGGTCAGGGTTAGCTATAAACCCGTAATGGTTAGGGTAAGCTATGAACCCGTAACGGTCAAGGTTAGTTATGAACCCGTAACAGTTAGGTTTAGCATTGAATCTGTAATGCCATAATGGTTAGGGCTAGCTATGAACCCGTAACGGTCAAGGTTAGTTATGAACCCGTAATGGTCAGGCATAACTAAAGGCCCGTAACAGTTAGGGTTAGCTATGAACCAGTAATGGTCAGGGTTATCTATGGACCTGTAACAGTTAGGGTTAACAATTAATCTGTAATGCCATAATGGTTAGGGCTAGCTATGAACCCGTAACGGTCAAAGTTAGTTATGAACTCGTAACGGTCAGGCTTAACTAAAAGCCCATAACAGTTAGGGTTAGCTATGAACCAGTAATGGTCAGGGTTATCTATGGACCTGTAACAGTTAGGGTTAGCTATGAACCAGTAATGGTCAGGGTTATCTATGGACCTGTAACAGTTAGGGTTAACAATTAATCTGTAATGCCATAATGGTTAGGGCTAGCTATGAACCCGTAACGGTCAAGGTTAGTTATGAACCCGTAACAGTCAGGAATAACTAAAAGCCCATAACAGTTAGGCTTAGCTATGAACCAGTAATGGTCAGGGTTATCTATGGACCTGTAACAGTTAGGGTTAAGAATTAATCTGTAATGCCATAATGGTTAGGGCTAGCTATGAACCCGTAACGGTCAAGGTTAGTTATGAACTCGTAACGGTCAGGCTTAACTAAAAGCCCATAACAGTTAGGGTTAGCTATGAACCAGTAATGGTCAGGGTTATCTATGGACCTGTAACAGTTAGGGTTAGCTATGAACCAGTAATGGTCAGGGTTATCTATGGACCCGTAACAGTTAGGGTTAGCCATGAACCTGCAATGGTTAGGGTTATCTATGGACCTGTAAAAGCTAGGGTTAGCAATGAATCTGTAATGCCATAATGGTTAGGGCTAGCTATGAACCCGTAACGGTCAAGGTTAGTTATGAACCCGTAACGGTCAGGCATAACTAAAAGCCCGTAACAGTTAGGGTTAGCTATGAACCAGTAATGGTCAGGGTTATCTATGGACCTGTAACAGTTAGGGTTAACAATTAATCTGTAATGCCATAATGGTTAGGGCTAGCTATGAACCCGTAACGGTCAAGGTTAGTTATGAACTCGTAACGGTCAGGCTTAACTAAAAGCCCGTAACAGGTAGGGTTAGCTATGAACCAGTAATGGTAAGGGTTATCTATGGACCCGTAACAGTTAGGGTTAGCTATGAACCAGTAATGGTCAGGGTTATCTATGGACCCGTAACAGTTAGGGTTAGCTATGAACCAGTAATTGTCAGGGTTATCTATGGACCCGTAATAGTTAGGGTTAGCTATGAACCAGTAATGGTCAGGGTTATCTATGGACCTGTAACAGTTAGGGTTAACAATGAATCTGTAATGCCATAATGGTTAGGGCTAGCTATGAACCCGTAAAGGTCAAGGTTAGGTATGAAACCGTAACGGTCAGGCTTAACTAAAAGCCCGTAACAGTTAGGGTTAGCTATGAACCAGTAATGGTCAGGGTTATCTATGGACCCGTAACAGTTAGGGTTAGCTATGAACCTGCAATGGTTAGGGTTATCTATGGACCTGTAAACGCTAGGGTTAGCAATGAATCTGTAATGCCATAATGGTTAGGGCTAGCTATGAACCCGTAACGGTCAAGGTTAGTTATGAACCCGTAATGGTCAGGCATAACTAAAAGCCCGTAACAGTTAGGGTTAGCTATGAACCAGTAATGGTCAGGGTTATCTATGGACCTGTAACAGTTAGGGTTAACAATTAATCTGTAATGCCATAATGGTTAGGGCTAGCTATGAACCTGTAACGGTCAAGGTTAGTTATGAACTCGTAACGGTCAGGCTTAACTAAAAGCCCATAACAGTTAGGGTTAGCTATGAACCAGTAATGGTCAGGGTTATCTATGGACCTGTAACAGTTAGGGTTAGCTATGAACCAGTAATGGTCAGGGTTATCTATGGACCTGTAACAGTTAGGGTTAACAATTAATCTGTAATGCCATAATGGTTAGGGCTAGCTATGAACCCGTAACGGTCAAGGTTAGTTATGAACTCGTAACGGTCAGGCTTAACTAAAAGCCCATAACAGTTAGGATTAGCTATGAACCAGTAATGGTCAGGGTTATCTATGGACCTGTAACAGTTAGGGTTAGCTATGAACCAGTAATGGTCAGGGTTATCTATGGACCCGTAACAGTTAGGGTTAGCTATGAACCTAAAATGGTTAGGGTTATCTATGGACCTGTAAAAGCTAGGGTTAGCAATGAATCTGTAATGCCATAATGGTTAGGAGCTATGAACCCGTAACGGTCAAGGTTAGTTATGAACCCATAACGGTCAGGAATAACTAAAAGCCCGTAACAGTTAGGGTTAGCTATGAACCAGTAATGGTCAGGGTTATCTATGGACCTGTAACAGTTAGGGTTAACAATTAATCTGTAATGCCATAATGGTTAGGGCTAGCTATGAACCCGTAACGGTCAAGGTTAGTTATGAACTCGTAACGGTCAGGCTTAACTAAAAGCCCATAACAGTTAGGGTTAGCTATGAACCAGTAATGGTCAGGGTTATCTATGCACCTGTAACAGTTAGGGTTAGCTATGAACCAGTAATGGTCAGGGTTATCTATGGACCCATAACAGTTAGGGTTAGCCATGAACCTGCAATGGTTAGGGTTATCTATGGACCTGTAAAAGCTAGGGTTAGCAATGAATCTGTAATGCCATAATGGTTAGGGCTAGCTATGAACCCGTAACGGTCAAGGTTAGTTATGAACCCGTAACGGTCAGGCATAACTAAAAGCCCATATCAGTTAGGGTTAGCTATGAACCAGTAATGGTCAGGGTTATCTATGGACCTGTAACAGTTAGGGTTAACAATTAATCTGTAATGCCATAATGGTTAGGGCTAGCTATGAACCCGTAACGGTCAAGGTTAGTTATGAACTCGTAATGGTCAGGCTTAACTAAAAGCCCGTAACAGGTAGGGTTAGCTATGAACCAGTAATGGTAAGGGTTATCTATGGACCCGTAACAGTTAGGGTTAGCTATGAACCAGTAATGGTCAGGGTTATCTATGGACGCGTAACAGTTAGGGTTAGCTATGAACCAGTAATTGTCAGGGTTATCTATGGACCCGTAATAGTTAGGGTTAGCTATGAACCAGTAATGGTCAGGGTTATCTATGGACCTGTAACAGTTAGGGTTAACAATGAATCTGTAATGCCATAATGGTTAGGGCTAGCTATGAACCCGTAAAGGTCAAGGTTAGGTATGAACCCGTAACGGTCAGGCTTAACTAAAAGCCCGTAACAGTTAGCGTTAGCTATGAACCAGTAATGGTCAGGGTTATCTATGGACCCGTAACAGTTAGGGTTAGCTATGAACCCGCAATGGTTAGGGTTATCTATGGACCTGTAAAAGCTAGGGTTAGCAATGAATCTGTAATGCCATAATGGTTAGGGCTAGCTATGAACCCGTAACGGTCAAGGTTAGTTATGAACCCGTAATGGTCAGGCATAACTAAAAGCCTGTAACAGTTAGGGTTAGCTATGAACCAGTAATGGTCAGGGTTATCTATGGACCTGTAACAGTTAGGGTTAACAATTAATCTGTAATGCCATAATGGTTAGGGCTAGCTATGAACCCGTAACGGTCAAGGTTAGTTATGAACTCGTAACGGTCAGGCTTAACTAAAAGCCCATAACAGTTAGGGTTAGCTATGAACCAGTAATGGTCAGGGTTATCTATGGACCTCTAACAGTTAGGGTTAGCTATGAGCCAGTAATGGTCAGGGTTATCTATGGACCTGTAACAGTTAGGGTTAACAATTAATCTGTAATGCCATAATGGTTAGGGCTAGCTATGAACCCGTAACGGTCAAGGTTAGTTATGAACTCGTAACGGTCAGGCTTAACTAAAAGCCCATAACAGTTAGGGTTAGCTATGAACCAGTAATGGTCAGGGTTATCTATGGACCTGTAACAGTTAGGGTTAGCTATGAACCAGTAATGGTCAGGGTTATCTATGGACCCGTAACAGTTAGGGTTAGCTATGAACCTGCAATGGTTAGGGTTATCTATGGACCTGTAAAAGCTAGGGTTAGCAATGAATCTGTAATGCCATAATGGTTAGGAGCTATGAACCCGTAACGGTCAAGGTTAGTTATGAACCCGTAACGGTCAGGAATAACTAAAAGCCCGTAACAGTTAGGGTTAGCTATGAACCAGTAATGGTCAGGGTTATCTATGGACCTGTAACAGTTAGGGTTAACAATTAATCTGTAATGCCATAATGGTTAGGGCTAGCTATGAACCCGTAACGGTCAAGGTTAGTTATGAACTCGTAACGGTCAGGCTTAACTAAAAGCCCATAACAGTTAGGGTTAGCTATGAACCAGTAATGGTCAGGGTTATCTATGGACCTCTAACAGTTAAGGTTAGCTATGAGCCAGTAATGGTCAGGGTTATCTATGGACCTGTAACAGTTAGGTTTAGCTATGAACCAGTAATGGTCAGGGTTATCTATGGACCTGTAACAGTTAGGGTTAACAATTAATCTGTAATGCCATAATGGTTAGGGCTAGCTATGAACCCGTAACGGTCAAGGTTAGTTATGAACTCGTAACGGTCAGGCTTAACTAAAAGCCCATAACAGTTAGGGTTAGCTATGGACCAGTAATGGTCAGGGTTATCTATGGACCTGTAACAGTTAGGGTTAGCTATGAACCAGTAATGGTCAGGGTTATCTATGGACCCGTAACAGTTAGGGTTAGCCATGAACCTGCAATGGTTAGGGTTATCTATGGACCTGTAAAAGCTAGGGTTAGCAATGAATCTGTAATGCCATAATGGTTAGGAGCTATGAACCCGTAACGGTCAAGGTTAGTTATGAACCCGTAACGGTCAGGCTTAACTAAAAGCCCATAACAGTTAGGGTTAGCTATGAGCCAGTAATGGTCAGGGTTATCTATGGACCTGTAACAGTTAGGGTTAACAATTAATCTGTAATGCCATAATGGTTAGGGCTAGCTATGAACCCGTAACGGTCAAGGTTAGTTATGAACTCGTAACGGTCAGGCTTAACTAAAAGCCCATAACAGTTAGGGTTAGCTATGAACCAGTAATGGTCAGGGTTATCTATGGACCTGTAACAGTTAGGGTTAGCTATGAACCAGTAATGGTCAGGGTTATCTATGGACCCGTAACAGTTAGGGTTAGCCATGAACCTGCAATGGTTAGGGTTATCTATGGACCTGTAAAAGCTAGGGTTAGCAATGAATCTGTAATGCCATAATGGTTAGGGCTAGCTATGAACCCGTAACGGTCAAGGTTAGTTATGAACCCGTAACGGTCAGGCTTAACTAAAAGCCCATAACAGTTAGGGTTAGCTATGAACCAGTAATGGTCAGGGTTATCTATGGACCTGTAACAGTTAGGGTTAACAATTAATCTGTAATGCCATAATGGTTAGGGCTAGCTATGAACCCGTAACGGTCAAGGTTAGTTATGAACTCGTAACGGTCAGGCTTAACTAAAAGCCCATAACAGTTAGGGTTAGCTATGAACCAGTAATGGTCAGGGTTATCTATGGACCTGTAACAGTTAGGGTTAGCTATGAACCAGTAATGGTCAGGGTTATCTATGGACCCGTAACAGTTAGGGTTAGCCATGAACCTGCAATGGTTAGGGTTATCTATGGACCTGTAAAAGCTAGGGTTAGCAATGAATCTGTAATGCCATAATGGTTAGGGCTAGCTATGAACCCGTAACGGTCAAGGTTAGTTATGAACCCGTAACGGTCAGGCATAACTAAAAGCCCGTAACAGTTAGGGTTAGCTATGAACCAGTAATGGTCAGGGTTATCTATGGACCTGTAACAGTTAGGGTTAACAATTAATCTGTAATGCCATAATGGTTAGGGCTAGCTATGAACCCGTAACGGTCAAGGTTAGTTATGAACTCGTAACGGTCAGGCTTAACTAAAAGCCCGTAACAGGTAGGGTTAGCTATGAACCAGTAATGGTAAGGGTTATCTATGGACCCGTAACAGTTAGGGTTAGCTATGAACCAGTAATGGTCAGGGTTATCTATGGACCCGTAACAGTTAGGGTTAGCTATGAACCAGTAATTGTCAGGGTTATCTATGGACCCGTAATAGTTAGGGTTAGCTATGAACCAGTAATGGTCAGGGTTATCTATGGACCTGTAACAGTTAGGGTTAACAATGAATCTGTAATGCCATAATGGTTAGGGCTAGCTATGAACCCGTAAAGGTCAAGGTTAGGTATGAACCCGTAATGGTCAGGGTTAACTAAAAGCCCGTAACAGTTAGGGTTAGCTATGAACCAGTAATGGTCAGGGTTATCTATGGACCCGTAACAGTTAGGGTTAGCTATGAACCTGCAATGGTTAGGGTCAAGGGTCAGGTGGGTTAGGCTGTAGAAATATATGGAATTCAGTGGAGACGCCCTGCAAATATAGTGAGACGAGTGTGTGTGTTTGTGCTCAGTCCACTTTTCCTCACAGCTTTAGGAGGGTTAATGACAGATATGTAAGTAGGCAGCGTGACCTGTTCTGCTGCACATGGAGTTTATTTGCTGTGGTTTTAGTTGTAGCTTTCACCCTCAGCCCCCGAGGCACGGACACGTCTGTGGTTTTCCCTCCCAGAGAGCAGCGATCTGACAAGCAGCACAGACCAAATCCAGGCCAGGTCTGGGGCTATGATTGCTATGCATCCCTTAGGTATGGAATAAATACAAGGGCAGTAAGCAGATCCACCGCAGGGGAGTGGAGAGTTTTCCAGACTTACCATGTACGCCTTGACGGGATATCTCTTATCCTCATATGTAACCTCATAACATTTAGAGCTTTTCAGCAATAAAAACAGCTTTGATCTCCTGTGGAAAGTCGGGCAGGTTTAATGTCTGACTTAAAGGGCCATTAGCTGCATTTTTATCTGGTAGCAGGGCTGCTTGGTTCGTCTGAATGAGAAGTCAGGGTGTAGCTCCCCTTGAGGTAGGAAAAGCAAGCTTCTGATTGGAGAGCAGTTGTTCTCAGAGAGCTCAGAAAGACAGCGGATCAGTCGCTCTCTACCGCCCCTCAGAGCGCTTCAGCTGATTTACCCCTGAGCAAGGCACTAAGCCTTCTGCAAAGAGAGAAATGTGATTATTCAAAGCAAACAGCTTTGTGTTAATGGAGTGTTTTTACTTTAAATAAGGAGCAGTCCTCTAAATATGTAGTTTTTTATCTGTGTTGGAATACCCCCACCCCCACCCTTTCCCTCCATCAGTGGAGCACACCACACACACTTGTCCAAACTTGCCATGTAATTTGTGGATTAGCAGTTGTCTCTAATGGAGGAGACCTTCTGAGCAGCCCCTCTGCAGCCGAGAAAAATGACGAGAAGAGATGGAAACAGATGCTTGAGATGAACTCAACTTCTTCATGAGCGATTGTGCTCTTCATCATCTTTGTTTTCCTTCTTGCTGAACTGATCATCCAGACAGTCCACCAGGCATCAGTCATTCAGACTCCTATGATAAACAGAAAGAAAAAATAAGACATGGAGATTTTCTAGATCTCCACCTTTAACTCATTGAGTTTCGAGGTGTAACTCTGTGATGAAAGTTGGTGGGGACACTCTAAGGTTGGGGACTGATGGACCTACAGTTAGTTGCACGTTGCATATCCATAGAAATCTGTTTCACCTTTAAATCCGCAGCTCTCCCTACTTCTCTCTCTGCTCTGTTTAAAATAATTTATGAACCTCTTTGCTAATATAATGATGCCAGCGAGAAAATTTCAAGATATGTAGAAGCTCTGCAGTCTGATTCTGTCTGCTCAAGAAAACGTGTTCATTTTAACCTGTAACTGGGAGAAATGGTCGTCTGAGAAGCCAAGCTTTTTTTAACTAGTAAAAGAGAAGAGTAGAAGAACAAAGTATGTTTTCTCAAGCTTCTTGCATTATAATACTAACTTCTATACACTTACAATCTGTGGACATTTTCAGCTGAAAAAGCTCTGTATGTCTAAGAAACAGATTTTTCGGTGGCATCCACGTTTTTTTTACCACCCCATGTCTTCTCTCTTTTACTTAAACATCGAAGTAGATACTGGTTAAATTCCCTGAGTGCTGCTGTGTGTCTCTCCTCCAACCATGTACCTACTCTGTACATCAGTGAAAGCAACAAATCCCATGACGTTACATCGAGAGGCGGGACACAGGAGCAGCGGGAGAGAGGAAAAAAGACAGATTTAAAACTCTTTGACCACAGATAAATGCACCCCACCTCCGTTACCTTTGGGTAAAGGAAGGAAGGGGGGAAAAAGTGTAGATTATTGGTGTGAACATGTCCACACCAGTCCTTCATAAAGTTACGCCTGTGGTGGGAACAGACACTCTGGTTCAGGTGATGATGGAGCCACTGTGAAGTGTTAGCTGAGCCCACATCACCAAACTTCTGCTCAGTAATGGGCCCATCACTACCACTAAGCAAAAATTGGTTTAAAAGACCTTGTTAAGACGACTTGATTTACCTCCAAACGACGTCAACAATTGAAAAGCGAAAAGTCGTAATGTCCAGATCGTTGAAAACTGGTTTTATGACGTGTTTTTGATGTCTATTATTGGAATAAAAAAGGACAAAATCTGACCAACCAAAACAGACCAAGTTTCATCAATGATTTTTGGACAGAATCAAGACTATGATGGACCTACCAGATTTAACATAAAAACCAACGTCTAAATGATGTCTCCTTCAGCAGTGTGTAGCAGTTAGCTTGTCGCAGCTTGGCTTCGGGTGCAAACCAACAGACCGTCGCTCAGAGCTACAAACTAGCGTGCTGGGATAGTGTCCGAGGTGTGCCAGGCGTTATGGACGGCACTACAGCCAAAGTTTCTGCCATTAGGTACCAAACAGGAAATACACATTGTGTAGAGTGGATGCCTCCTGTCTGCGGCACTGTCTGCGGTCACCTACATTTTTGGGCAGGTTCACCAGAGTGTCTGGTGGGGGGCATATCTGTGTTGACTGCAACACACGCAGACAACCTGGTTTCTGAGCATAAACCAGAATTTAGGTGAGCCCACATCAAACTTCTGCTCGGTAACGGTCCGTCACTACCCACCCAGCAAAAATTGGTTGAAAAGACATTGTAAAGGCGAAATGATTTACATCCAAACGACATCTACCTACGGTTGAAAGGCAATCCTTCCGGAAGCAGAACCACGCTGCCTCGTCCCCTCAGCTTGTTAGACCAACAGTTTTATTTCGGGACAGAGGATTCAGATCACACTCTGTGCGTGTTTTGGTTCATATTTAACAGTCGTTTTGCTGTGGACCTCGCCGAGCAGACAAGCTCTCCGTTGCCATGGATACTGTATTTTCTGTTAGATATATTAAGGTTTGAGCCTTTTTCTGTCTTTGTTTAGTTTTCTAAATGAAGATTTAGTTTGGAAGTGAGCCAGAGAGCAGAGGAGAGGCTTGCTGAGAAGTCCCCCTCTTCCTGAGAAACACTCCACAGAGACACCTACACATTCCTGACGGCACAAGGCATGACTTGTTACGGAGGCTCTTCACAGCGACGTGTTAAGGTGAGAGCAGGCGCTCACCACTGGGGTGTGTGCATCCAGAGGGGCAGCGTTGATTTAGTGTGTGTGTGTGTGGGGGGGGGGTCTCCCCTGTCTGCATTAGGAGAGCCTCCAGCCTTTGTGATTCCTTTTGATCAAATCACTGTGAAAGATGAGTGTCATGCCCTCTTCCAGCCAGCTGTGAGGGGACTGCCCCGTGACGGGGGAGGGGGGTAGACATGTCTGGGGCTGCGTTCTGAGAGGGCGCACACACCTCCATGTGTGTGTGTGTTTTCTGTGGAGGCTGGGGAGGGAGCAGGCAGCTCCTGAGGTGAGAATGCTGAGTGGGAGGATCTCATTCCAATCCCCTGTGCCCAGTTTACACACACACACACACACCCCCACACACACTGAACATCTTGAGTAGTTTAGAGGGAATCCACTGCAACATTACAGGAGAAAAAGCACGGGAGGCGCATGTGTGTAGCCAGAATAAAGCTGGTTCCTTTGGACTGACTGCCTGTAGCTGTTTGGATGTTTCTTAGGAGAGAAGAAGAGAGCATGAAGCTCTGCTAAAGGAGGACTGGAGGGACTCCCAGAGCATGGCCAAGTCCAGCGTCTCCATAGAAACGTCCCACTGAGCGACCATGGCTGAGGTAAGGCACTCAGAGCTTCTCTTCAGAACCAGAACCGGGAGGAGGTTTGATGTCAGAGATCTGGTTCCTCCTGAAGCCAAAAGTTTAACTCTTCTTGATCCCCTTTGATCATTTTTTAGAAACTTTTTCTTAAATGCCTTCAGAACAAAACAGAGAACAGAGCATCTTCAGCAGAACTTTGATCAGAATCGAGGATCCGGATGTTTAGAAGGATGCAGAACAATATGAAAAGTATTTGCTAAAAACAACCTTCCAATGAGGCAAAAAGGATGCGGCACTTTGCTGCGTTCAGCTTCGGTTCTCTGTGGATTATTTCATCCACAGATTCATTAAATATTTCATTTCTGGTCACCTGAAAGTTTTTGGGATGAAACGTGTTTTCTTCTTTACAGTGAAAGTCAGTTGGTGATTCTGAGCTTATTGTAGGAGAAGCCTTTCTGGGGTGACCAGGGCCTGGTCCCGATCCGACATGTTGTCCCGATCCGGCAGGTTGTCCCGATCCGGCATGTTGTCCCTCAGAACCCGTTAGAGAAGGTAAAGCGTTTTAGCTGCAGCAGTGGGTGAGCAGCTCTAATGCAGCAGCAATGTTTCCATAAAAGCTTGAGCAGCAGAGCAAGGAAATAATCTCTGATCAACGGAACAAGAACAAATGGAAATCTTCATGTTCCAATAAAAAAAAAAAAAGACCTCAAAACTGAACTTCCAGATATGTTTGTATTCACATAAAACTAATATCTAAATAAGTCATTTTTGCCTAAATTGAGGATGTAAGTGAGACACTTTGCCAACGGTACAAGAAATGTTACATTTAAAATAAGAAAAAACTATTGTACTGTCTAATTTCAAGTGCATATTATCTAATTATCTGATTTAAATTTCATTGGCAGATCATCTTATTTACCCACTCTAATAAAGGATAAATACAATTAATTTAAGACATTTTGACTTATATCTAGATAGTTTTTGCATTGAAAATACTTTAAAATCAATCAAGAATAAATCCAAACATAATTCCTTCCTCTGAGCAGGTCAGTAAACAGCCTGTAAACCAAACGGCTGATCTGGGCCCTTAAATAGGATCATATTTTTATTCTGAAATTCAAATAACAAAAAAAAAGTTTGATTTTTTTCCTTAAAGTGCAAAACTAATTATTCAGATTATTTTACCCACAAACTGAAATCAAACAGCAAAAAACTAAATTAAAAAAAGTCCTATTTTCTATAAACAAATGTATTTTTCTTGAATTGAGGAGGTAAGTGAGACACGTTGCCAATCGAACAAGACATTTATGTTTATAATAATAAAAATCTATTAGATTGTCTTATTTCAATTGCATATTATCTAATTATATCATTTTAAGAGTAAAAATACTAATTCCACTAGCAAATAATTTTTTTAACCTACTTTATTCAAGGGTAAATACACTTGGACTCACACCTTTTTTTTCATGGAGATAAAGAGATTAGATTTTTAAACATGTCTGATGAAAATAAGGAACAGCGACATGACAGAGAAGCTTTATTTCTGCTAATTTCTCCATTTTTTTCTTCCCTCTGTTTAATTCTTTGGGCTGCGAACAGAGAAGACTGGGACTTGGGGCCGTTGTCCCTCCGTTTTCCAACAGTTTCCCTCTCTAATGTGGATCATCAGCTGCTTCAGCCCATCAGGGTCTGTCTGTGACTGGATGAGGAGCTGGAGGGGGCTGCCTGAGCCTTTTACCCCCTCAGCGTCTCCTCGAGCTGTGATCTGGCCCTGCTGGCCCCTGACTAACTCTGCAAGCCCACCAGTATGCTCTGGCTGCGCACCGTAGTATCTGCACCGCACAGCCACCAAAAGGCTTGTAAGGATTTGTCAGTCAGATGTGACCAGATTGGGAAGAGGCAGGAGGGGGGTGGGGGTGTGTGTGATATTAATCTGATCATAGCTGGAAGCCAGACTCTCTCAGACTGGGTGTACCAACATGTTCCCCTCATTTCCTCGCAGCCAAACCCTCCCTCTGCCTCTCTAACTTCCAGGACGCTCTGCCGTCCGTCCGTCCTCGCGCTCACAGATCTCTGTCCTGAAGGTAGTTTTGGAAGAGGCCGGCCCAGCCCTCATGGAGCTGCAGGTAAACCTTTACCTAACCTCTGCCACTGCTGGAGAGTAGCTAACTACTGGAAAAACGCTCTAAAAAGAAATAGAAATGTCTTAACTTTAGTTCATCTAGCCTTAATTTAGGTTATCTGCCAATGGAATTAATATTTTTACTCTTAAAATAAAATAATTAGAAGAATGAGAAATTAAATAATTCATTTTTTGTTTCTTATTTAAATGTAAATTGTCTTCTTCTGTTGTATAAGTATTTCACTTACGTCCTAAATTCAAGAACAAATAATTTAACTTATTTAGATTTCATTTATTTGCTGTATGTACTTCAGTACTTTTCTTGAGTATCTTTACTTTATTACATTTCTAAGCGTGTACTTGCCAGATAACAGAAATTAGGAGTGAATCTGGTAGCCACTGATTTAGAGATTTAATGTTATTTGTTGCCATGTGGCCAAGTTGTTCACCAGGATGAGTCTCAGAGCAGAGTTATAGTTTCTAATAGATTCAACATTTAACCTCTATTCTATAGAGGAAGAATGAGGAGAATCAAAACTCTCCTCTTTTCTTTTTGGTTGGTTTTTAAAGAAGAACTAATAATAAAATATCTGTCCTTAGTTTTGTGGTATTTTGATGCTGCTGTTCTATCCAGGTGGTGTAGAATCTATAGCAGGGTGTTCTATGCTTCAGTACATCAGGTGGTTTCTGAAATTGCAGGATCTTTAAAATTACTCTGAAAATTAGACAGAAAAGTTCTGATATTAAAATTAATTAATTTGCCTTTTTGAATAGTTGAGTACTTTTAAATACTTAAGTATTTTCAAAGTGAGTACCTTCGTACTTTAACTTGAGTAGATTTAAGATATGACTGAGTATAAATACTTTAACTGAAGTAGTACTTTGTCCAGCAGTGGTCTGTTCTGTGGATCATGCTGGGCGGCTGCTGACTGACTGACTGCAGGAGAATTTCTCCCGGCTGCCTAAAGCTCTGCAGCCTGTCTCTACATGCTGCGCTCATTTCTTTAAAAAGAAATGAGCCATCTCCATTTTAAACCAACTTCTTCCTCCTTTTCTGAGCTTTAGATAGAAGCTGGTCAGAATCAGACAGTTTCTGTTTTTGCAATGGATTGAAAAACGCGTACACCAGAAAAACAAGCTCGAAATAAGTAAAAAAATATCTTACTTTAAGTGTATTTACCTAATTTGAGTACACAAATTAGATATTTTGCCAATGGAATGAGTATTTTTACTCTTAAAATAAGATCATTAGATAATATGCACTTGAAATAAAACAATGCAAATGTGTTTTCTTAATTTAAATGTAAATTGTCTTGTTCCATTGGCAAAATGTCTCTTTTACTTCCTCAGTCCAAGAACAAATACACTTATTTTAAAAAAAAAATGACTGATCTAGATTTAGATTTGCAGTGTACAGATGTTTTCTGACTGCAGCTTTATTTTATCCAGATAAATTGATCTGTGTGGAAAATTATGTACATTTTTCTCTGTTGATTAAAAACTGACTTTGTTTCGCTTTGTGATTGTTTCCTCATTCAGTAAAAACACAGCCACGTTGCTGAAGTCTGAATAAAAAACACGCTGAAATGTGAACTGATGTGTAGGATTTAATTTAAGCTTTGGTTTTATTAACATTGCTGTTTTGGTTTGAGCAGAGGTGTAGAAGGCAACAGCAGATTTAGATTCAAAGTGCCTCAGGAATAAAATAGTGAACATTCTCACTTTATCAGCTTAAATTTCTGATCAAGTCTTAAAATTATTTCTTTGCTGTTTTTTGTGTCTGGATTTTTATCAGTCAAACATGATAAATATTCAGACTTCCTTGTTTTATAGCAAACCTGATGATTTCTTTGTGTCTCTGCAGACAGTAGGGCGTGAGAGCGTGTTCCTCCTTCTCGACGTTAGCTTCCCAGCAGGTTAGCTCCTGCCTGTTATCCTGGACTCGCCCAATCAGAGCGGCCTTTTCCCTTCCTGTCATCCAGGCTCAGGCCAGGAGGACATCAGGACTTTTTCCTCCTTTTTTCCATACCTGACCGCGGCTCCTCATCCGACCTATGCAGCGTGAGCAGCACTCAGGCTGTCATATAAAAAGCTTTATGGTTTAACAGAAACAAAGTACTGATAACCTGAGGATCAGAAGACAGGAATCCTGCAGACTTCCTCCTCTGAAAGGTTGCAGGTGATGCTGAGGAGCTCTGCCAGCTGCAGACAGCGAGATGTTCACAGCCTCACAAACACATATGAACAAACCTTAACGGCCATCAGGAAGTCAGTTACCTTAACTTGAACCCTGAAACTTTTTGATCCGCAGTTTTCCTGCAGACACTGTTGGTCTGTCTGTGATCAGTGGTTTCTGACAGGTAAATGGACGGGTCGGGTCGGGTCTTGCTGATGGGCCTGAATGCGAAGAAGACTGCAGGCAGTAAGCTGTGGCTCTGAGGCTGAGTGACCGGCTTCATTCTGAGCAATTAGCATCTCTGTCACTGGCTTCCTTCATGCAGCCCAACAGCTCCTGCTTTGTTGTGACAATGGCAAAGAGGAAGAGCCAGGCCCAGCCCCGCCAGGCCTGGTCAGGCCAGGCCAAGCCAGGCCGGCGCGGGGTGCCATACTTCCTCCCATTCTTCTTCTCCTTCTCTTTGTCCTCCTCTCAAAAAGTCATGAAATGAATCCCTAATTAAGACGAAAGAAGGGCGAGCACAATTAAGCATAATGTGTGTGTGTGTGTGTGTGTGTGTGTGTGTGTGTGTGTGTGTGTGTGTGTGTGTGTGTGTGTGTGTGTGTGTGTGTGTGTGTGTGTGTGGTGGGGGGGGAGTTAGCTGGAGCACACAGATGTGTGTGTGTGTTTGGGAGGGTTGATCTAGGGTGTGTGTGTCCACAGTGGGCTGGGATTAGGCTAATTGCGCTGATGGGGTTCTTATGCTCTCATGCCTCAAGGTTGTACTGAGGAGCCTGGTTCTGGTGGTTCTGGTCACGATGCGTTAAACGTTCGGCTGTGGACCCATGAAGATTAACTGGTGTGTATGACGGTCAGGCAGCTTTTCATTCTCTCTCATGATGAGAGGCTAGAGCCAGGGGAAACCATGTGGTTGTAGATCCTAAGGACTTTGATCGCAGAATCAGTCCCTGACCCAGCCAGGAGGAGGCCGGCGACCCATCCAAACCAGCCTTCACTCCTCCTGTGCCAGAGAAGAGGGAAGGAGCATCAGCAAGGAGCTAAGCATTCTGCTCGTGTCTGCTACAACCCCACTGATCATCTATTATAGATGCAGAGGGAGAGAGGCGCTGGAGTGGAGCCATTCCAAGGTTTCTGCGTGAACCACTAAGAAGAGAGCAGCAGCTTTGATCAGGAGGATGATGAAGCTTTTTTTTTCCTCCTGCACTGAAACATCTTTCCATGTCCCTTTTGTTAAGGATGCAAAGAGCTGCAGCTCCATGAAGGAGAAATCCCACTTCGTTCTGATCAGGGGGTGTGTGCTGCACTCCTCCATACAACCGTCCTCTTCTGCAATCGTAAAATGAATGACAAACATTTATTTAGCAAATCGATTAATCTGTCGATTATTTTTCAATTTTCTTTAACGATCAATAATCAGAGAGCAAAAGGTTCTTTAAAGAAAATTTTTAACCAAATTAAACCAGGTGAAAGAAAAACATATTCTCTAGAGGAGTAATAAATATAAATAAAGCAGAATGACGTGATTTTTTTTTTATCTTAAATGCAAAATGCTTACATATTTTTTCAAAATTTTTCTATAATTGCTGCTCAAGGTTGGTTGCTCTACCAGCTAAAGACACATTTTAAAGTCTCTATACTCCACTTAATGATTTATCGATTAGTAAATTAGTTGACAGTTATTTCTATAATCACTATTAATTGTTTCAGCCCTACATTTATTCACAGGATAAAGGACGGGATTATTGTTATGTCTCTGTCAGGGTTGGAAGTTTCTTCTGGATGGCTTTTTTTCCCCGGGATTTTTCCAATTTGTTTTTTCCCTGCTGGAAGAAACAGTTTCTTCAATTTTCTCTTTAATTTATTTCTATAGCTCCAATTCACATCAGGTCACTTTCCAGTTCACCAGATCATCCAGTCAGATTGATTCAAAGTTTTCTATCTAAGGAAAACCAGCTGATTGCATCGACTCAGTGACTCTTCAGCAATCCCTCACACTAAGCATGCTTGTAGCGACAGTGGAGAGGAAAAACTCCCTTTGAACAGGTAGAAACCTCCAGCAGAACCAGGCTTAGTGTGAGCGGCCATCTGCTGAGGCTGATTGGGTCTCATTTTCCATCTTCCAGTGTCTTCTGGAAAAACTTGGAAGTTCAACATTAGTGGAATGTTTTATTTCTTCTGTTGAATATTCTGCCTTAAGCAGGCCCAGATCCAGCAATATTCCTGGGGTGGCGTTCAATATCTATAAAGCAGGGAGGTTTGAGGGCATGAATAACAGAAGACCTGAAAGAAAAGAAAGACAGCTGGTCGAATCTGAGAATACAAGAAAGGCTAATAGTAAATGATCACTTCTGTATTAATATGTCTAATTCCCTTATGGGTTTTCTCAGGTGGGTTTTCCCTAAGGGTGTTTGTTACTTTGCAAGTTTTGCGACCATTTGTTATTTATTCATCTAGATTTGTATTACATAAATGTATTAAATTATATAAATACCTAATTTGTATCACTTTGTCTTTTCTTATAAAGATTTCTCCTCATGTAGCTTTCAGGATAAAGTGAGATGACTTTTCAATTGACCCGTCCCAGTTTCTTCCAGAAGAAATGGAAAAAATACCCTTTCTTTTAGTTTTTTTCATGAAAATGAACGTAACTCTGCTATTAAGAGCTGATTTCTGTTTCCTTCTGGTTTCAGGCTATCTGCTGCACCTTGGTGAACTGTAACTGTGACAGCTTTAAGCCCGGGAAATTGAAGAGGAGACAGTGTGAGAGCTGCAAGCATGGCTGGGTGGCCCACGGTGAGCGAGGAAACATCCACAGCTTCAGGAACGCTCAAACCGTCTCCTCTGGAGGAGTCTAAGAACTCAGACTCACTGGTTCTGTCAGATGATCATGGCCCGACTAATCCTGGAAGGACCATCATCCAGAACTAGAACGTTCCAGAGTTTCTACAAAAACCTTTTCTGCACATGAGAATAATTTCTGTATTTGTAGATCAAACATTACTTGGAGTTATGGAAATATGCAGAAATATGTCTGAATTTTCATTAAGCAGCAAAGTATTTTTAGAGATTTCTCTTTAATCTAAACCCCCCCATCCCCCGCCCCTGTATTCCAATCAGTTTATTTTCATATGGATCTATATTTTAGCAATATCCCAAGGTACTAACTCACTCCCTGAACCATTTCCCAACACCTACGATCGTTTTCCTCCTATTTTATTAACCATTTTTTTGTAAAACTCTTCCTTTATATCTAATCCAGAACAATGTGGTCCATTTGTTTTAGCACTCAGCAAGCTGAAGGTACACCACATGTTCCAGAGCAGCCAGGTGGAGATTGTGCACTCCAATGTGGTGTTCGATATTTGCAGCCTGATGCTGTACGGCACCCAAGCCATCCCCATCCGGCTCAAGATCCTCCTGGACCGTCTTTTCTCTGTCCTGAAACAGGAGGAGGTCATCCAGATCCTCAACGCACTGGACTGGACCCTGCAGGACTACATCAGAGGATATGTGCTCCAGGTGAGCGTGGTGAAATGCCTCCCTCCTCTGATCAAATGGGTCAACTCTAAAGAAATGTGGAAGCCAGTTCTGATTGTAGACGAGTCATACAAAATCCTCTTCGTGCAGCAGAAGCAGGAAGTAGTTCTGCACTATGCGTCCTGCAGCTAGGTTTTGCAAGGTACAACTTGTCTGACTCCACCATGTGGCCCTGCTTGCAGTGAGACAGAACCGCTCAATCAACCAGAATAGCTTTGAGTTCAGAGCAGAAGAAAATTTGCGTTGCCTTGAGGCGGAAGAAGGCCAGACTCCTACTTCAGTTTCTGCAGGGCAGAGTAGGTTGGAACCAGGATAAGCTGGTGTTTTGTGTTGGGCATTAAACAACATTGGTGGAAAGTAACAAAGTATATTTACTTGATTACTGTACTTAAGTACTTTTTCTGAGTTCCACACACACTGGAAAAAGTCTAACCTTGGTAAAATAAAAAGAAATAATGTCAAGATATCACATCTATAATATTTGACTTCCCAGAATCTGATGATTATTTTATGTTCATGTAAACAATAATTCTGCACTTGTTGTGCAAAATGATATCCTGCAGATAACGAATAAAAGAATAACTAGAACTGGAGTTATAGTTAATTATTTAACTTATTCAAAATCGGAGGAGAAATCAGGTTAGGGTTCTTAGTTGAATAATTGTAGCTTAAATTTTCATTCTTACCTGGGTTTATGGCTTTCACCTCTGGATGGTTCCTGGACCGGCTGTTAAAATCCAGTTATCCAGACCAATCTATTGACCCAGGCTAGGTTATCAGCAGAGCTATTAATTATCAATCAAAGAACATTTTTATCTCTGTTTATTCACACTGTTACCAAAGGAGGGTGGATCTGGCCTGAGTGATAAACCATCCGCTATATGGATTACAAGACCTCTACAAGTTAAATAATGATGTCTTTATTCTAATAATTCAGGATTACAAAAATCTCACATCTATGTAAAACACTACACGTTATTAGAAAATAAACACGAGGTAGACTAATTGACTAAATGGGGGACGCACGGTCCGGCTTCAGCTCTACCCGGGTCCGTCTTCACCAAGGGTCCTTTCTCGGAAAAGTTTTAAGTCAGTTTGATGCTACAGCAGGGGGCTTGATGGGCTTTGGTGGAGGAAGGTTTACTTACGGAGACTATCAGGCAGAGGCGTCCCCCTGCCGATAGGCCGTGATGTTTGTAGGGAGGTCCTCACAAAGGGGGGAAACTCAGCTCAGCGTTCAGCTCCGGAGATTTCTGTCTCCCCAGTTCACTATGCACGATGGGACACTGCGATCCGTGACTTTTGACGTAGGTAAAATGAACGCTACTTCCAGTTAGCTTTCTTTTAGCATTTCACTTGAAAAAGGGCCTCTCCTTACAGGCGATGAAACCCAGGGGAAGAGAGAGATTGAGCTCGCGCTCTGAGTTTTAAACCATGAATGATGAAGGGGTATTTCCTGTTGAAGTATCAGCCTCCTCAATCACCTTCATCGAATTGATTTGGGCTCCATTGTGGCATTATATCCCAACACACTTGACGCAACTTATAATTTTTGTCCTGTTCCAAATGATTTTCAGAACCTTTCAGTTGATGAACCAAACTATTATATTGATATTGAACCAACCTAATGTACTTACCAGTGACGGCCGGGTATCCAGGATTTAACTCCAACTAAACTCCACACTGAACCTTCAAGCAATGTTTGTTTAGCTCTGGATGTAGCCCGGTGGAACGAGCGACGGCTTTTGTCTAGCTAACGTTAGCGATTCATTGTCATAACGTTATCGGGTAAATGCGTAAACCCTCTTAGACGTCAGCTAGCTAATATTAACTACTTACCTAGCCAGGTATAACATTGATTATATGCAAATACTTTTCCTAATTGCGTTTATTTATGGGCAAAATCCACCCAGGATGTAGAGACGACGAAAATGGCGCTCTCTCACGGTCTGGGACTTGGATTTTATCACGTGATCTGACTGCAGCGTGCAAAGCACAATTCACATTTGACTCAAACAAAAGAAATTACCTGCAGGTCATGAATAAATATATATTGAGAGAAATCCAAAAACTTTGTTTTGGGTTCTTTGTACTTCTATTTAGTTCAGGTTAAATCAAACTTTACGTCTCAAAATCCAAAAAGAATGAGTTACACAATAAAATCAATAATTTTATCGCATTTACAGTGACAATCATTAGTTTGAATGAACCGCTACATGTTTCAGTGCAGTGAGAAACTCAGAGCACTGTCCTCTTTTATTTTGGTAAAATATTTGGCAAATTTAGGTAATTTTTATTAAAATAAGAAATAATAATATAATATCTGTCCTTATTTTTTGTGGCATTTTTTTGCTGAAGTTCTTTCCAGGTGGTGTAGAATCTATGGCACGTGGTTCTAGGCATCAGTACATCAGGTGGTTTCTGAAAATAACAGGTTCTTTAAAATTACTCTGAAAATTAGACAGAAATGTACTGATATCAGAAAATGTCATTTGTATTTTGGAATACTTAGATACTTTAAAATGCATGTACTTTTGAATACTTTAACTTGAGTAGTCTTTGACCGAGTAAGTTTTACTTGTTGTTGAATACATTTTGACTATGAGTATTAATAATTTCACTGAAGTAATACTGGTGAGTACTTTGTGCACCACTGCTAAACACAAACCAGTGCTGGGGTATCAGAACGCGCTCTTCTAGATACTGTGGGATGGCCCAAAGGGATATATAATGAATGGTCTTCATGTCACCAATCGTTGTGGTTAAATTAGGTCAGTCACAAGAATGGTTTTATTGAGCCATTTATATAAGCAAAATCTGAAAACCTTAACTCTTCCTGACTGATTGTCAAAATATATGCCTAGATATATTTGAGGGATATCATATGAATCATTTGATCAAAGTTTTATTTATTTTTTCTTTAAAGGAAGGAAGGAAAGCCTTTGGAGATGAAATGTTCCCAGTTTACTGGCGTATTCCAATTTACTGGGAACTTGGTTCAGACCAGTCTCCAGGCGCGGCTCATAGATTTGTAAATATCATGTCTTTTGCTCAGGAATCTGACTGAAGCTGATGCCAAGATGACTGAGCGCCAGACTACAGGCTCACTGACAGCACAAGATCTCATTTCAATTTGTGCATCATCAAAAATTCAAATTGGGATGCATTTGATTTAAGTTAGTGGATTTAGGAGCAAGAGCAGAGTCCGAATCCTCGACAGACACCCAACGAATGCTTTGTGATAAAATATTCATGGTGGTTACGGCATGGAGCCGCTCTTCCATTTCAAAGGCCCTCAAAGTCAGATGTGATTAGAGCTGGCCGGAGACCTGCTGGATCAGGGAGGCTCTGTCTGATGCAGGGCGTGTGTGTGACGGATGTTATAAACATCTTTATTTTCGCATAGAATTTCAATTGTGTGTGGGTTCTTGTTTTTCATATATTATTTCTGGAAAAATAGCATGTTGCGGGGACTGACTGGCCCTGTTGGGGCCCCGAAGCCTGGACATCACGAGGTATTGCTGTTTTGGGGTCGGGTCACGTTTAGGACTAAAATGTGACCTGAGTTTAGGATTGAGTAGAGTGGCGGCTGGTGGAGTCTTCTCCAGGGGAGACTATAAATTCAAAATAGATGTATACCAAAAACTAATCAAATGTATACGAAGTTATCACAACAATATATTTACATGAATGTCAACAACACAATCCAACATTTTAAACTGTTCTGCAAAGTGCTTTAAATCAGTCCTAGCTGTCTTTATCCATGCTGGGTCAGATTATAAAGTTTGAAAAAAGAGGCAGGGAAAGCAGAATACAGCGTTAGCCTTGCTGCATGCAGTTAGCCAAGCCTTATTGTTAAATAATTCTATAAACCTGTCAATCAGCCGCACTTTCTAACAGACGACAGTGACGTCAGCGCTGTGGAGGGAGGTGGTGTGAAAATAAAGGTCCTCTCAGCCCTGGCAGCAGGAGAGCTGCGCCCCAAGATTCTCCGATCTTTGGCATCGAAGAGGAGCTGCTGTGCATGGACAACTTTTAACCAGTCTATGGGCAAAGACTTTTGCGCCCCAAGGCAGAAATTGATTGATTTATTGACTTTATTGATCTAATAGTGGAGAAATGTACCCATTACATCAGCTCAAACAGTGAAAAAGAAGGAGAATGTGCCAAAAGAAGAAGAGGTGTATGGGAGTATATACATTTTATACAGTGCATCCATATATATATATATATATATATATATATATATATATATATATATATATATATATATATATATATATATATATATATATATATATATATATATATATATAAATATATATAAAAAAAAAAAAAAAATATATATATATATATATATATATATATATATATATATATATATATATATATATATATATATATATATAAATATATATATATATATATATATATATATATATATATATATATATATATATATATATATATATATATATATATATATGTGACAGCTGAAGTCTTTTTTTTTTCTTTTTTTAAAGCAGGACTATTTTACAAGGTTATTGCATAGGGTATTTGCATGGGTATTTATCTTGCAAATCTAAAGAATGTATTAACATATTTCAAAACATTTAATTAAATTACTAATATATTTTTTTTGTCTTACTTAAGGTCATTGGGTGAGTGGGGCGAGGCCCTTGCGCCCTTATTGGCCAGCCGCCACTGGTGCGAACCTGTAACGGTCAGGGTCACAATCAGGCCAATTAGACATTAATGAATGGAAGTCAATAAAAAGCCCCAGAAAGATAGAGACATGTGTGTGTGCATAAACATGGCCCAAAGATGTAGGGTGTAATTGTGTGTGTTCTTCATAGATACAAGGCAGAGCGATATGAATAATTAAATGAAGATAAATGACCTGAACCACTGCGTCTGTGTAATGAGGGTCCTCTCAGGGCTCTACTCTGCTCACTCGGATTAGTAATTATTCCGAGTACTTTATCCTTTCTGCCAATCTCTTTCATAAGGTGTGTCATATCGGCTGCTCTGTGAGCATGTATCAGTGCCTCAACATACAGTTTTAATGCTGCTGATGAAATTCTTCTTTGACTTTCTTCTTCAACAATCTATGCAATGATATCCTCTACAGTCATTTGCTGCATCTTGTCAATCTTATTTTGCTTGGTCTGCAGGATGTCGCTGGAAAGGTGTTGGATCGGTGGGCCATCATGACCTTTGAGGAGGAGATTGCAACACTGCAGCAGTTTCTGCGTTTTGGTGAAACCAAATCAATCGTTGAGCTCATGGCCTTACAGGACAAGGAGGGGCAGGCGGTGTTGGTTCCCAGCACCCGGACAAACTCGGACATCCGCACCTTCATCGAGCGAAACACTCCTCGCTCCACTGCCAACATCTCCACAGCCAAGGTTGAAAAGATTAGCGGCAACAGCATTCATCACTTTGAGAACTTCATCAACAGCATGGCCTTCATGCTTCCATTCCAGCTGTTGGGCTCTGTTCCTGCGCCATTTTTAGGCTCACCACCAGGGGCGATGCACCATCAGAACCAGCAGCCATGCGGTGCTTCAATTGAGCAGCACACCCAAAGGAAAGATGAAGCGAGGGACAATCTTTGTAGGGACAACCCCCTCTACCTTTCAAATCCTTCAGAGAGCAGCCTGCTTGGCTCCAACTCTGTCTCATACACATCTGATTTGGTTCAGGGAGGAGAAAGAACAATGGACACACACACCACTACCACCAAGGTTGAAGCTGAGGATTTCTCCACCAGTGACAACTACTCAGATGGATCCTCCACACCATGCACACCCTCTATAACGTCTGATGTCACACAGATGTCCCCAGAGGCGAAGCTGCGCTGCCTGGATAGGAACAGAGGCAGCTCTGGAGGCATCTCAGGGGGCGGAGCCTCTCTGAAGAAGGGCCGTGTGTTTTGCAACGCTTGTGAGAAAACATTTTATGACAAAGGTACGCTGAAAATCCATTACAATGCTGTTCATTTGAAGATTAAACACAAGTGTACCATTGAGGGCTGCAACATGGTGTTCAGCTCGCTGCGCAGTCGCAACAGACACAGCGCCAACCCAAACCCCCGGCTACACATGCCCATGAACCGAAACAACAGAGACAAAGACTCACGGGGAAACTTGTCGGCAGATGAAGGTTCACAAGGAGAAAAGAGAGCTGAATTTAGCAATAGGATTTCAATCTCCTCCTCAGAAAGCCATAAGTCAGCACCCAGCTACATGGTGAGCCATGTAGACACTGCTACAAAGCTTCACAGCAGTTCTTTCTCCAGCATGGGCCAGACCGGCATCCTTTTCCCAAACCTGAAAACAGTACAGCCTGTCTTGCCTTTCTACCGAAGCCTGGTAACACCAGCAGAACTTGCCAACACCCCAGGGACTCTACCTTCTCTTCCCATTTTATCCTCTTCTGTACCTGTTAAACCCATCACAGCACCTGAAGCCTGTATAACGGACCCAATACCAAAGAAAAAATCACGCAAGTCAAGTATGCCGATAAAAATAGAGAAGGAGATGATAGAGCAAGATGAGCATATTGAAGAGGGAAGCTGCAGTGAGGAGGAGGTTTCTTTGCAGTGTAGGGACAAAGATGACTGTGACAGCAACCAAGAGGAACAGTATATGTTTAATAAAAAACAGGAGAAGCCGACTGAGGCAGTAAATGATAATACAGACAAAGAAAAGGAAAGAGATGGTAGTACTCAGAGAGACCAAACCTTAGCTAGAAACTCAGTTGAAATGGACAATAAACATGACTCCACTGGGCAAAATGAAACAATCATCACAGTTTCACCATCTTCTTTAGAAATGAGACTCCCGGGTAGCCACAAAAACTCAGCTGATAAAGAATCCCTCCGCAGTGAAGAAAGAGCTGACTCAGAACATGGAGACCCATTACACACACATGACAGTGTCGCAGAGCAGCAATGGGATGAAGAAAGGCACCAGGTAACTAATGGCGGCAGTCTCCTGTTAGACGAGAAAGGAGACCTTGATAGGTGCTCAGAAGATCATGGGGTCTCAGGGTTGTCTCACCTAGACCCTGATGCTAACCTTCAACACCACTGTGAGATCTGCAGTAAAACCTTTAAGAATCCGTACAGTGTCAAGATCCACTACCAAAACATCCACTTGAAGGAGATGCACATGTGCGTGGTGGAGGGCTGCAATGCTGCCTTCCCATCCCGCAGGAGCCGAGACAGGTGAGGTGACCAAAAGGTTCGTTGATGTTCTAAGTGAAGATGTCTAATGGGTTCGGTTCATCCCTGTCCACTGTGTATTGAATTGATATCATTGGCCTCTGTGGTCTGACAGGAAGTGGAAATATGCTGGATCTGCTCTAAAAGAACAAGACGATAAGTCTTTTAAAGCCGACATGATTTACATCAAAACGTCTACATTTGGTTGAAAAGTGAAAGGTGAAAAGAATTTTCAGATTGTTAAAAGGACGACGAAAACCCAGTTTTCAACATCTTTTATTGGACTAAAGTGGAATGGCCGACCAAACGCAGCCCAATTTGTCAAGACCGACCAGATTTATCCTAAAATCCAACGTCTAAATGATGTCTGGTGTTACTGGGGGGGGGGGGGGGGGGGGAGGGGGCGGGAGCTAAAAAGGAATGGTTCTGAAAGAGCCACCATGATGTTTCAACAATCAGCCAATAAATCTGACATAAATTCATGCTAAGCTATGTAAATGTGCTAAAATAAACTCATGAGGCTAAAAGCTTGAACTTTCAGAGGCTTATGCTTGTTTCTGATAAGTGAGGCCAAAAAAACACTTTACCTCTAGGGGCAGTAGACCAAAGAGGTTCTCCGTGATAAAGAGGGCAACATCAACAGGGACCCCATTTTTAACGACACCTACATACCAAATGGTCCTTTACTTCTCCAATGTTTACCAGAGGCTGGTCTCCACAACCTTAGAGAAAAACAGCTTTCATTTAGTTTAACAGCTGGTCTTACCAACTGAGACCGGTGAGATAGATTTATCCCACTTAGACCATGAGAGTCTAGCTGCATACCTGCACTTTCAGGACCCGTCGTTGCAGAACTGCACGGTCAGGTGCCGCACTGTCACAACCGGAAATTCATTCAAAGCCTTTCAAAATAAAAGAATTACTGAATACCTCAATACATGACCAGAAAAGACAATAACTTCTTTTGTTTTCCCAAAACACCGGAGAAAACAGTAGACACAAAACAAACTTTCAAATATATATTTATTTCATTTTCTTGGAAATGTTTTTATTGTCCAAACAGCAGATTTCATGCAGTTGAACTTTTGGCAAAGTTCCAGCGGGAGTCTCATTGAAATGTGGGTCTGTAAGAGACAGATAATTTAATAAGTAAAAGAAAAACACCCAGAAGTAATGATAAAACAAGCCTTTCTTGGTCTTTAAGAAGGGAAAAGTAAGGAAAAGGCATATTTAAGTGAGCATTTACCTCGCAAAAAAGTATATCTTCTTCCAGTTAAATATGGCAGTACCCATGTGCTACGTGCTATTCCTGAATGCTTCAATTTTTTTAATTGAATCAACTTCCGGTCCTGACACTGCAAGAGACCACATTGTGCAAGTCTGCAGCCAGACCCGTCTCACGTTGACTGATGCTATCAAAGCTCAGTTTTCATTTAGAGCAGGGGTGTCAAAGTGGTTCCAGAAAGGGCCGTGTGGCTGCAGGTTTTCTTTCCAGCCAAGCAATAGCACACCAGACTCCAGTCATCTAGTCAAAGGAGTCCAATCTGAACATGATGACTTGATGAGATGAATGGAGTCTGGTGTGCTATTGCTTGGTTGGAAACCTGCAGCCACACGGCCCTTTCTGGAACCACTTTGACACCGTTTGATTTAGAGGATTTTCTGCTTTCAGCTGATATAAAAGATTGCATTTAAGATGAGAAGACAACATTAAACCAATAACATTTTATACAGGGATGTACTCTATGAACTAGAAGTAGCTGGGGAGGGGGGGGGGGGGGGGGTACATTATACAACAGCAGCAGGTCAGTCCATTCTCAGTGTAGAGATCAGTGATGTAAAAGTCCACCTGATAAAAAGTGATAAAAATACAAAGAAAACGTTCTTCCAAAAGGCCTTGGGCTTATTTCAAATAGAAACGGTTACAGAAACAGAAGGGAAAGCAAGAAAAAAAAAAGAAGAAATAGTGAATATTGGTGGATGTGTTGGAAAATTCAAATAGAGAAATAATTGTAGGAGAGAAAGAAGGATATTCCATCTGTAGAACAGCTGAAAATGCTGGATTAATAACCTACAAAATTTAATTAATATTGATGATAGAAGATATTTTAACTCTGAAAAAGGAACCTCACCAGGATGCTAATTCTAATTTAACAAACCATGATCATAAAGTCTCCCTTTGATAAAATAAAATGGTGTAATACAGTTAACTGGTAACCAGTTCAGTCTTCCACAGCATCCAGTCTTTGTTTAATGACAGCCAAGTCTACGAAGGACACAGGATTATTAATTACACATAGAAGCAGTTCTGATCAAATCTGTGGTCTGGAGGTAGATTTTTTTTTTTAGATATCAGGGACCGAAAGCAATGAACTGGACACTTATAATATTTACGGTATAGATATAAATATAAATAGATATAAAAAGATCTAGTTGTACGTACTCTTCATTGTTAGCAGCTGTGGTTTATTGCGATGGTATGATGGTAAACCATAAAGCACTGTTAGATAATCCTGATAAAGATGTCTGCTCCGTTCAGGGGTTCAATCTAAAAATCTGCACAGTAGTTTTGGGCCTAGCTTGATGACCGTCCATTCATTCAGATTAAAGCATTAGTGGTTAGAAAAATCCTGGATCTAATAAGCTTCTGGGACAAAGATGAAACCATCTAATCTTTAATCTTTTCTGTCTCTTCACCTACAGACACAGCGCCAATTTGAACCTGCATCACAAGCTGCTGACCAAAGACTCACTGAGACCAGCCACCCCCCCCTGCTCGCCATCATCCCACTGCAGAGACCCTGAGGGCCTGGAGCCGTGCCACAACCAGCAGGACAAGGACCTGCTGCACCAAGACCCAATTAGTCAGACCTCCGTCATCTTCCGAGGACACAGCCGCATGGGGCTGGTGTTTCCTATGAGCAAGGCACCTGCTGCCCTCAGCAGCACGGAGACTTTATCCACAGCAGAGATGGAGGGGTTAGGGGGAGACTACGGAGGTGGAGATGGGAATGAAGGGGCAGTCCTCGACCTGAGCACCTCCGCTCTACCTCAGTCGTCCTGGGACTCAGACGGAGCTGAGAGTGATGAACGGGAGGCGGGTGAAGAAGATGAGGAGGTCCTCCCCACAGAGGAAAGCGATGAAAGCTGCGATGGGACGGGTTCTGGGAGGCCAGAGACCGAGGAGCTGGCCCCCGGCGGACACAGGAACCAAGGCTGTAGCAGGAGCGCACAGAACCGCCTCCAGGGGGCGGGCTCTCCCATAACATGCCACATCTGCCGAAAGGTGTACAGCAACAAAGGGACGTTCAGAGCTCATTACAAGACCGTCCATCTACGACTTTTGCACAAGTGTAAGGTCCCTGGCTGTGAGACGTCCTTCTCTTCTGTGCGCAGCAGGAACAGACACAGTCAGAACCCCAACCTGCACAAGAACCTGTGTGTTGGCTCAGGAACAGCCTCCCCGCACGAGTAAACTGGCAGCAAACTGGGAATGTTTCTCCTCATTTTATGGCGAGGGGATGGAGGGAAGGCTCCCCCATTAGCACTTTTTAAATTAACAAAATATGAACCGTCTGTTTGGAGAAATCAGGAGAAGAGAACGGATTCAGTTAGAAGTTCCTTTAAAAATTACATTCCTGTGAGTGTTTCCTCCTAAAACCCTGAGTACAATCATTGTGCCAGACCCCTGTGTCTTTCAGGTCTCACCTCTATGTGTCGTTTCCTTCATCAGAGCTGTGTTTAAGAGGGCGTCATTGTTTAAAGGTTGTAGTGTTGTGACCATTTTTGCTGTTCGCTGATAGATCTGCGAGGTCTGTGCTCTATCCTGCCAAAATCAACCAAAGACTTCCCTCCCTTCCTTGGTGGGTGTTAAGCCCCTTCACATGGTCGGAGGGATATGCAGTATTCAGGGGCTCAACAGGGTCTTCTCAAGTAAAGTGTGGCCATCGCTGTGAGACAGCAAATCATTGAAACTAAAGGCCAGCCGGGTGGCTGAGGCTTCCACCAGCTCTCTGTTGGTCTAGTATGGGTTACGTTGGGCGGTGGGGTGATTGAGCAGATGATCCAAATGAAAAGCCAGATGAACGTACTGTGAACGGGTCAAACACTGAAAATCCAAACGGGGACCTGCAGCTGATTATCGGCCCCACAAAGACTGTAAACAAAGCCAACCGTGGAGCAATCTTTTTACAAATGGATCTTCTGTGAATAGTCGTTTGTTGTCTAAAGGAAGTCAGTAAATGTAAGATTTCATCACTGGAAGCTGAATAAAAAACATGAACACTGTGTTGTTTTGCTGCATCACACACTTTTGTATTCTGTATTTAAAATTCAAAGGGCCATTCTTCTCTTTAAAAAAATGAGAGCAAAGCTGATACTTGTTCATAGATATTTCTTTGGAATTATTGTTACCATGTTTGTTTTCATTTAAATAAAGAGCCATATGTTTGGAGGACTCCTAATCTTTTCTATCCATCAGGTGCTAATCAGCATTCCTTGACGCACCGACAAATGAACAAAACTGCATCTTGGCTCACTGAGCACCATGTTCTTCTAAATAAAGTCTGGGTCTGTGTGAACAGAACAGATGTGGTCTTGCTTTATGAAGCTGACTAGTCAGTCACTTCATTTGGATGGGATTAAATTTATCTCAGATAATAAAGTGAAAACTCTTGGTGTGATTTTTGATCAGGACCTGTCATTTAAAACCCATATGACAGAGGTTTCTAGAATTTCCTTCTTTTATCTGCGAAATACTGCAAAAAATTTGAAATAGAATATTAATAGTAATAATAATACATTTTATGTGTAATACACTTTACATTTTAAATAAAATTCAAATTGCTACAGGTAAAATCATCATAGAAGGGTAAAATCAGAATAGAATTCAATTTCATTGTTAATAGCCAGTCATAAGTACAAACCAACGAAATGCACTCTCTGCATTTAACCCATCCCCTTGGAGAGCTGTGGGCTGCCTTTGTGTGGCGCCCGGGGAGTAGTGTGGGGGTTAAGGGTCCTGTTCAGGGTTGATGCTGATAAACTACAGTAGTCCATGCACTTGTTATTTCACGGCTTGACTATTGTAATTCTTTACTATCAGGAAACTACCTTGTACTGCAGCACCTCCTAGAGAACAAGTTATTTGTTAAGCCAGAGAAATGTGTATTCCAGCAGCCATCAGTCAGTTTCCTAGGTTACATTGTTCCCAAGGGTCAATTTCAGCCAGACCCAGACAAGATAAGAGCTGTGGCAGATTGGCCTGCCCCCACCTCACGCAAACAACTGCAGTGCTTCCTTGGGTTTGCCAACTTCTATCACAGGTTCATTCGGGACTATAGCAAAGAAGCTACCCCTCTTACCAAACTCACCTCCCCTAAAATTCCATTCTCATGGCCAGCTGAGGCCGAGCATGCCTTTCAGAGACTGAAGTACCTGTTTACCTCTGGTCCTGTGCTCCTCCACCCTGGCTCTTCTAGACAGTTTGTGCTATAGGTGGATGCGTCTGAGTCGGGAGTGGGTGCCGTCCTATCTCAGTGCCATCCAGAGACTCACAAGCTTCACCCCTGTGCCTTCTTCTCCAAGCGACTATCTGCAGCAGAACAGAACTATGAGGTTGGGAATCGTGAGCTGTTGGCTATAGTGCTAGTCTTATAGGAGTGGAGACACTGGTTGGAAGGATCCAAACACCCATTCTTCATCTGGACAGATCATACAAATCTGGCTTATCTTCATTCTGCAAAACATCTAAATTCACGGCAGGCTCACTGGTCCATGTTCCTTAGTTGCTTCAACTTCACACTCTCATACCGCCCAGGCTCCCGCAACACCAAGGCTGATGTTCTCTCACGTCAGTTTTCCCAAGATTCAGCTTCTTCTGAGCCTGTGCCAATTCTGCCGCCCTCCTGTTTTGTGGGACCAGCACCATGGGAGATCGAGTCCATAGTTCCGGCAACTCAACAAACCTCGCCTGATCCTGGTAGAGGCCCAGCTAATCGCCTGTTTGTCCCTGAAACGGTTCACAGTGGGGACATACCTTCACACTCACCTGCCATCCTGGTTTTCGACGTACCCTTCTTTTCCTCCAGCAGAGTTTCTGGTGGCCTGGCATGACTCGGGACACAAGAGAGTTTGTGGTGGCCTGTACCGTCTGCGCCCGTAGTAAGGCTTCTCACGCTCCACCTGCTGGTTTTCTACAGCCTCTCCCTGTACCCGGCCACCCATGGTCACACATAGCTGTGGATTTCATCACTGGTCTACCACCTTCTAGAGGTTACACTGTCATCCTCACAATTGTTGACCGTTTCTCAAACTCTGTTCATTTTGTCCCTCTCCCCAAGTTACCCACTGCCCTTGAGACAGCAGACTTCCTGGTTTCACATGTTTTTAGGATTCATTGGATTCCTGTGGATATAGTTTCTGAGCGAGGCTCCCAGTTTTCCTCTCAAGTGTGGCCACAAGTTTGTTGTCTGGGTACCACACACAATCCAACGGCCAGACAGAGCGGGCTAATCAGGATTTAGGGGCAGCCCTCCAGTGTGTCTCAGCCAGGCATCCCTCCTCATGGAGCGTTCAGCTGCCCTGGATTGAATATGCCCACAACTCCCTAGTCAGCTCCCCCATGTACCAACCTGGTCAAATAGGTGTGGTTGTCTACACGGGACCTCCCCCTACAGGTGGAGTCATGGAAGCTCGCCCCCATTACATTGGCCCGTTTGAGGTGAAAAAGTAATCAATCCATCTGCTGTTAGATTGAAATTGCATGGTTTCCAGTATCTCGTGGACTGGGAGGGGTACGGTCGGAGGAGTGATCTTGGATTTCCCGTCGGCTCATTATCAGTCAGCAGTTGTTGGATGACTTCTACCGGTAGTTTCCTGACAAGCCTGGAAATACGCTTTTAGAAATTCTAGGATCCACTAGTAAACCTGCAGATTGAGAGTGAAGTGCTCTGTTAGGAACATAAGGAACAATCAGATCTCTGATATCAGATGGAGCTTGGCCATTTAAGGCTTTATATGTGAGAAGGAGGATTTTAAGTTCTATTCTGGATTTAACAGGAAGCCAATGAAAAGAAGCCAGGATAGGAGAGATATGATCTCTCTTTTTCATTTTCATCAGAACTCTGGTTGTAGCATTTTGGATCAGCTGAAGGCTTTTAACTACAGTTTGTGGACTTCCTGATAGTAATGAATGGTAAAGAATATCAAAATATATCCATCTCCCCCTAGTGTTCTGGAGCACTTCTACCTTTAAGAGGTAGCTTGCAGCTTTTTTTTTTTTTTTACTTTTGCTTCTTGCAGCATTTCTCTTGTGTGTTTTTTTAGCATGTTCCCATTATTCATGGGTTTGCTTTGTGTTTGTTCTTTGTTCTTTGTCCTTTCTCTTTATTTTCTGTGATTTCAGCCTTTCTCTTTTTCTTTATGGTGTTTGCATTTTTGTCTCATTTGCTTATTTGCAGCTAGTTTGTGTTGTTAAAGAGTGTTTACACTCCTTGGCCACAATACCTATGATACGAACATGCATATAATTTTCATTGCTTGATTTTATTTCTTTTTCCAGAATAGTAATATGCAGAAAGTAAGGGTCTGATTCTTTTTATTGGACAATAAGAGAGAAACACTCAGTTCCCTGTTAGCAAAGATTCAAACCAGGATTGCTGAAAAATGGCACACTTAATATGACCAAAAAAAGAAAAAAAGCCTCTTACACTGTATGAAGAGGTGAATTAATCACAGCAGTACTGTCAGGCGAGGTTAAAGTGCATGGATGCAAATGGACCAGCAACAGTGAGAGTATTCGCGGGCCCACACTGAAAAGCGGGGAGGACAACTCTGTTACACAACATTCCTGAGTAGCGCACCATTATACAGAGCTGAAAGCCTTGCATAACTCAACAATTCAACCTACCTATCACATTTACTGTACATTAGTCCGGCTGCACAACTGTTCTTTAACACTTGAAAACAAAACAAAAAAGCTGTTCTGACAAGTGGCAGAAATCTAGTAGCACTCAGAGACAGCACTGCATGTTATTTTAGTCCCCCCATTTTCTGCATGTAGGCGACATTATTCAACATGATCTCTACAGGTGCAGCACCACTTCCTTCTCATTTCTCTCTGGAAGCACACTTTCACTCACTTTCAGAAGCTGTTTCCAGGAGGAGATGAAAGCTTCATTACTTCTTTCCATCAGAAGTTCACAGTTGAATGCAGGCAGTCCGATGGTAGACTGGTGATCCGTCCGCAGCCTCATCCTGTGCCGGCTGGAGAAAGGAAGCCACCCTATCCATGGATAGATGAATGCCAATAGTGTTTATTAAAGCATGTGATCTCAGTTAAAGCTGCACTGGCAGAAACACATCAAGTCTTCTTCTAAAGAGTCCTGTTATCCTACCAGCCTTCCCTGCTCAGCTGTGAAGAGCTGGGTGCTGCACCCAGAATACAGCCGGCCAGGCTAGGACAAAGGAGCAAAGTTTATTTTTGGGTTAACAGGCAGACAAGGAAGGAAGGCGTCTCTGGAAGCAGGGGCAGTTTGATGTGGGAGGCAAGCTCTCTGCAGCAGCTGGAGAAGAGGGAGGTGGGTGGTGTAGCTTGGTAGATGGACACTGATTTGGAGCTGGATTCTGGGTAGACAGAGCACAGGTAAGATTAATATTTTCAATTTCAAAAGCTGAAGAAATAATTTCTACAAGGGAGAGAAGTTGTCACATCTACCAACTAATGGTGACCATCAGAAAGTGAGAACACAGGAAGCCAGACTTTAAATACTGCTCCACATGAAGATCAGTCTCAGCTGTGTGCAGCCAGCTCCTCCCAGGCCACACCTATCAGAGAGAGAGAGAGCACAACGCCCAAAAAGGCTCAGACGGCACATCAGTTCTGCTTCGTATTGTTTTTGCTGCCTGCCAGGTGCTGATGGGTGAAGCCTGGAGTTCCTGACAAGCCGTCATAGGAACTCTGAACCTCTATCCTCTTAGTTTCTGGGCTGAACCGCTCTCTGCTGCCATTCACCTATCTGGAGATGTTCTGATCCATTTCTCCGTGAAAGTACAGCAGGTTTTTACTTCCTCTGAACACATCCAGTTTATCATTGAACTGTGGTGGTCAAACCCTGGGAGTTGGCCCAGAGAACTTAGTTGTCCCTCGGTGCTCGCCTTGCTGCTCTGAGTGGGGGTGGGTCTTTGGTTCTTCACAACCACTATTGAGCATTTTTCCTTTGGATAAACTTTACATGCACAGGTGCCCTCTCACAAACAACTACAGGTGCTTGGTTCCAGGTACTTAGAGATTCACTTTCACACAGACAGCCCATATTCTTATCTTCAGCTACCACACTAAACATGTCAAATTAAATAATACTACCTATACTTCAGTGATAGTATCAAGGTGCTTATTATGCGTTGGTTATGCTGTCCTTTTTTTTACGTCTCCTTGCAGGTGATGAAGCAGACTAAAGATGATTTATCTCCCTTTTATCTCCTCTTTCTTTCATCTTTTCTCCTTTTTTCCTTTTTTTCCGTTCCTGTATACCTACATTGCAGTGTCCATATAATCTGTAAAACTCCCTGCATGAATCATAATAAAGCTATTTATATGCATAAATCAAGTGGAACATTATGGCGATAGCTGTACTGCTCCACTTGTGAAAGTAAAATCTGTTGGGCTCTTTTTGGCATCAAGACAATTATTCTTGTTGCCACATCGCCAGACTGTTAAAAAACAAACAAAAAGAAAGGAGATGAAAACAAACACCGGGTTCTGTGACAGTTGTTTCTTTCCTCTGTTGTCTTGCTCTTTAGCCAGACATGCAGTGGTGGAAGACAGAGGCCATACAGCTGCCAGGGAGGGGTTAGACTGCTGATCCGTATTTATTCACTGGATTGCCCGAAAAAATTGAAGCCACTGTCCGCCATGCAGGCACTGTCCACTCCCACAGAGATGCGCAGTAAAAATGCCTCCCTGTGCAGCATTTGGCAGCAAAAACCAGCAGTTTTCTAGCTGCAGGAAGATGTTCCACAGGTAATTTCCCAGTCAGTGGATGAACTAAGCAATAAATCCATCTATAGCTGATGTATAGTCTGTAGACTGACATTAGTCTGGTTATCTCAGACTGACTGGAAGACATTGACTGAGTTAGCCACTGACATTGGGTCTAACGTTAGATAGTAGAAGGTAGAGGAAATAGAAAGTAATTCACTGTGAAATGTCATGTAGTAATTCTTTAAGTGGATGAAGCTGTTGATACATTGATGTTTGTTATATTTCTCATTTGAAAAAGTCATGAGCTGAAATATATTGCATGTAAGATTGAGGCAAAAAAGCACTCAACATTTGACCCTTATATATATATATATATATATATATATATATATATATATATATATATATATATATATATATATATATATATATATATATATATATATATATATATATATATATATATATATATATATATATATATATATATATATATATATATATATATATATGTGTATATATATATTTCAATAAATCAATCACTGGATAGTGTATGCATGGTTTTTTGTGTGTATGTGTGTGTTTGTATGTATAGTTTTTTCAAATGATCAGATGTAATTAAAAATGGTGATAAATACATGCATATTACATTTACATCATCAATTTACTAATTCTGGAACTTCTGTACTATTCTGCTTCATTAACACTGTCATGAAATGGGACACATGTACCCAGTATTCAAGGTGAGACAGTCAGTAGGAAAGTTTAAAGTGTTTATTAAATAAAAACAAACAAAACTAATGTGGAGCTGCTAGGATCTGCGGCTCATGGATGCTGCAGGAGGGGGGGTGGGCCACCGCCCAATCTCTGACACTCTGTGGGAGAAACACAGGTAAGTGACCACGATCATCTGACAGAAGATGATAATCTCAGTGAGTCACTTACCTGGTTTAACAGTTCAGTCCATCACCCTCGAAGGGGGTGCGATCCAGCAGATGGGCTGACAGCTGACGCACCGCACGTCACCCCGAGTGACAGAGTGGCGATCCTGGACAGGGATGCAGAGCAGGCAGGAACAGACAGAACAGGCAGGATCCAGGCTTCCAGGCATCCTAGAGCTCCCAGGCAGGTTCAGTCCAGAAGTGTGACCAGGTGGCCACACACAGGAGAAGACAGGATCGGGTGCAGACAGGCAGACTCAGTGGAAGAGGGTAGCCGAGACAGGACGTGGAACCAGAACTTGAGCAGGACCTTTAAACTGGTCTCCACCTTGGAGCCAGGCTTACCGATATAAAAACTGAACCTCCCCGCGTAAAGAGCCAAAAACGCTGAGGACTCAGCAGGGGAGGAACAGTGGACGAGCAGGAGACGAGACAGACACAAAAGCCTCTTTCCTCTGGCCGCCAGGATCCAGGACATGAACCTTAGAATAAACAGAACTGAATAGACTGAACAGAAAAACACCATCTAATGATCTAGCCATGATAGCTGAAACTGTGCCCAATATAAGGACAACTGGCAGGTGGATGAGATGAGTGATGATTAGGAGCTGGAAAGAGTAAAGCAGGTGAAAGGCATGAGTAATTAAAGTCATCTACTGATGCTATGAAACAGCCAGCATGTGTCAAAGTGATCAATTTATCTTTATTTTAAAAGTCTTACGTCTCCTGAAAATGACAACATCATCATTGTTCAATGATGTAGCGCACAGATTGTTTACAGTGAGACCGCTCTAACTAGGGAGTCCCAATATGGCAGCCAGTGGCTATACTTCAACACCTTACTTCGGACGGATAATCAGCAATCCAGTGAATAAATAGAGATCAGAGAGTTAGACCAGCTTTTGTTTGCCAGTGGGAATGCGGAAAATGCCGATTGACCCACGTTGGAAAAACCTGCGTTAACGCGCTATTTTCAGTGGGAAACAGGCTAATGACAGATTCCTGGTATAAAAAAAACACATCCTTTGGTTTCTATCACTTTAGCTCAGCCGTTTTATTTAAAGCACTGAGGAATCTTTAAAGTGGATACCAACTGGTGTTTTAATGTTTCAGTAAAACAGTTCATCATACAGCCCTTATGGAACAGCATTCAGCCCTGTTCTGCATAAGCAGCGTTCGTTCCCTCTACTTACAACAATGGAAAGCAGTCAGAGTCAAAACAAATTACAGACACTTTGGTTAACAGTAACATGTTATGAATAAACCTTGAGAAAGAATCTGATTTGTTATGGGAAGAAGCTATGTCTGGTCTACAAACACCATCCTGCAGAGAATTGTGTGGCCTTGAGACAGAAACAGACTGATTGAAAACTTTTATAGTGAGTAAATAGGATAAATTAATATATAATAAAAGAGAAATCTAAATTTTGCGACAACACCCACCGCTGACCATCCTCAACTTTCATAGGCAGCCATATTTCTGGGGCTCTGAGAGCAGAACTTTGAAACCTTGGGCTGGAGATCACTGAAGGGTGGGGGATGTTACGCTGCAGAGGGAATGGATTGTCCACGGGGAACTTAAGAAGCTGAGGAACATGAGGGGTTTTTGGTGTCCAGATGGACAGCAGATGATCTTTGTTCCTCCAAACGTAACTCAGTCCCAGGGAGGAGAGAAAAGGCCAAAGGAGAGGGGTGTTCCTCCTCAGCTGAAGGTTTCCATTCAATATGTTTTCTTTTCTGTTTTTCTAGTTAGAGATGTTGTTCATCTGTTTAACTTTAAAGTGGATTTTCAGATCCAGCAACTGTGAATCTGTCTTTACTTTGTGTTCTTCATGAATCATGTTCTAAATGTTCCATGAGTTTAAGACCACAGCAGAAACAGTAAAAGTGCACTGCTGCTCCCTGTTGCGGGAAATCAAAACTTCCTTTGATTCCATTTTATTCCCCTGCACTGATCTATACCACCCTCTGCTGGCAGAAACCATTCAATGCATCCCACAAACAGACGCGTGGAGGTCAGTAAACCTTGGCCTGATGCAAAAGGATCTGGGAGAGTTGATCATGCTTCTCCCATCAGGAGGATTAAGTGAGAAGGCTTTTCTGCCATTCTTCATTCATTAGTTGATTTCTAAGAGCTCTGAACCATCCAACCAAAGCAGTAAGCAGCAGGATACAGGGAAAATTTCAAAATATATAATTACCAAACATAAAAGCAGAGCAACAAGAAAATAAGACCATTGATAAAACCTCAATTGTAAAAAAAAAAAAAAAAAGTAAATCCAAGGCTTCATTCTGCTTCATTCTATCTCTATTCTCCCACTCTGCAGAATCTGTTAGTTCAATCTCTAACGTTCTGCTCTCTCTGCTTTTTCTCATAGTAGCTTCATCTGGTCTGTTCCTGTTTGGCTGTGACTCCATCCTGGAGAGAAATATCTGTTGTGCTGCTGCCATCAACACCTTTGTTTCTAGATGTTGGAACTTGGCCTGTTTTTCAGTGTAGTCCTGTTTCTCTGACTGCGACTAACTGGATGTGCTCTCTTCATCCTCTGACATGGGAGCTGGCTCGGAGCTTGTCTGCCTGGCTGTGTGTTTCCTGGAGTTGCCTTTTGTATCTATGCTTCTTTTTCTATGTCTGCTTCTGTCTGCTTGAACCCCAGTTGGCCTCAGCAGATGGCCGCTCACACTGAGCCTGGTTCTGCTGGAGGTTTCTTCCTGTAAAGGGAGTTTTTCCTCTCCACTGTCGCTACATGCATGCTTAGTGTGAAGGATTGCATCCCAGTCAATGAGTCGATGCAATCAGCTGGTTTTCCTTAGATAGAAAACTTTGAATGAACTTGACTGCATGATCTGTTGAACTGTAAAGTTCCTAGAGATGACGTGCTGTGAATTGGCGCTATATAGAGAGACTGAATTGAACTGAATTTATCTGCTTGGCACCTTCAATCAGACATTGGACATAAAAGTAAACCCACTGTTGCATTTCACTGACAAATATGTAAATACATTGAGCCCTGCACTGAAGTAGATTTTTTTCACACACAGTTACAGCCATTTAAATTTTAAGCAGAGTCCTGTGTCCATACAAAGGCTGTCATTTTCACAGTAATGTATATTCAACATTTAATGCACACAAAATTAGAGTATACAGAGAGAGTGCTACAGCACATTTTAAAACCAGAATAGTATCTGACACTGAACATGAAAATAATTTGACTGAAGTGGAGAAAGGTGTTTCCTCACAGGATGACACTAAGTTTGAGATTGAAGAGTCATTGAAGAGGGTGACATATAAGACTTGGAAGGTCAGCTTGAACGTAACCTTGCTGGTCTGTTTTTGAAAATGCACACAATCCTGCAAATTGAATCAATTTGACTGGATGATTTGGTTGAACTGTAAAGTGCATTGAGATGACTTGTGTTGCAAATTGGCGCTATATAAATAAACTGAATTGAATTGAATATATCAGAAAGTGCCACACAAGAAGTTATTCAGCAGCTCAATATGGTCCACTACCTTTCACAGCCATTACTTCAAAATAAAGTCCAGGAGATTATGAGACAGCATTGTGGTGATGTGGATAATTCCATTGTGAGTGACATTGTAAATGTAGTTTCACAAACTAATGTCCTGCTGAAATTCACATCTGCAGGACGATCCTTATCACCAGCTGGCAGGAGAGCTTCATATTTACAACAAGAATTTCCTCTCGTTATGCCAGTTGAGATTCGTATTGACAGAGAAGGTTCTGTTGTATATGTCCCCACCCTGAAAATGTTGCAGGCTTTGTTAAGCAATAAGGATATTTTGGATAATGAAAACCAAAGCCATTTACGCAGCCCATAAATTTGAACCCAGCCATAAAGCCTAATTTAACATGTTCTTACATCTTAAAACATATTAAAAACCATAAATGTGCCTTAGTGGGAAATAAAAGATTTAGTCCTTTACTTGAACATTTTTTATTCAATATACGTGCAAACACTGCAAAAACCAAGAAGATGGCACAACACAAATGAAAACAAATCTGCATTTTTATGAAAAACAGACTTCTTTAGTGCCATATATACACTCGCCGGCCACTTTATTAGGTACGCCATGCTAGTAACGGGTTGGAACCCCCTTTTGCCTCTGAACTGCCTTAATTCTTCGTGGCATAGATTCAACAAGGTGCTGGAAGCATTCCTCAGGGAGTTTGGTCCATATTGACATGATGGCATCACACAGTTGCCACAGATTTGCCGGCTGCACATCCATGATGCGAATCTCCCGTTCCACCACATCCCAAAGATGCTCTATTGGATTGAGATCTGGTGACTGTGGAGGCCATTTGAGTACAGTGAACTCATTGTGATGATTACAGCTTTATGACATGGCGCATTATCCTGCTGAAAGTAGCCATCAGAAGTTGGGTACATTGTGGTCATAAAGGGATGGACATGGTCAGCAACAATACTCAGGTAGGCTGTGGCGTTGCAACGATGCTCAATTGGTACCAAGAGGCCCAAAGAGTGCCAAGAAAATATTCCCCACACCATGAAACCACCACCAGCAGCCTGAACCGTTGATACAAGGCAGGATGGATCCATGCTTTCATGTTGTAGACGCCAAATTCTGACCCTACCATCCGTATGTCGCAGCAGAAATCGAGACTCATCAGACCAGGCAACGTTTTTCCAATCTTCTATTGTCCAATTTCGATGAGCTTGTGCAAATTGTCGCCTCAGTTTCCTGTTCTTAGCTGAAAGGAGTGGCACCCGGTGTGGTCTTCTGCTGCTGTAGCCCATCTGCCTCAAAGTTCGACGTACTGTGCATTCAGAGATGCTCTTATGCCCACCTTGGTTGTAACGGGTGGTTATTTGAGTCACTGTTGCCCTTCTATCAGCTCGAACCAGTCTGGCCATTCTCCTCTGAGCTCTGGCATCAACAAGGCATTTCCGCCCACAGAACTGCCGCTCACTGGATGTTTTTTTCTTTTTCGGATCATTCTCTGTAAACCCTAGAGATGGTTGTGCGTGAAAATCCCAACAGATCGGCAGTTTCTGAAATACTCAGACCAGCCCTTCTGGCACCAACAATCATGCCACGTTCAAAGTCACTCAAATCACCTTTCTTCCCCATACTGATGCTTGGTTTGAACTGCCGATTGGCTGCTTAGAAATTAAGTGTTAACGAGCAGTTGGACAGGTGTACCTAATATAGTGGCCGGTGAGTGTAGCTTAAAATAACAAACCAAAAAAAGCATGCACAACAAACAAATGTGGAAATATGCGAAGCAGAGGTAGTTCGGGCACAAAGGGTCAAACTTCAGAACTTTGTTTTCAGCTACTCACGATGTATCATGCTAGTAACTGACATAGGCAGGCTAGATGGGACCGGTTAGTCTTGGGAGGGAAACTAAGATGGACTAGATAGCTGACTTACTGGCTTTGACCAGTATACTCTGCCTCCTGTGCATCATAAATCATGTTTATGACAGGGGTTGATGTTAAGGATTTTACTTTCACATTTCATTTGCCCAGAAACAATTTTTACTTGCCCAGTATAATGTTTGATGAATATAGTTCCTAATATTCATTTTTGTGTCAGGGTCCTGGTCTGATTGTTCCTGTTTTCCTTAGTTATCCATTTGTTGTCCTCTGCTGCCCTCTTGTGTCCTCCCTTGCTCTGTTTCTCTGTCCTGCCAAGCACCTGTTGCCAATTTCCTCGTCAGCTCTCTCTGTCTCTGTCCCCTTTAAAAGCCCTCCCTGTTCAGTTCCTGTTTGCTGGATCCTCGTCAAACACCCTGTCTAACTTCTGTCTGTGTACCTCGTCTCTCCCTGGCTCCTAGTTTGGATTTACCACTGATGTCTCCTTGGTTCAGGTTGGTTTGCTGTTTTCTTTTGGACTCTGTTTCCTGCTCCTGGATCTGTGAACTTTAATAAAACCACTTTAATTCACCTCTGCCTACTGGTCTCTGCGTTTGGGTCCTCCACACAAACACCGATCCTGACATTTTGTATATATATCAATGAAACATGTTTGTTTTTTAAATTTTTTTTGTAATTCAGTATTTTTTAAGTTTCCAAGGTTCCTGGTGGTGTGTATATGCATGCGTCAGATAATGAACTCAAACCTACATTACCGTGTTAACATGCTTTTCAATCCTTCCTGAACATTCTTTTTAAACTAAACTTTGCTTTAAACTGTTGTGTGCTTGGAAAATATAAATTGTAATGTTCAAAATCTAAAAACAACTTGACAGGTTAAAAACATAAGATAAATCACAAGACAGAAGTCAATGTCACAAATGAATAACTTTTATTTTAGAGTCACGGTGTCATGATGGGTTCTCTTAGAGTAAAGCCCAAGACACAAGCACGAGAATAACAGTTCAGGCAGGGGGCTGGTTCACTGGGGTCTGAGCAGGGAAAGGGAGATGGCTGGTAGCTGAGCTTCCAGCTCACTGCAGGGAAACAACAGGGGAAATCCACATGGGAACCTCTTGGGGAAACTCCACAGGGAAGTCGACAGGTATCATCCACGTAGGATTCTTGGGGTGGCTCACCAGGGCAGATTAGCTGGTTAACTCTCCTAGAGCTTTAGGCTTGAAACTGGTTCCCTGTGATGCAACTCTCCCAGAGCTGCAGGCCAGAGACAGGTTGCCAGAGAGACAGTTCTACCAGAGCTTTCACGAGGAGACAGGAGGTTAAGCTCATCCAGAGCTTTCACGAGGAGACAGGAGGTTAAGCTCATCCAGAGCTTTCACGAAGAGACAGGAGGTTAAGCTCATCCAGAGCTTTCACGAAGAGACAGGAGGTTAAGCTCATCCAGAGCTTTCACGAAGAGACAGGAGGTTAAGCTCATCCAGAGCTTTCACGAAGAGACAGGATTCCTGTGAGGCAGAAACAAGGAAGAATTAGAATCTGATCTCACACGAGAGATAACAAAGATTCATCTGTAACAGAGGCTCAGGAAGCTAACCAACTAAGATCAACACTGCGGCGTGGGATCAAGGTCAGGCAGGAGCTTATAAGGGAGAGGTCTTCTAATGAGAGGATTAGGAACAGGTGTGCAGGAAAGTTCCAGCTCCAGAAGACCCACAGCGCATCCTGCTGGAGACAGAGGGTAATCTCCAGATCCCCACAGTAACTCCAAACCTAAGGGAAAAAACAAAAAGAGCAGAAGAGGATCCTCGGCGCCCTCTGGTGGGCAAGCCTGAGGATCCCAACAGAGCCCCCCCCTCAAGGGCGGATTCCAGACGCCCCCTGAAAAAAAAAGGTCCAAAAAACAACAAAAAACAACCCACTCAGGGCGGGCGGAGGGGGCACTAGGGTGAGGAGGGCCAGACAGTGTAGGCTCAGGGGTCTCAGGACGGCACAGGGCTAACTCAGAGGTCTCTGGACGACACAGGGCTAACTCAGAGGTCTCTGGACGACACAGGGCTAACTCAGGGGTCTCTGGACGACACAGGGCTAACTCAGGGGTCTCTGGACGGCACAGGGCTAACTCAGGGGTTTCTAGCCGGCTCAGAGCGTGCTTACGGCGACGCCGTCTCTTACATCGGGGGGTCTTAGAAGTTAAACTGACGGGTTCACTGATTGGATCTGGCGATAAATAAACCGGTTGAAACGTGAGGGTACCAGAATGAATAACATGATCAGAAGCTAAGGGATCAGGCACGGGGTCAGGTTTAAAACTATCCGGGTTAATTACTAGTTCAGGATCAGAATCTGGCTGGTGTGGAACTCTGACTGATGGACGTGAAACTGGTGGACTAATTTTGAGGTTTTTAACGGATGAACTTAAATGGTGGTCAAGAACATGGGAACTAAGGGTAAACCGGCGCGGAGAGGAGTTGAAACTGGTTCGAGATGCTAGATCTAATCCTATGGCTAGTTCAATGAGGTCTTCGAGGCTAGGTGGCTCGACGTAAAAGGAAAGCTCGGTTCTGACAGATTCATTTAAAGCTACGAGGAAAGCTGACTTGAGTGCAGACTCGTTCCACCCGGAAACGGCTGCTCTACTCAGGAACTCGGAAGAAAATTCAGCTATGGACCTATTACCCTGTTTTGAATTCAGAAGGCAACTAGAAACTGAGAAACTAGAGGACTGAGTAAAGGTTTTTTCTAACTCTCGGATGAATCTTTCATATGTGCAGTTTGTTCTGGTTTTAAGCGGAAATTTGGTCTCCGCCCATTCGAGGGCTTCACCAGACAGAAAGGAAATAATAAAGGCTAACCTATCCTTATCAGAACGAAAATTAGAAGCGTGAAAACTAAAAAATAACAGACACGGAAATAAAAATCCCTTGAGCTTACTTGGGTCGCCAGAAAATCTCTCAGGTAGAGGAGGACCAGGTGACGAAAACGATGGGATGAGTTCAGACCAGAAAGGAGGGTTATCATCATGACTCGGAGGTGACGGACGGAATTCCGGAAGTGACAAATCCGGAACCGGAAGTTGAACTGGCACCATCTTGTGATTCCCACGAAGCTTGTGGGATCTTGAAACGAGTGTTTTCTTTGAGTCAAACGGGGATTTTAACTCACGGAGGGACAGAGTGTGATCAGGAGTAGGAGCGTCTTGTTTCTCAGAGCTACGACGGAGGTGATCTGCTGGGCTTTGTGTTTGGCCGCAGTGTTCTGTCATGATGGGTTCTCTTAGAGTAAAGCCCAAGATGCAGAACACACACAGAGGCACTGGTAAAAAGTCCAAAGAGTTTATTTTAAGACACAAGCACGAGAATAACAGTTCAGGCAGGGGGCTGGTTCACTGGGGTCTGAGCAGGGAAAGGGAGATGGCTGGTAGCTGAGCTTCCAGCTCACTGCAGGGAAACAACAGGGGAAATACACATGGGAACCTCTTTGGGAAACTCCACAGGGAAGTCGACAGGTATCATCCACGTAGGATTCTTGGGGTGGCTCACCAGGGCAGATTAGCTGGTTAACTCTCCTAGAGCTTTAGGCTTGAAACTGGTTCCCTGTGATGCAACTCTCCCAGAGCTGCAGGCCAGAGACAGGTTGCCAGAGAGACAGTTCTACCAGAGCTTTCACGAGGAGACAGGAGGTTAAGCTCATCCAGAGCTTTCACGAGGAGACAGGAGGTTAAGCTCATCCAGAGCTTTCACGAAGAGACAGGAGGTTAAGCTCATCCAGAGCTTTCACGAAGAGACAGGATTCCTGTGAGGCAGAAACAAGGAAGAATTAGAATCTAATCTCACACGAGAGATAACAAAGATTCATCTGTAACAGAGGCTCAGGAAGCTAACCAACTAAGATCAACACTGCGGCGTGGGATCAAGGTCAGGCAGGAGCTTATAAGGGAGAGGTCTTCTAATGAGAGGATTAGGAACAGGTGTGCAGGAAAGTTCCAGCTCCAGAAGACCCACAGCGCATCCTGCTGGAGACAGAGGGTAATCTCCAGATCCCCACAGTAACTCCAAACCTAAGGGAAAAAACAAAAAGAGCAGAAGAGGATCCTCGGCGCCCTCTGGTGGGCAAGCCTGAGGATCCCAACACACGGTATGTTTATACAAGATAATACTATTAATATAATGTGACTTTTCTAGAGAATCATTATACAGTTATTTTATACAGGGTTTCCACAGTCTGACATGATTTCAGAATTCCACTTTTAACTGACTCAGGATTAGTTTTCCCTGACAAAATAAATGTAGCAACAAGACAATAATAATAACATAACAGGTCACCAATCTAACATGTTTAGCTCTTTAACATTTAAATGCACCTCTCCAATGTCTAAGAGAAAAAAATGTATGAAAATTTTTTAATGTATGACCTGCATCACTGTACAGAAGACTGCCATATGATAGCCATATTTACACTGTGCGCATGGCATACAATTATGCCAATTTTCCTAATCCCTGACCGATGACTTTTAATCTATTATTATCTGGGTGGAGGGTAAAATGGGTGGAGGGTAAAATAGGTGGTGGCTGTACTTTTTTGCCTTGTTGTTGTTTTTTAGCCTGCAAAGTTGAAAAAAAAAGTGTCTGATTCGCTCCAATTCCCGGACAAAAGTCACGCCATCTGGCGGAAAATCACGCAGCTTTTTCAAATCATGCAGCTTTTTCAAATCACACGAGAATGTGTACAAAACAACAAAAAAGGCGCCAGCAACTCAACTGGGTCGTTTTTACCCAATGTCTGTGATTTTCAAAGTAATTTTGAGTGATAAATATTTTTTTTTTTGCAATCATTCATTAAAATTTCGATGACAACAATAAAAACTACTTGCCCTGGGAGACCGGGCGATGGTTAACATGGAGCCCTGCATGATGTTTCGCCTAAGCCTTAATTGTACTGCCCTATCTCTGAGGTTTCTCAACTCAGAGGCTACTAGCTGTCCTCGGAGTCTGCATTGGACACGGCGGTTTTCTGTAAGAGTTGGAGCAGTGACAGTTTGGCCATTTTAAGTCTTTGCTGAGCAGATTCTGGTTTTAGTTTTGTGACTCCTTGTTTTTCGACAAGCTGACATGCCGAAGACAAACTACTTTCGTCTTCCTCCACTTCAGCTTCAGTTTCCAACATAGATGAATCCTCCTCGTCCTCCAATTTGTCCTCTGACTCAGTGGTGGCCTATGAAAAACAGCAAAGAAATCAGTCAGAAGTGAAGAGATTACAATGAAATAACAAATTGGATCAGCTACTTCAGAGAATTTCACACTTAATTATCACTAGGTGTAGGTTGTCAGAAGAGACTTTATATCATGTCAATAACTTCAAGGCATTTCACTTTGTACATTGTAAGTGTGCAATAGATTGGACTTTAACATTTATCCAGTATTTCCCCACCAATATCCCCTTTACTATGTGGTTATATAGACTTAATCTCAGTGCAGATTTTGTATGTCTGTGGATGACATGACCCTTTAAAAAAATCCAACTTAAGTATCCACTTCTGTTTTGGAGTCAGTGGTTTGCAGTGTTGGGCACGTTACTTTGACAAAGTAATTAGTTATAGTTACTAGTTATTTCTCCCAAAAAGTATCTGAGTTACTAACTGAGTTACTCCACAATAAAAGTAACTACTTACTAGTAAAAGTAACTATTGCGCCTGCGCTGTGCGGAGATGCAGGGGAATCCGTATCTGATGGGGACACGCAGCTCGACGTAACAGCGGTATTTCCATCTGGAAAATGCTGTTTTGCTGCTGGTGTCCTCCTCACTCTCGATCTCTCTGTGTGTGCTGTACGTTAACACCCGCCAGCAGAAACACCCACCTACCCAACTGACAGACGGAATCTCACTAAACATCAGCCATTCTCATCCTCCCCTCTCTCATGACAAGGCGCGCACGAGTCCTATCATGAAAAAAGGTTCATTGTGCGACCTGAGTAACGCGCAGTAACAGGTTAGTCGGCAACGGTAACTGCGTTATAGTTACAGTCAAAGTAATTAGTTAGATTACTCGTTACTAAAAAAATGGGATTAACAGCAGTGAAAGTAACAGCGTTACTAAATGATAAAAACCTCCACAATGACAGCAACACCAGGAGGATGTGGAAAGGCATTCGGATGATCACAGACAGAAAAAAAGAATGTTAGAATTGTAAATATATAGTCATATGTTTATATTAGTATATTTTTTATGTAGTTATTGCTATTTTCAAGGCTGCACTTTAAAAAATTTAATTGTCTGTTTTAAACTACATTTCTTTTTGTATACACTCGTGTAAACAAAATGACAAAATAAACATGTCTATGTCTATCCAAATAAAGAACAATGCCATTCTGTAGCTCTGCCGCTCAAAAGGAAACATTCTTGTCTGAGGGAACCAGGCTCGCCAGATGGGTGCTCTGGCTGGAAGAATAGCTTGACATACAAAATGGGGAACTATCAAACTAAACTGACAAAAGCTGGATGTGAAGAGGTTGCATTAGGTTTTAGGATCGTAAAAAGTTTTCCAAAATTTCCCCACTGGCTCAAGCCAGTCTACTTACCCTAATTTTTTCCCATGTCTTATAGGTGTTTGCTGAGTTCAACAGGATAGCTACAACAAACCTGGAAAATGACTGTTCTGGTCCTGTTGACTGCTCGCACCACGTTTTGCAACAATCTTCAAGTCCAAAAACGGAAGTGTTGGAGAGAAACTGGCTAAAATCGTGCAGCAAATTGATTCAAGGGTCTGTCGACTACAGAATTGTTAAGCTTATGCGTTGGATTACTTTAAATAACTACTCCGATTGGCAACTGTTCTCTGCACACATTACAATACCTCTTGAAGGAGGTATTGCAATGGACAATCTCCTGAACCTTCCTCAAGCACTCTTCCTTTTGTTTGGGCTGTCCTATGCGCTGCACTTGAAATACCCTAAAGCCATGAAAAAAACATTAAACTTCAGTCAACGGGTGATGCTTGGCCTGGGAGAAAACAAACTCACCCCCAAACTTCAAACTAAAAAATCTCCTGTTGAGTTAGAATGGTAAAAATCAAGAGTGACATTTGCGATACAATCTCCTTTGTTTATGAACGGTGGAGGCAGTTGCTTTTAATTGTAAACTAAATTAAGGCATTCCTTTCATATTGTGTTATATCAGCCACTTGGTTCATTTGCAAATTACATTTAGAGGCTGCAGGTGTTTGGTCATTCATCCATGTGTGAGATCTGTTAACATTTTTGTTCCCCAACCTAATGTCACTTGTACTATACTTCTACTTAAGTAACAAATGTGTGAACTTTTGACTTTTAAGTTGATCCCACAATCATAAGGTCCATGTAGAGGTAAAGCGTTGGCCTTACTCTTATTGAAGACCTCTCTGAGGTCATGATGCTCCTCAGGAACCTTAGACAAATGGGGGTAATAGTCATCCTCAACACCAGTGACCGGAGTTTCTGGCTTAGCTGAACGTAGGGAACTGGGAACGATAACGAGCATGTGAGTCACTAACCTGGTTCTTAAGTTCTGTCCTAGCCCAGAGGAAGGAGTAGAAACCAATTGGATGATTTATCCACAGCATGCAGCAGTAGCCGCCCAGAGAGTTCCAGCATCTAGACGGAGCATACAGACAAGCAGAAGCCAGCAGATGCTGACAAGCAGAAGAATCCGGAGGGAGAATTTAGAGCAGTACCCACAGCCTATTGAGCTTTAATCCTGCTCTTGGAGAGGAGAGTCAGTGGATGGTGGTCTGGGGTAATGGCCGCCTTGGTGCAGCTGTAGTGTTTCCTCTCTCAAAACGAACATAAAAGTTGTTAACCTTGTTGAGGAAGGAGACATCAGAGGAGGCGGAGAGGTGTTAATGGTCCTCTAGTTTGTAAGAATATGAAGGCCTTGCAATATATATCAGAGAAATTATTCTCCACCTTTCTATTATATTGCTTTTGGCCTTCTTGATGCCCACTTTAGCTCAGCCCTGGGTGCTCTACAGGCCTGTGCATCCCCCAGAGATGGGAAATGTGGAGCAACAAATCATCTCCATGTCATGTATTTGTCTACCCACCCATTGAATCAGATGAGTCCAATCTGCATAGTGAATTAACTCGTTCAGATTGGACTCACCCGGTTAATTGGCTGTGTAGAACAACTTTCTAACTGCTTAGAAGCTTCAACTGAAAGATGAAATAAAAATCTTGTTTACAATTCCTGAAATTCTGGCAAGGAAAGAGGTACGGAATGCCCCGATTGCGGCATTGTGTTTGGAATCCAGAGGTTCTGAGTTCAAGCCCCACTCCCACGGACTGCCACCCTGGCTCCCCAAGCAAAGACATTAACCCCTACACTGCTCCCTGGGCATCTCAAAAAAAAAAAAAAAAGGTTTATTCCTGTTTGTTTTTGAAATACCAGGCCTGTTGTGCAGAAATTGCAAATGCTTTATATAAGGAGATACAAAACAGCTCCTTAGGCTGGAACCATTTCGTATCTCCTTCTTACTGCGATCAGTGTATGACACACTCCCGACCCCAGCAAATTTGCACAGGTGGGGGCTATCTGAGAGCCCACTGTGCAAGCTCTGCGGGGAGAAAGGGACCATGGCGCATATCCTGTCTGGGTGTAAAATTGCACTTGCCCGAGGAAGATACAGGTGGCGCCATGACAAGGTGCTCATGACACTTGCCAACACCCTAGAGCAGGAGAGGAACTAGAAACGGCAGAAACATTCAAAGGCAACATCAATCCAGATTGTAAGCGAAGGGGAAAAGCCACCAACCGCAGTTACAGCAAAACCTAGTCTACTGCAAAAGGCCCAATCCTGGGAAATGAAGGTTGACCTGGGCGGAAGGTTGAAGTTCCCACAGTTTATCCAGACATCCCTGAGGCCAGATGTGGTACTGTGGTCAGAAGAAGCGAAGAATATCATCCTTATTGACCTGACTGTCCCATGGGAAGAGGGGTGTGAACAGGCCTTTGAAAGGAAAAGTGGAAAGTATCAAGACCTTCTGCATGAGTTCAGAGAGAAGGGATGGCAGTCATGGTTGTTCCCAGTCGAGGTCGGTTGTCGAGGGTTCCCTGCCCAGTCTGTATGGAGAATGTTCACAGCCATTGGATTGGGAGGGAGGGAAAGAAAGGTTGCAGCTCGCAGGATGGGGAGGCAGCAGAAAAAGCCTCATGCTGGTTATGTAGTAGGAGGGAGGAGGTTAGCTGGAAGCCAGGAGGAGGAGATGGGCAGTGACTTGGCCACCACTGCCGACCCACCACCGGGAGGCTGTTGTGGTTCAGGGTCAAAACAGCCAGTGAACGGTGGATGCCACCTGATGACATTGATTCCTCCTGGCCAAGGCTACATTCACTTAGGGTGAATGAAGGAGAAGCATCTTCGGATGTATATGTATTGTATTATTATTTAAGTACATGTCACCATGTTTGAGTGAAAATCATCTAGAACATTTGATACATTGTTATTAAGATGCAATAACTACAAGTAAAACTCAAATATACTCAAAATACTTGAGATGTTTTTTTTGCAGTATGGCTCAAACATCCACCTTTAAATTGTTAATAAGATATATATTTGAAAAAATAAAATAAAATATGCAAATATTGTACTTACATTTCAATGTTTTCCAAGTTTGGCCATTACATTAACTTTACTATAATATTATAACTTGCTTTAAAACACTTAACTTTTGAAAACATTCCAACTCTTTTTTTTTAAAACAACTGCTTATTAGCTGATTATGCAACACCAAAGGTAGGTGCCTGTCACGATTTTACCTAAGGCTCGGACTCACATGCAGTGAAACCAATTCAGAGAGACACAGGTGAAAGGTTTAACAGGTTTATTGAAGAGTAAAGGCTCGTTGCGGAGTTGCTCAGAACTCAGCTCGACCGGTACTGGAAGGTGAAGGGAAGACAAACGGTTAGTTCAGGCTCAGTGGGAAATTTCATTCGTGGATATTGAGAAGAGGATCTGGTGGTTGACTCACGTTTCCAGAGAAGTTGTTGGATCTTTGACTCCAATCTGTGGGCTGTTTTCCAGTGTTATTCTGATTCGGTGGAGGGCGGAAAAGGGTTTACCCAGAACTCGGATGGTTGTTGATGAACGGAGATACTGACTGCCACTCAGATTTCCTGCGGTACTTGAACGGGTCGTAATGGGGATGATTCCCTTGTTCAGAGTGTAAACTCAACTTCCTCTTCAAGGAAGAAGAATCCAAACCTCCTGTTTGAATCCCCAGCTCGGTTTGAGGCTCAGTTGATTCCTTCAGGGAGTGAAGGTCCGAAAAGAATCCAGTTTGCAGGAAGACTTCCTGCCGAGAGGCAAAGACAAAAATAAGTTAAAACTCAGGTTGACAAGAACTCAGTCTTACTCAGCAAAAACTCAGCTTGGCTAGAGTACCCAAAACTCGCAAACACTCTGGCGTCGAGGTAGTGGCAATCAGCAGCTTAAGAGCACTCCGCTAATGAGGAAACCATCAGCAGGTGTGTGAGGAGGCGGACCGGAACTAGGCGCCTCCTGCTGGTGGAAGGGAGAACAACACAAAAAAAAAAGATACACACACAGACTAGAGTCCTGACAGTGCCTGCAGCACCCTGTTGGTCATGTACTTTGTGAAAGACTCATAGTCCGAGTGCACAGGAAGCCGTAGTACTATAAGGCAAGTATTTGCTTCTGGGAAGACTTTGTTAGGCTCACGGAGGAATACAATTTGTGGACGATGGGGAAAGTCCAGTGGAGGTACCTTGGATGCTACAGAAGCAAACTCCAGTAGAGTTTCAAGGGTAATGGGACTGCATTCTCCTTCTGAAAGACAAAATGTTGAAATTATGTCCTTTGTTATAAGGTATCCAGTGTGTACTCTTAACGACATGGAAGAAAATTTGTTAAATTCCTTTCTTCGTTCCTCCTCCTACTTGTTATATTGGTGAGGACAATGCATGTATCGTTCGTAAATATAAAACAAACATTTTGAAGAAAAATCATGACTAAGTATGATCATTGTAAATAGTATGTAAAAGTATGCATTTATGCAACAAATTAACCAATATATTTTCACTGGTAAAAGACAGACATTTTCTATGGCAGCTTAAAAAAAAGAAATTCCAGGAAAGAGTTTTCTAGAAATTTTACTGTTTTTCGTCCTGTCTCTAGCAATTTAAAAAGTCTGCATCTATACCATGATTACTTCTTTTTGGACAGTGGTGATGAATCAGTCACAAAATGTCATTGATACCGATTGTGCTTACAATATCACAATAAATGTACCTTCAATATCCACCAACCAGTCTCTCCAGCAGCATATGGTTTGATTTTCTATCCTCCTTTTATTGCTGCCTTGCACAGAAAAACACACTTGGAAAAGTGTGTACAGGTCCCGTGCCAAGTGTGGTTTCTCCTCACAGACAAACAATTCATGAAAGACTGCAGGGTTTTTCTGAATCTCGTCTAGCACATTAAGAGTCTTCAAACCTTCCACAAACCATTAAGAAATTAGAATAAGGTCTTACTTTTATAATACAAGATATGCACTTTTGATTCACTCATCCAAAGGCAACTCTGGTGGATGTTTTGGAGAATCAGGTGGCTCTTCTTCCTCTTCCAGTAGAATTATAGTTTGCTCAGTTAATGGAGAAGTTGGTGCCTGGTTCTCAATGGTATCTGCCTGTAGAGTCAGGGTAGAGTAGGGGGAGAGGGGCAGCCTTGAGGTTGCAACCAATGAAACTTCTGAAGACGGTAAAACTGGTTGTACTTGAGTGGAGGGGTGGAACACAGGTGCCTGGGAAGAGAATGACGTTGATGTTTTTGAGGAGTTAGGCATGGTCGACAGCCATCAGGAGATGTTTGGGCCAGTAGTGACTGGGCTGACAAAGATGTCTGTCAGCCCAGTCAACACATAAGAATAAAACACAAATTAAAACAGACAAGTAAATTAGAATGTCAGGTCTTATAAAAAGCAAAAGAATAAAAATGAGTTTTAAGGTGTGACGTGTTCCAGACTATGGGTTGATCTAATGTAGGGCTGCAATTTCAATATAAATGCAATTTATTAAAGCGCAATTTCCAAATCGCAGAGGTCTGCAATTTTTTTGCTATGTAACAATTAATGGATCAGACGTGTCCTTTAGGTGTCAGTGACATGTTTAATGTGGGTTGGCCTCCACTTGGAAGGGAAGACTGTTGCAGCGGTGAGATAATCTTAGTCTAATACTTGTTTTAGAGTTTATATAATCATACTATTTTACCAGAAGCTTTCAGGAATCTCACCATAGCATAAAGTACTGGTCCATCAGTTTTTACATAAACTTCCTTGTTGGTTGCAATTTCTACTCTATGTTCAACAAGGATTGATTTCCAAATCAGTTAAAAGTTGTTCTCTTGAATAATATTCAGATTAAAAGAAACATTAAAGGTTGTTTTTTTAAATTTTCCTTGTTTACAAACATCTTTATCGAGTGGCCATATTTGTCACTTGTAGTTAATGAAGAGAAAACTTAAAATCAAATCGCAATCTTGGTTGAAATATATCGTAGGCAGATTGCTATGATTTTTGCTCCGAGTTCAGACGCAGTGTTTTAGCATCTAATGTGCACACAGATGAAACAGATTGTTTTTGTATACGTTTCAAAAGACATGATAAATTACACCGGAAAAAAAATTATCCCCTTAAATGGCAATAGCAATATTAAGATTTAAAAAAAATTGTGATTAGATCATTTTCAAAAATTGTTCAGCCCTCATCTAATGTTAAAAGGTAGGTTGTTCCAAAAATCAGAAGTAGTGACAGCGACTGCTGCTTCTATTCACTGTCAGTCTGGTCCAAGGAAAATGTAAGAGCAATTTATTATCTGACTGAAGTGTTCTAGTACTGGAATGTTCATTAAGAAAGTATTGAAGATAAACTGGAGCAAAGCTATGTAAAGTTTTAAAAACCAATAAAAGACTTAAAATCAATCCTATAACAATCTGGTAACCAAATGCAGAGAAATTGATACTTGTGTTATATGCTCTCGTTTCTGGGATACAGTCAAAAGTCTAGTTGCAGAATTTTGAAACATTTTGGGGAAAAAAAAAAAAAATATTGAGACGACATTTTATGGGATTTGGACTTAATTACTTTACCTGAATATCTACAGTTGAAATCCAAAGCACATACAAAGTTACAGATGTTGTTATGATCAGTGTTGGGGAGTAACGGATTACATGTAAGGACGTTACGTAATTTAATTACAAAAACAGAGTAACTGTAATTCGTTACAGTTACAATGAGAAAATATGTAATTCAGTTACAGTTACTTCCGAAAATATAAAGAATTACAAATTTAGTCACATTTTTTAAAAAATATAAAGAAAAACCTTTGCGAAATATGTACAGTGAACCCTCGCTATAATGCGGTTCACTTTTCACCGTCTCGCTGCTTCACGGATTTGTATCATGCATTGTTAAACTTTATTGTCAAACATAATCAATGGTGGCATGTCGGTTTATAAGGATCTTTTGGCCCAGAAGAAAAAAGAGCGACAACAACTACGATAACTATGTTCTTCTCTCCAAAAAACACAAACCTGCACCGCAGGCTTTAGAAGAAAAAAACGCCACAGAGCAGAGTCAGGATGCAGCGGCTCCGTCAAACAGCAGTGAAATACTGTACTGTACACGTCAGTCACTATTTGTCCTAATGTACTTTGCATTTTTTTTCATAGTCATTTTTCATTTTCTCCCGTTCCACTCCGTCACGGCGGGGCAGTTCGTTTTGATGATTAAAATTATTACTTATTTATTGATAACTATATTATTTTACAGTACAGTACAGTAGTTATTTGTAAAAAAAAAAAAAAAAAAGACTATAACAACGTCTATACCATACTTTTATTTGTTTAACAAATGCTTGGGCCTGTAAAAACTTTTTGTTCCTTGATTTCAATGTTGTATGGAGTATTTCATTGTATAAAAACTCAAAAACATAGAGGTTTCTACATCACGGATTTCCCCTATCACGGGTTCTTTTAGGAAAGTAACCCCCGCGATAAACGAGGGTTTACTGTCATTATATTTTTATTGCTTTGCGCCCTGTATCGCCGTTTCCCGCTAAGGCTCCTTGTCTCCATCATATTTGCCACTCTGATGATCCATCCTGTGCTGGTGGAGCCTCCTTGAGGAACAGCATGCGAGCGGACGGTTCTATTTCAGCTCAAGCAGCACATCAAAAATGACAGCCTTCCAGCACTGGAAATTTAAGGAGCATTTCATTTACATCTGTGAAAATGGCTCAAATTTAACCGTGCAGTGCAAGAAGTGTTTGCCGGCTATCAACCTGAACCTGCTTGTGTTAGTCTGCAAACTGCGTCAATGGTAGAGCCTGGGGGAGGAACAGAAAAGAGTATGGCCCGATGAGAGGAGTCTGAGAAAATCTTCCATGCCTGGTGCTGGAATCTCTTCTTGTGGACATCCTGTGATTGCCTGTCAGCAGTTCCCTCTCAGCTTAGTGCTTTTTTAAGGTTCACATTCAGTTCTCAAAAATGTAATGTTGAACATGGGTCAATACTCATTAAAACCTTAAAGTAATCAAAAAGTAATCAAAAGTAATTTGTTACATTACTTTTTAAAAGTAATCGAAAGTTACACTACAATTACATTTTAAACAAGGTAACTTGTAACTGGAACGGATTACATTTTTAAAGTAACTTACCCAACAGTGGTTATGATCCATAAGTGAGCCTGATGAGGTACTCCAGTTGGTGTGGATGACGTTGCTTGTTGAACACTGAATATTTCTCTGGCCATTTCATCTTGTCCGACAAAGTCAAACAAGACCTTAAAAAAAAAAAAAAAAACAAAGGGTAATGCAATTTCAGTTACTTGAAAAAAATCATATACATTCTCTCAATTAACACATTACCTGAATTGGGTCAGACACATTGAATGTTCTCTTTGTGATAAATCCATTCGGATATTTGAACATCAAAAGCAGTCCAGTTGATGGTTCTTCATGTACCGCCAGTCTTTGCTGCCGTTCTTCAATTGCCTAAAACATGAGCACTAAAGCTTTTTGGGAATCCATAAGCAACTCTCATCCTAACAATGTAACAGCTCTTACCTTTATGTGTCTTTCCTCCCAGGCCTTGTAACACCATCTTCTCCTTTCCTGGTAGAAATTTTTTTTTTGAGTAGCAACAACAACAGCAACAACAAATGATGATAACAAAAATGGTAATTCACTTTTTCTTGGTCTGCAAACAAAGACTTTTCATACTCTTTGTCTTGCTGGGACCGCAGAGATCACCAATCTATGAATACAGCACAGAGATTGTTAAAGTCAATATCAGAAATGAGATACAAAACTAAAATGCATATATTGTTCTTCAAATGAATGACCTGCTCTTCCCCCAAATTTCTGTAAGTACTCTCAGCCTCTGGAGATATATTCTGTACTTCTGGTGTAGTTGAGGGTTCTGAAAACAAAGTCCTGGAAATTGCTGATGTTGAGTAGGTTTCCTAGACATGGTAAAGACATTTCAAATTATGGTGGAAGACAAAATGGTGGATACATCAAATTATTTTTGTGTACAAAAAATATCATTCCTGTGACATCTGCTCAAGATAGAATGTAGAGTCTGCTTTTGCCAACCCTTTCCTTCAGCTCCCTCACAGAATTCACCTGTAATGTTTCTACCTTTCATCCTTTTCCAGCTCTTGCCAGTTCAAAGCCAACCAGAGGTAGGCTGATGTGTGGGTAGCTTTGACACACAAAGTTGTTCAGTTCAGACAAGCTCCAATTCAGGTTAATTTTAGAGCTCCTGGTTTCGGTCCCCTCATGCACAGGGTTGCCTGAATAATCAATGGTGACAAAACAATGTTAATCACAATACCAAAGACCATGCCAATTAAGTTTAAATTAGGGCTGTCAGTTTTAAGGCGTTAACACATAAACTTCCCCGCCCCGCTCTCCAGACTGTTTTTTAACCCTCTGTGCTTTCCGTAGTTTCAAGAGCGCTAGAGACTATAGCAAAACATACCCATGCTCACTGTTGCCAACACTGTGCTTTTCATGCAACTTTGGGCTTCTTTTTTCTAAAGTTGCTCTTAAAATTCACATTAATTTGCACATTGTGTCAACATCAGGGCATCATGATTAATGATGTAGCCATTATGGGCCAGAGTTTAACATTTTATGGCACCGGGATGTTTTAATTCCAATTATTAAAAGTGCTTGTGCAAATATGTTTTGTACAAGCATGTTTTTTATTAGTGTTATTTATTGAAAAATAAACAGGCTATTACACTTTCAGAAATAAAAGGATAAAATATGCATCTGATCTCAAGTTAACTATTAAAATTATACGGATGAGGATTAGTAGCCTGACGTAGTCCGACTCAATTCTAGTCAGAATATGAGTCTGATACTGCTCCATAGAGCTGTGATTATGGGGCGTGTTTCGAACGAACCAGGAAAAAAAATGCCTCTGCACTCAATTGGATAGACCTACAACCAATAAGAGCAACGGAGTGCGTGACGTATGTTAAGCGAGGCATAGTTGTTGTCCACAAAAATCAATGCGTGCAGTTGCACGCCTAGAATAAGAAGATGAGACTTGATCGCGTTTCTCTGTTCCTCTTTTAAAATTAATTTGCTGTCGATATCTTCTAGAACAGACCTAATAGCAGAATCTACTCACCTAAACTCTCCAGAGGCAGCCATTATTGTTGTCACCCAAGCGCGCTTTGGTCACGTGGTTGATTATGTTACTGTTGGTCATCTGTCCATCATCGTATAAAGCCCGCCCTGACAATTTGATTGGATCGCCTGACAGTGGGCGATAATACTCGCGCTACTATGGAGCAGAGCCAGACCGAACTTCCCGATCTCAAACTTTGTGGGCGGGACTAAGTTCGGAATGGCACCCAGGCTAGAGGATTAGGGCCACTGGGAAAAAAAAAAAAGTTAACTGATTTTCAAATTTTATTTCAGTTAAGTATAGGAAAAAAAGTCAGAATTCTGACTGTATTCTGACAATAAAATAAAGTCAGAATTCTGACTCTCTACTAAACTGAAATAAAATTAAAAAATCCGTTAACTTTTTTTTTTCTTCCACTGGCCCTAATCCTCTTCCGTAAAATTATGCGATTGATCTTGATATAAAATTTGTATCGTTTGATAGCCCTAGTTTAAATTCATCAGCCCACCAGATGACTCTGGTGAAAGAGTAAAATTAGGAATTACAACCCAAATAGAGATGTTAAAAGCAAAAGTAACTCCTTCTGTCACATTATGAGGGTGTATGAAATTATGTATGTTTTGAAAACATATGCCCACCTAATCCATTGTTCTCCAGTCTTTGTACATCAGAGGGAGAAGGGAGAACGTCAATATTAGGGCCAGAAAGCAAGAGAATGTTTGTCTTCCATACAGGGCTTGGCAGCCTCCCAACCGAACCTGCAGTGAACAGAATCACACCGCTGATCCACCATAGATGCTAAATGATATTCTATAACATCAAGTGTGCCAACTGGGGTTGTCACTTTTCTTAACTTTCACTAAGGACTATTTCTCATGTAGATATTGAAAATTGTGCAATTGCCAAAGTAAACCACATTATTTGTTATGTGTGTTTTTTTGATAATGACGAGATCAACAAAATTACTCATGCATAAAAAAAAATGTTTGCCAATGAAGAACTTACCCAGAGAGAGTGGTGTATATAAGGTGCTTTTAAGTAACACTACAAGTAGGGTTGTCAACCGTCCCTTCAAAAAAGGAATCATTCCGTATTTAGAAATCAAAGTACCTTTCCTGTATTTAGTGCAAAAGAAACACACTTTATCCCGTATTACTGAGAGAGTAAAAAACAGTCAGTAAAAAGCTAATGGTAAATGAAGAACAAGGGCAGGTTAGATACAAAACTTACGCTAAACTTGTTCCCCTCCCTGTCCTGCGTTGTGACCAATGAGCTGACAGCATATATGTAAGGATCCAGAATCCCCTCATCCCATTGGTCGAGCCAAGTTTTGCTCACGGAGAACATAGCGGGAGACAACAGAGCAGGATGGGGGACGAACGGAGCCATTTAAATACCGACACTGCTTCTGGGGGCATTGCACCTTCACATAGCGATGCCCCTCAGCATCCCATCTTCCACTGGTTTGGTGGAGAGGATTTTACAACTGAAGTCTACAGTCATTGAATTTAACGCACAAATATGTTTAAAAGTTTGAAGAAGTTTTCTGTTGCACCAAAAATGTGCACTATTTATTTATTGTTTTTTATTCATTTTTACAGTTTGAAGTTAAGCAGGACAGGCTTATGTCTAAGATAAATTTTGTTATTTGTATTAAAGTGATTAGCTGGATAATATTTTGTTTTCATGTGTTCATGTCACTCGCAAATAAGCATCTAATTCAATGCAGATTTGAGTCAAATATTAAAAAAAAAATTATGCACAAAGGGGGGCTAAAACAAAATCCCCACGCCAGGAGGGGTGAAGGCAATCAGGTCAGCTGGCAGCACATGAGGTGTCCCTTTGTTTTTTCCAGGGAGTTGGCAACCCTAGCGACAAGAAACCAGCATTTTGAAAAAGGTGCTTATAGAAGTTTCACAAATCAAATACAAAAAATTATATTGATCATCAAAATTGTGAAATTAAAATGTGAAAGCCAATAATTTCATTTTTCATTATGAACAAAGACTACGAAGGACTTGCAACATGTCAAAGGTGTACCCTGCCTCTCGCCTGTCGCTGGTGCAAAATGAGGAACAAATCAAATACTCAGCAAATCGCTTCACATCGCTTCAATACTGGACTATTCCGTATTTTATAGACAATTCCATATTTTATAGGGCGGATGCCAACTCTAGGCTACTTAAAGTTTCCTAATTAATATTATTATTATTCCACTAGCACTAAGCTAACTTCGCCAGGAAAGTTACAGTTATATGAACCTACAGCTGACCATCCACTTACCTTGACTTCTCGCACTTGACGTTGAAAAAGTCTTCTTGTTGCAGAGAATAAATTCTCTGTATTTCTTAATTCATGTCAGGCACGAGTTGCAGCACTGAATATAGTGTTAAAAACACGAGCATTTGAGGCGGACTGACCTGACATTGTGGACCACTGAATAGCAGAATCAATTAGCTAGCATGCCTAACACCTGTCCGCCAAAATGCTACGCAAATCTCAGACGTTTTTGAAGTATGGCAAGATATCACTGATATCATGTTGACTAGCCAGAATGTCAATTTAAGATATCTTTAATGGAAAAGCTGAATAATTCAAGATATCTTTAATTCATTTAGAGATGTCTTAAGAGGAATTTTGAATAGTCAAAATTACAATTCAAGATATCTTTAAATTTGTTTTGTCTAGTCAATTTTTGCTTTTAAGATATCTGTAATTTAGATTTCACTAGTCAAAACTGCATATCTCCTATCCTAAAATACATTTAAGATATCTTGAATTACGTTGGCATTTGAGATATCTTTAATTAGAATTATGACTAGTCAAAACTAAAATTGAGATATCTTGAATTTACTTTATGACTAGTCGTAATTTAATTGTAGATATCTGAAATGTGTATTTCAGATAGCCAGTGATTCATTCTAGATATCTTAAATTGACGTCTCCATACAAGTTAACGGTCAATTTGACGTCATTTCGACTAGTCAGAATGTAATTAGAGATATCTCGAATAGGTATTTTGACTAGTCAAAATAAAATTTATGATGTCTTAAATCGCTAAAACGTCTAGTCATAAAACAATTGGAGATATCTTGAATGTAAAGGCGGTACAACCGAATTTATGTTAAAACATCTTGCCATAAAAGCTGTTTCTGCGTGCAACATGCTCATGTACTCTTTCTTGTCATGGTATCCACACTGCAAAAACTGTAAATATCAGCTGTGCTGCTGCCATCAACACCTTTGTTCATAGATGTTGGAACTTGCCCTTTTTTCAATGTAGTCCTGTTTCTCTGACTGTGACTAACTGGATGTGCTCTGTTCATCCTCTGACATGGGAGCTGGATTGCAGCTCGTCTGCCCGGCTGTGTGTTTCCTGGACGAGGCCGCCTTCTTTTGTATCTATGCTTCTTGTATCTATGCAGATGGCCGCTCCCAATGACCCTGGTTCTGCTGAAGTTTTCTTCCTTTTAAAACTGAGTTTTTCCTCTCCTCTGTCGCTACAAGCATGCTTAGTGTGAGGGATTGCCTTCGAGGCAATAAGTCGATGCAATCAGCTGGTTTTCCTTAGATAGAAAACTGTGAATGAATCTGACTGGATGATCTAGTGAATTGTAAAGTGCCTTGAGATGACGTGTGTTGTGAATCGGCACTATAAAAATAAACTGAATTTAATTGAATTAAATCAAAGTCTCTTTCTCTTAAAACAGGTGCTTGAATTTAGCAGGTTAGTGAGACATTTTGCCAATGGAACAAGAGAATATAGATTAAAAATAAGAAAAAAAACTATACATTGTCTTATTTGAAGTGCATATTATCTAATTATCTTATTTAAAGGTAAAAATGCTCATTCTATTGGCAGGTTATCTATGCCAATAGAATGAGTCTGAAAACTGGCCTTCTGAAAACATCAGCATCCAGCATGCATTTGGTGAAGCAAAAAAAATTTAGAGCACACTTCATTTAAATGCACAAAATATCAAAAGCATCAGTTATCCTTGATATAAGGCTGGTTCTTCAAAACCAAAAAAAAAAAAAGTAAATACAAATTGAAAAGCTGTCTTTATTATTTTTTTTACCTTGGTCCAACTGCTCTAAACTGTTAACCTACAATGCTTTACTGAAAAACTTTTTTTTCCTACAGATAAGTAAAGATTCTAAAGTTTCTGTCTCTAAAATACTTGGTGCTATATCTCAGTGAGTTTTTTTTAAATACTAAATCAACTTTAATACTGCTAGAAATACAATGTTTCTAAACAAAAAAACAAACAGAAAAACATTTAACACAACTGAACTAATCACAATAATAAGAGACGTAAATCTTCTTATATAAACAGAGCTGAAAATAAAAAAAAACAAATATATGATCCCAAACTTATCTGAAATTAAGCTATAAGGAGCACATGCTTAAGATTTTATCAGTCCCTCCGCCTACATAAACTGCAGGCTGATTAGGGTAGAAGCACAAAGGCTTAAAAAGCCCTCGGTCCAAAAATGCCAGAGAAAGTGGATGTATAACAATGTTGGTGAAGGGACCTAAAACTGACCATGTCAGCTTTACTCATTCCCAGCCATTAGACATCATTAGAATGTCATAAAATTAGGAAAGCATTAAGTAAGATCTAAATGATTTTTTGTTTAACTTATTTAAATAAGCTTTCTGATGTTCCATCTTTTCCCATTTTCATCCTGAAGAACGGCAGCAACATGTTTGATTGTAGTTAGTCTATATCCAGACCTCAGCATTCCTCTGCTTGCACATTCCACTCTCCCTCTTGCTCCTTTCTGCTCTCTGTGAGTTAGTTTTCTTTGCTTGTCCTGGTCTGACTTCCACTTCCACATCCTTAAAGTTCAGAGCACATCTCCATTCAGGCTGCTGACCCTCCACACACTCCACAGTAGGGAGAGAGCTGCTGCTGGCCACTTCTCTGAAGCCAAAAGAAGGTGTTAGAGATGGGCTGTCTAGAGGAAAAGGTTTGTATCCACTCTGGATACCTGGACAGCTGCTACAGGACTTGTTCTCCCTTAGCTTTAATGATTGGCGAATCTTCTTCCAGCCCAGATGATTTAGTTCAAGGAAGTTGAGCACAATGCAGAAAACTCCGACACAGAACATGAAGAGGAGGAAGATGGTCTTCTCAGTGGGCCTGGACACGTAGCAGTCCACTGGCTGACTGCAAGGGGAAGAAGTGCAAATAAATTGGACTGGTACCTGAAAGCCATACAGCTTCCACTGGGCCAGGACAAAGCCAATTTCCAAGATGGTCCGTATACACACATGGAAAATGTAACATTTGGACAGAACTCCACAAGAGGCCACTTGAACCAAAACAGAGCCCTCTTTGTAGGAGCCTGCTTGGGCCTGCTTTAAGGGCACTATGTTGACGAGGTCTTTCTTCTGTAGGTTTGGGGGAACGAGGTCCTTCAACACATCTGCTAGGCTGTGACCTAGATGCTTATGGGATTGGATTGAGCAACTGTCGGAGTCACAGCTGCAGTCAAAGTCCTCCTTTCCTTCTGCTTGCTCTCCAGCAGGGCGTCCATGCCTCTGTCCTTTCCCCAGCTTCTGAGAGCTGTTCTGGGACTGCTTGGACAGGTTGTGCCACGTGTAAATGATGAAACAAAGGGAGGGAGTGGAGACACTGATTATGTGGAACACCCAGAACCGAGGCTGTGAGATGGGAGCAAATGTGTCATAGCACACTGTTGAACATCCCGGTTGTAGTGTGTTGCACACAAACATCTCCTGCTCATCCGTGTAGAGGTCCTCTGTAGCAACAGCAACAATGAGCAACCTGAAGATGACCATGACAGTGAGCCACAGGCGTCCGATCATGGTGGAGTGATGGTGGACAGCATCAAGAAGACGTTTGAGTAAAGTCCACTCTGTCATGGTGTCCTGGTGGTGTAAGTATCTTTAAAAAAGGAAAAGGCGCAAGGCCTGGAGGTAGCGGTCCCAACTTTCCCTCTGAACCACTGAAACATATAGACTTGCTGACAGCTTGAAGAATTTCTGGTTCTCCCACGATGTGGTACCTTACCTGTTGTAGATCCTATTAGTTTCTGTTATTCCTACAAACTGCATCTGTTTAATCCTCGATTAGTTCCTTTAACTGAAGAGTGTCTCATGTCCCCCTCTGTTGCCTCATGTTTGCTAACTCTGCAGGCTGCCCTACTCAGAATGGAGCCTCAGTAAAAGAACCACCCATCTTTTATAGATAAGGAAATCAACTTGACATGAGTCACTTGGCACACTCACATCTCTCTTGTTCTGAGGATCCATTTTAAACCCGGGGAGAAATCCCTGTTCCTTCTTAAGAGCAGCTGCTGATAACACAGTAAAAGAGCATTCTTCTCTGATTAGTTCCCTCAGCACCAAGGAGATGGTCCAATAATGGCAACATACAAAATAAATATGTGAGATTCCTAACAGTCTGCATGATTTAAGCGACAAAAATTCCCATGCAAGATATTTGTGTCAAAGAGCTGGGAATTCCTCTATCTTATCAGGAGGAAAAAAGTTGGCTGAAGAAAGAACTGCCATGGTGACAGACAATCTTTGCCTGGTAGACTTTGTGCATAAGGGAAGTTTTGGACAACCTCCCTTAATTCACTTTGCCACTCCTCTTATCTGTGTTTTAAAAACAGCCTATTGAAGCCTCTGCTTGGCTAAATATGTTTTGTGCCAAGACAGAAACAAGTGACAACCATTTCTAACACCAAAGGCTGCCTGTTCAACTCAGTGTTTGGCTTTTTGACATTGAACAACTTGGTTATTGGTAAAACATTTAAAAGGTACTTCCAGGAATTTTAATTATATCAATGCAAAACAAATGTCTATAGTATCCAACCACAGTCATGATCCTTTTGTAATCTTTGCATATCTGTATTGTTTAATAACTTTTACAGACGTTCAATGTGCTTCTGCATTTGATCCTGTTGTATCTATTGTTGTTTTTAAAGCCCGGCATACGCTGCACAATATTTTCAATCTTGTACTCAGCTACAGCTCAAACTGTACAACAAAACCTCAGAGTTTAAAAGTTTCCAGCTCATGATGCATATTCTTACATTGTACAATCCAATGCACCTGTGCACATTGTATATCCACACTTTGGACTCAGCGCCGAGAGATGTCGCTGGTCGGACTTCTCAATCTAGAAGAAGAAGAAGATGTTTGATTTTCTCCCGACCTTACCACTCCTGATTGGGATGTGGTCATGAGAGGCTAATCACCCTTCATTACACCCTGTTTATTACACGAGGCAGGACGCACCATGAGGCTGAAACTTGGCTAAACCCAGCCTAAGATGTACCTCTGGCACAGCACTAATTAAGCGAGTAGATGTACTTAATTTTTTTTGTTGATGTCTTTGAAAACGTCACTGACCCTAACCTTCAATGATTCAAACATTTAATCTAACTACAGGTCACAATAAAGCCCAATTTACAAAGTAATGGTACAATTTCATAGGGGGTTTTAAAGGGTAATTAAAGTCATTAAAATCACAAATAAACATATAATACATTTAAAAAAAAGATAAATTAAAATGAATGCTTTTGAAGATGTTTTCATGATTTGTTGCAAGAACACTTTTCTTGGATTTCTTTTAAATTGGACCCAATGCAAGTTTTAGGATCAGAACTTTTTGTTACAAATTCTCAGTGACTGAATTGACAGTTTCTTATTTCTAAATTGCTGTGACATGATATTTATTGCAGCCGGTGTTACGTAGAGTGTATAATTCAGTTTCAATTCAATTTAGTTTATTTATATAGCGCCAATTCACAACACATGTCATCTCAAGGCAATTTACAGTTCACCAGATCATACAGTCAAATTGATTCAAAGTATTGTATCTAAGGAAAACCAGTTGAATGCATCGACTCATTGACTCGAATGCAATCCCTCACACTAAGTATGCTTGTAGCGACAGTGGAGAGGAAAAATTCAATTTTAACAGGAAGAAACCTCCAGCAGAACCAGGCTCAGTGTGAATGGCCAGTAATGGCATATAAATAAAAGCAGACCTGAGCTTCTATTATCTCCATCCTTGACTATCAATGTAGATACTGTTAAACAGTAATGACAAATCTGCTAACATAACAACAAAACATAGCATGAAATGTATCTGCATTTATCTTCAAAATCCCTACTATGTTATAATTGGCAGGGCTACTTACTGTTAGTGTGGGCTACTCTTGATATGAGCTATGTATTTTAACACATGCTAAGTTGATAACCAGCCAGCAATTCTACATAGGTTAAATATCTGGATTAAATATGGGTTGCAAATGGGTTTCTCTGCAGGTTTCATTAAGGCAACACATGTTTTGCCCATCTGGGCCTTAACTGGGATCTACCCGGGCTTTACATGGGACCTATCTGGACAATGAGTATGGGTCGCATAAACCTTGTAACCTTTGCCCATGCAAAATACATGGGCTCTTTATAGATCCCATTTGGGTAGTCAATATCGGTTTGCTGCATTGGCCTCATATAGCACATTTTACATAGACCTCATAGAGGCTGTCCAGTACAAGCCCATGCCCACCCCTTACCCATGTAGCCCTACTGAAACCCACATGAGGCCCAGCAGAGCATACTGGCTGGGCTGTACCTCCAGGTCAAGTCTAGTGCCAGATGTGTCTCTAGAGAACTGATCTGGACAGAATTTCACCAAAATAAACTACAAAAACCTAAAATAAATCCTCATAACACTGCAGGCGGGGGGCAGGGCACCGCCCAATCTCAGACACTCTAGGGAGGAAACACAGGTAAGTGACCACGATAAACTGATATAAGATTATCTGTTTTGGTCACTTACCTGGTTTAACAGTCCAGACCACGAGTGTCCCCAATGTTGCAGTCCCAGAGGTTATGCTGGAAGCTGATCCTGGTCAGGGATCCAGAACAGACAGGAACAGACAGAAACAGGCAGGATCCAGATCAGGCAGGAACAGACAGAAACAGGTAGCAGGATCCAGACTTCCAGGCATCCACAGGCAGAAGCATGACCAGGTGGTCACGCACAGGAGCAGACAGGATCAGGTGCAGACAGGCAGGCACAGTGGAAGAGGGTAGCCAAGACAGGAGGTAGGAACCGGAACTTGAAGCAGGAGTTTAAACTGGTCTCCTCCCTGGAGCCAGGCTTACTGGATAAAAACTGAACCCTCCCCCATAATGAGCCAAAAACCCAGAGGACTCCGTGGGGGACGAACAGTGGACGATCAGGAGACGAGACAAACACTGAAACCCTCTTTCCACTGGCAGCTAGGATCCAGGACATGAACCATAAAATAAAACAGAACAGAAAGACTGACAGAAAGACAAGCAATGATCTGGCACTGAATGCTCAGGCTGAACTGAATATAAACCAGAGGAAACAGGTGAGAGGAATGAATTATAATTGAGGCAGGGAGGGAAAAGGGCAGGTGAGAGGAATTACTAATTAGGGAGGAGCAAACAGGCCAGATCATGACAGAGCCCCCCCCCCCCTTAAGGGCGGATTCCAGACGCCCAAACACTACGAAAAAAAAAAGTAAACCAAGCAGGGCGGGTAGGGGGGGTGGGGGTCAAGACCAGACACAGATCATAGAGGAAAAAAAAAACCCAAACAGAACATGGGCTTCTGACATCGGGAGACACAGACCCAAAACACAGACTAACAGAACCTCCCGCATGTCAGAACAGAGCCGAAAAACAAACCCGAAAAGAAAAACCAAAACTATCCTACTGACTGTCCCCCGATGGGTCCTTCTTTGGCCAGATCATTCTGTCATGAAATGCGGACAGATGGACCCAGTATTCAAGGAGAGACAGTCAGAAGGAAAGTTCAAACAAGTTTATTAAATAAACAAAACAAAACAAAGCGGAGCTGTGGCTCGCGGACACTGCAGGCGGGGGGGCAGGGCACCGCCCAATCTCAGACACTCTAGGGAGGAAACACAGGTAAGTGACCACGATAAACTGATATAAGATTATCTGTGTTGGTCACTTACCTGGTTTAACAGTCCAGACTACGAGTGTCCCCAGTGCTGCAGTCCCAGAGATTATGCTGGAAGCTGATCCTGGTCAGGGATCCAGAACAGACAGGAACAGACAGAAACAGACAGGATCCAGATCAGGCAGGAACAGAAACAGGTGGCAGGATCCAGACTTCCAGGCATCCACAGGCTTCCAGGAGGGTTCAGAGTCTGACTGGGACAAGAAGCATGACCAGGTGGTCACGCACAGGAGCAGACAGGATCAGGTGCAGACAGGCAGGCACCAGTGGCGGCTGGTGAAAAATATTTTTGGTGGGGCTGATATAGCCTAGTGAATGTCTCCAACTAATCCGGAATAAGAATTCAAATAAACAATTGGACAATACATACAATTTAACAGTAATGATTTAATTTACTATATAATAACAGTAACAGTGATGATTTGGGTCACTGTGACGGGTTTCTTTGGCCTCCAAGAATCCAGGCTCAGTCGGGTTACCAGTGTTGGTGATTTATTGTGCTCAAAAACTCAAAACAGGGTGCAAAAGAAACTAAACATAAGATACTCTGGGCCTCAGCCTCCCTCCAGTTACCAGCAATGTAACAAAGAAACAGAAAACAAAAATTGCCGCTTTTCTTCCCACAGCCCTCATTAAATAGTTTAAGCCCCTCACCTCAGGCTCTCTTATTTCTGATTTCTTCTCATAAATCCGTTTTGTCCATATATTACCTCCACAAACAATTGATGTACAAAAACAAATAATTTTTACAACTTAATTATTTTACACAGATTCATTGACTTATTCAATTACACCAAACTGGGTTTGAACCCAGCAAAGACGCAGCCAGACTGAAGATGACAAGTCCCCATAGCATAAACACGTACACACCCACACCCCCCACATACCCACACACACACACACACACACACACACACATACACACACACACACACACACACACACACACACACACACACGGCTAACCCCACTTAAATATTAAGTGTGCACCCTCAATACGCCAGCAGGTAACCAGGACAGCTTGTGTGTTTTAAGTTAATTGAGCTACTTTGCTCAGCGCGAGTGTATTGGTCCTCACAAACACAGTATAACAGGAATGTGTGTGTGGCGCGCAAAGTTAGAGGATGTGGATTCGTCACAGTCACAATAACCATGACATGAAATTTTCATATCCTACAACAGGGATGTTCTTCTGGCGAACGGGTAGATAAATAAGGATCTCACCGAATTTGGTGGAAGCTGCATCTTGTTCGTTACATTCGCCATCTTCCCTTTAATCGTCTGCACTTGCGCTTGGGTTCAGAAGCCTGTAAAAGCGCAGTATTTTCAGCGCCCCAAGACCATAAAGTTCTGAGACGCTGATTGGCCATTAAATTCACCTAGCAATAGTACATGATTGACAGATTCTCTGCAAATGTGGGTCAGTCTGATCAGCGCCCCCAGAACAGAGACGGTAGGAGTCTGTCTGTGGAAATCCACAAATTAATGACAGTAGATAGGGAAATGTAGTTTATATAATTTGTTTTGCTTATAGGTACACACTCTAGAGAGTAAAACTGACATTTATGAGTTAATTTCTAAAAATATATTTTACGTTTCTCTCTTCTTATCAGGGAGGGCGGTGCCCCAGCGCCCCCTATGGGCCGGCCGCCACTGGCAGGCACAGTGGAAGAGGGTAGCCGAGACAGGACGTAGGAACCGGAACTTGAAGCAGGACTTTAAACTGGTCTCCTCCCTGGAGCCAGGCTTACTGGATAAAAACTGAACCCTCCCCCATAATGAGTCAAAAACCCAGAGGACTCAGTGGGGGACGAACAGTGGTAGATGAGGAGATGAGACAAACACTAAAACCCTCTTTCCACTGTCAGCTGGGATCCAGGACATGAACCATAAAAAACAGAACAGCAAGACTGACAGACAGACAAGCAATGATCTGGCACTGAATGCTCAGGCTGAAGGGAATATAAACCAGAGGAAACAGGTGAGAGGAATAAATTATAATTGAGGCAGGGAGGGAAAAGCGCAGGTGAGAGGAATTACTAATTAGGGAGGAGCAAACAGGCCAGATCATGACACTGACCAGCAGCCCCTGCAGGACTACAGGCCCATATCCATCCTCCCCTTTATCTGAATGATTATTGAAAAAGCTGTGTTTCAACAGTTAAACACCTTCCTAACAATGGACAGCTAGTTCAACTTCCTGTTTTAATTAACTGAGTGTTGTTGCTGTCCAGACTATCTCCATCTGAGGTTAAGTTATTTTTCTGTGATATCTCTGTATCTAAGTAACTCTAACTGACCAGAACTACTTTAAAACATAGCACCTTCTGCTGCATTTTTTTTACTCAGCACTTGTCAGTTTCACAAGGTTTTATTTCTGGTAGTAAGGAGTAGCTAGCCTAGGCTAGCGCTAGCTTAGCATTGCTATGGCTTCTCTCTCTCCCTCCCTTGACTCTTTCCAACTCTTCCTTCTTCCTCTCCTCTCTCCTGCTCTCTGTGTCAGATGTTCAGTTATTCCTTTGCCTCCTTTAGTGATAATGGGATGTGTAATAAGTGTAGTATTTTTGCAGCTTTGGAGGCGAGGGTGTCAGAGTTAGAATCCAGGCTTCAGGCTGTTGAACATCCAGGAGTTAAAGTAGCCCTCCACGTAGCTGTCCTCCAGAAGTGCCTGAGCAGCCAGGCGATTGGGTAACTGTACGCAGAAAGCGTAGTCGTGGATCTCTGCCCACTGGTCACCACCAACCCGTTCACGTTTCTAACCGGTTTTCCCCACTCAGTGACACACCCACTGAGAAACCCACTGTGGTGATTGGCAGCTCCATAGTCGAACGTGGCATTAGAGACACCAGGGATCATAGTCAAATGTTTGCCGGGGGCCAGAACGGGCGACATCAAATCCTACCTGAAACTGCTGGCCAAAGATAAGGTTAAATACAGTAAGATTGTTATTCACGCTGGCGGTAATGACACCTGGCGATAATGACACCCGGTTATGTCGATCGGAGGTCACTAAAATTAGTGTTGCTTCGGTGTGTAAGTTTGCCAAAACAATGTGGGACTCTGTAATTTTCTCTGGTCCCCTCCCTGATCTGACTGGTGATGACTGTTACAACCCCCACCCTTAAGACCACTAAGGGTACATTTTGGCACTAGGTGTAACACAAAAGTCAGTAAACTAAAAGATGATGTCAGTAGAAAAATATAATTTCCTGTGCCTTACCACTCAGTTTGCACTGCAACAAAAGGGACCAGACTTCTGTGAGCCAACGAAGGGAAATATTTTTTCTGATGTCAAATGTGAAAGGTGGCAAAGAGGAGGAAGGTTTATCTGGGGAAATAACGCCATCATCTTGATCTCCACCTGAATCTGTAGTGAGTACAGTGGTCAGTTTATGAGACTGTAGCTCCAGTTTCAGCTCCGATTCTTTGGCACTTAAGCTGGAACTCGAATTCATCCTTCTGTTCCCTTTCTTTAACTTCAAGTTCTAGCCACACCAGACGTACCTTTAGATGTGCGTCAACACTAGGATTTGGGGACTCAAAAGAGAATGGCTCAAACCGTGGGAGAGAGGCTGGAGGTTTTTCCAACTCTGGCTTGGCAGCAACTGGTGGTGTCTTCACTCCCTCCTCAGCACAAACATCAAACTGATCAGCAGTTTCAGAAGAGGTGGCCTCCTCCTTATCCATTCCCACTGAAAGTACTCCTTTCTCAACCAAGCCACTGAAGACAAGAGATTTCAGTTCACGTTTAAGCAAAGACTTAGAGAAACGGATAACAAAATGAGAAGCAATTTTATATAAATCATCTTTTCTACAGACACTAAACTGTTGTATGGTGAGATTACCCAAAAACTCCTCCAAATTAAACTGTGCCATGTTCAAAAAGAAATTTAAAATTCCAGACAAGCCCCCACTTATGTTACAACCCCCACCATTAAGACCACTAAGGGTAAATTCTGGCACTGGGTGCACAAAAAAAGTCAGTAAACTAAAAGATGATGTCAGTAGAAAAATATTATTTATTCACAATTTGCAGGGGTAAAAAAAAACAAACAACAAAACAGGGAAGCTTAAAGTCTCAAGGTCTCCAAGGCCAAAACAACAAACAAAAGCCCTCCTTACTTATAAAACAAAACACTTTCTAACACAGAAATGAAAAGAACATATAATACCGGGACTCCCCGGCTAACCACAAAACAAGGAGAAAACAGTTAAACAAAAAATGCCAGAGAACCCCTACCAGCTTCCACTGTGAACAGAAAAACAAATACTTTAGTTAGCCAATTGTTCAACATGAACACACAGAATACACTCAGCTCACAAACAAGATCACTTCAGATCAAGGCACAGTGAATAGGAGAAAAAGGGGGCCTGACATCTCAGGGTTGAAGCTCTTACCCCCGGCTCACACCGACTCCGGTCTTACCGTTGCGGTGCGGTGTGTGCGGCGCCGCAGTGATTCCAAGTCATTAAAAAGACGTAAACCTCTCTCATGGCTGCTGAGCTGTCCGGCTGCGGTAACCGAGACACTCCGGTGCTGCAGAAAATTCCGCAAGAAAGCTATCCTTGCGGCATGCCGGAGCCCTCCGCAACAAGCTCTCGCAAATATCCTTATTTGGGCCGTGTTATCGCGTGAAGTTACGTGAACTCAAGTGAACTTCTGTTCTTGCGAGTTAAATCTCCGGACCTGTTGCTGGAGCCGCAGAGCCGCTAGGGTGGCCAGATGTCCGGCTTTAGGGCGGACAGTCCGGATTTTCATTGCACTGTCCGGCGTCCGGCGCTGCACCCAGCCGGACGTGTATTTGTCCTCCTTTACCCCCAGATTCCACATGCTCCGTCAGCGCTCCGCCCCGCTCACGTACGGAGTACTTGTCTGTCATGTAAATCAATGAGAGCTGTTCCACATCCTCCGCTCGTCACCGCCCACGTACGTCTTCTCCGTCCTTCACCGTCAAAATACGGAGCTGAGCTATTTTTTGCTCCCCTCCGGTCCATCCAGATCAAGACCCGCTATTGCAATCGCACCAAACAGAAAAAAGAATGTAGAGAAGACCCGGTTTGTCAAATTAAATTATAGTAAAAACAGATCGGTATCTAGAAATTAGAGCATAGTTCGTATATATTCCCAAAAACTAAGAGCAGTTAATTAAATAATTGGATGCAGACTATTGGTGCTTCAACAGACCAGGAAGAAGTTGTGAGATTCTAGAGTGAATCTCACAACTTTAAAAGAAAATTCTTATTGCAGGAATGGATGAGATGATGAGTTTGGAAGCAGAGAATAAACAGAGTTCATACAAACTATGTATGATCCTAGTTATCCCTGTTACAAAAATCCACAACAGAAAGAAAATATTTGAGCAGAAACTGAACATCTGCTGGATGATGATGGGGATTTTTTTAATATGTCAGATTAAATTAAGCGTTCACAGGTTTTATACAGGAATGAGGAACTCTAATTTAATGCTCTTTTAATGCTATTAGAAATAATTTTAATGCCATCAACAAGTATCATGTACACAAGTTATTAGTTTACATGAAATAAGGAGCTGTAAGCACAGTTCCATGACTCAAGTTTATATATATATATATATAGATATGGATAGATAGAGAACATGGTGAAATCATCTTTACTCTCGACAGGCTGCAGCCATGTCATGAATTCCTCTTTTCCAGCCACTTTTTGCAGTTTGCATCGTCCTATTATCTAGCTCTTTCTCGAGCTTCTTTTCCAAACAACTGCTTTATGATCAATTGCAGCAGTTCTGCGCAAATTAATCGTGTTAAAAAATGGTCACTTTTTAAACACCACAATGTATTAAATAAATACAGATGCTGGGAACCAATTCTTTTTTACATTTCTTTAATATTTTGTTCTATTCAGCTACACAAGCATCCTCTTTAAACTACTAAGAATTGTGCTATAAATGTGACTTTACCCGATTCTTATGTACACCTTAGTAATTTATTGATATGCCGCACAATGTCCTCCTTTTTGGTGCTATAGAAATGGCCACCCTAAGAGCCGCACCGCACCGTAGTCAAAAGGGCGGTGTGAGAGGGGGTGTGCGGGAGTTGCGGTCTCCGTCGGCTCGGTAACCGCACCGGAACCAGTGTGAGCAAGGGGTTAATGAGGTGGCTGACGAGCTTCAACACATTGCATCTGTAACAGCCAGGTAGACCTGAAACACAAAGAGAGAGCTCTCTCATGAAGAGAGCTCCTAGACAACAGTGACAGTAACAATGACATGTTTAGCCGCATGTCATCATTCAACCGCTGGTTGTCTAGGTGGTGTCCTGAAAACAACGTGGGCTACATTAATAATTGGCAATCCTTTTGGGGAAAGCCTGGTCTGATTCAGAGAGACGGCATCCATCCCACTTTGGATGGTGCAGCTCTTCTTTCTAGGAATCTGGCCACATTTATTAGTCCTCCAAAACCCTGACCACCCAGGGTGCAGACCAGGAAGCAGAGTTGTAGTTTAACACACGTCTCTGCAGCTTCTCTGCTGTTAACCACTCTTTACTCCATCCAGACAGTGTCTTGCCCACGACCAAAATCTATTAAATTAGCAAATGTTCCCAAAGGAGTAAATCATGATAATCTAATTAAAATCAAAATAACTCCAATTGGGGAAAAAGTTAAAACAATTAAATGTGGTCTTGTTTAACATAAGATCTTTTTCCTCTAAAAGTCTGCTAGTTAATGACTTGATTTGCCTTACAGAAACCTGGCTGCAGCAAGAGGATTATGTGAGCATAAATGAGGCAACTTCTTCAAGCTATTTAAATTTTCACATACCCAGAAGTTCTGGGCGAGGAGTAGGAGTAGCAACAATCTTTCAGTCTGACTTACTGATTACTCCCAAAACAGTTAATACCTACAACTCTTTTGAACATTTAACCCTTAGTTTCCCTCATCCAAATTAAAAAGCAAGAAAACCTCTTCTTTTTGTAACTTTATATCGTCCACCAGGTCCTTACTCTGAATTTTTAGATGAGTTTTCAGACTTCCTTTCTGATTTGGTATTAAATACTGACAGGGTCATCATAGTGGGAGATTTTAACATCCATGCTGAAATTGAAGGCGATAGCTTAAGAGCAGCCTTTAATGCTATCTTAGACACTATTGGCTTTGTTCAAAATGTGAATAGTCCCACACATTCTCATCTTCATACTTTAGATCTTGTGCTGACATATGGCATAGAATGTGAAGAAATAACAGTATTTCCAAAATTTGTACAAGTGTTAAAAACTGTTTTTATTGAAGTTTCACAACTCAAAGAAATGTTTCACAAATCCCAGACCTGGTTTTAATTATTCGACAAGTAGTTTCAGAATAATCTAGTCAAGGTTAGATGTGTCTAGGTGTTGTAGTTTTTTAATAAGAGTGGATTAAAGATGCTGAAGGTAGGGAAAATTAACTCATTTCAGCAACCAGAAGCTGCAATCGATAGCCAATTTCAGCTTCGTGGAAGAAATTAGGTCCAGGATCAATATGCACTGCATCAGCCTCCTCCTCCACCTTCGTTCTGCACCCCTTGGGACCAGAAATGATAACAGATGTCTCACTGTATTCTGAGTCGCAGCATATCCATGTTGAACACATTTAAGGAGGTGAACCGTATATCCGTGCAGGCTTCCGTATCTCTCCAGCTGGTCAGTGAGGAAAGCCTCCAAAACTAGAGGATCTAATTGATGTTTTCCTCCATAGAGTCCCATTCTGTGGAGGATTCTTCTCACTGTGTGCATGCCAATACTGATCTCATCCAGTGTGCAGCAGAATCAGGATCTCTCCTGTCTTAGACCAACAATAAAGTAAAACTTGATCAACTCCAGTAAACTTGCCATTGTGCTCCTTATGACACGCCCCTCCTCATTTGCATAATGAGGCAGAAATGCATACAGAAACGTAAAAAGGGCAGGCAGAAATAAACAGCATAGAAGAAATAACTAGGGTAAGAAAGTACAAAGGAAGAATAAAACAGACAAAAATATCATAACATGAATAAATACTTAAAAATATAAGTAATTAAAAAATAAAGTTGAAGATTATAAAGGACAAAAAATAAATAAGGTAAATATTACAAAGGCAAATAAAGATGTGAATTGAAAGAGTTATATACATTTATGTCTCACTGCATAATTTCATTTCTCCTTACATTTATTTGCTTATTGTATTTTTGGTGGCAATTAATTGTATGCCTATTTATTTACTGAGCATATAATTATTTCTGTACTCATTTTTATATATGGCAGTCAGTCCTCCATACTCCACTGCCTCTCCCAGCCTGAGAAAAATACGTCGCCGGTTTTGCTGCCGCCAAAGCCGACTCTCCTCCTCCAATAACAAGTAAATAAAAAGAAAAGAAATAAAAATTTCCATATCCATTTTTTTTTTTTTTGTTGTTTGTTTGTTTGTTTCTTTCCGTCTTTCTGGAGCTGTCGGTTTTGTTTGGCGCAGTTTTGCCCAGGCTTGGGGGTAGACGTGATGACGTCGTGTCGCAACCAGGAAGTGCTCCAAAGCCTAGACCGTCCCATTCACCGGAGCATCCTCCGAAGGCTGGGTCCTTCAAAGGACGCAATTGAGGCGCAGTTAGAACCGAGGGTTAGTGCTTAGAGGAAGTGTTTAGGGGAGGTTTGGGATTTTCACCTGTTAATCTAAAGACGAGTGGATCGCGAACATCGCACCCTTCCTATGTGAGTTTCTAGGCTATAACAGTGTCACTCTTGATGTTTTTAAGCGAGTCTGAAGCTGCAGCGGGCAATGACCGCTAGCTAAAGGTGTTTGGACTTTTGTTTCTCTGAGAAGTTTGTTTCTTTTAGCCCGGTGTGTTCTACACCACTGCCGCCATTCACTGGCCTGACATGATCCGAGCTTTAACAGCACGTGGTGTCTGATGGTTCGGGACCACATCTCAGCTGCTCTGTCCCAGAACCGACCCGATCCCGGTGTCAGAACCCCTGCAGTATTTAGTGACCGCCGCTGGTTTTTCATCAGGCGATCGCGATGGGAGCCACCAGCCTGGAAAAGATCCGAGCCCTGCAGAGAAACCCGGCCAACATCAGGAACCTGTGCATTCTGGCACATGTTGATCACGGTGAGTTCACAGCCCGGCTTCCGTAGCTGCTTCCTCACTATTTACATAAACATTGCTGGTTTATATGTAGACGCCTCAGTGGACGCTGGCTGACGTGCCTAGGGGGCGGCCATTTTGGATCAGACCACAGTTCAGACAGCTGCTGTCAGAATGAAAAGGAGGCGCTTTAGATCTCATTTTAATCACATGAAAGACGAGTCAGAGATAATATTTTAATAATCTCTTACATGTCGCAACCTTTTAAAAGAACAAAACAAAGTCTGAAATTACCTTTCAGTTAGATTACACAAATTTATTCAGATTAAAAACTATTTAAACTGAACTCAAACTGGATGAGATAAATACAGTGATATATTTTGCAAATAAATATCAATATGATAAACACAAATCTTTATATATTAGTATATTATAAGATTATGTTTTATAAATATTGTATATTCATATAATCTTTTATTATTCAGTATTATGTTTAGTTTTAAGGCTTGCTCTTTATTGAGGAAAATTTGCTGTAATGTGATTTACAAAAGAGAGTAGTTATTATTTCTATTTTTTTTATTAATTTTATGTTTATCTTTATTTATTTTATCTCATTGTCAATAAGTTAAATTACACCAGGGTTTCCGGGTATGATTCAAAGTCAATAAATTAATAATTTTTAAATTAAGGCTCTAATTGGCATTAACATTCATTAAATGTGATTATCATGGCATTTAAAATGCTTTATTTAAAAAAAAAAAAAAACAATTTCGTCAGATATATCAGATATAACTGGTTCCGGGTGGTTGTGCGGAAGCACTTCCGGTTTATCGTAAAGCCGTACATTTGGAAAATGAGCTCGAGGCGGAGAACAAGCTAGAGAATGGGGAAAATGCTAATTTCAACAAAAGTGGCTGGAAAATGAGAAATTGAGGACATAGCTGCAGCCTGTCGACGGCAAAGATGAAGAAGGATTTTGCTGCGATATATAGTCAGAGGTATTTCTTGATGGCATTATAATGATTTCAAAGAGCATTAAATCAGATTTACTCATTCCTGTATAAACCATGTACACCCTTCCCATATAAACAGTCGGGCTGAGTAAAAAAAAATCGATTCCTTTAGATTTTTGCAAAATCGATGTCTAGGGAATGAGATCGATTAGTTTTATAGTGACGCACGTGACATTCACATTCAAATTAGCAGGAAACATGCACTCAAAATACTTCAAGCCAGCCAGCTGCAAATATAGCCAATAGGTTGATTGAAGACATTAACAAATGGGGGCTGAGCAGAAAACACCCTGTAGTTACAGACAAAGCTGCAAATATGGTTTGTGCAGGAAGATAATGCAGCTCATGCATGTCTGCTGTGTCACGTCTGTTTGCTCGAGTGAGGCTTTTTCACTTTTCATAAACAAGTTTGCACTTTTGAGACAGTTTTGTTCACATCTCAAGTGTCTGCACTTAATATGACAGGAACAAATAAAATACAGTGTGTTTTGAAACACAGTTGAACCACTTTCATTATTGTAATACAGATTGAATCGAAATTAATCAATTTAGAACTCTATGAATCAAAATCGAATCAATTCAGGACTTTGGCAAAAATACCCAGCCCTAATAAACACTGTTAAATAAGATCCAGGAAAAAAATATCTTATTGTATACATTTAACAGTATTTATAACGCTGCTCAGTACCTAAATTACAATTACTGCACATGACTGTATTATTGAGCATGGTGATGTAATAAAAGAAACAAATAATGACTAATGAAATTAAATGAATGCCTTGAGAGATAAATTATACAGTTTGATGAACGACTCCCTGTCGTTCATCAAACTGACTCATGATGAAATGAGTCTCTGATCCACATTAAGGTCAGCCGTCTAGTAAAGTGAGTCCAGATGCTTCTGCTGCTCCTGAGTTCGATGCCAGAGAGCAGCTTTGCTATATTAGCTGTGATCATCGGGATAAAAAGTAGTCCTCCTGAAAACATGGTCTGTTCTCCTCACATACCGGTGGTGCGCTGTCACTGGGAATCCCCAACAGCAGCTGCCTCAGGCCCGCTGTAGCTACCAGATCTGCTCGGGTCCTACTTCCTGCCAGTGACGTTACGCTACATGATTGGCTGAACGTTGCCACATGATGTAAAACATTGTGGTTGCCCGGGCAATGATAAAAACATCACGCAGCGTCCGTGTGCCGAGTCGGTAGCATCTGTAGCGTTAGCATGTCTAATGACCAATGAAATGTTAAGTGATTGATAACAAAACAGAAAAAATCAGTTTCTGGTGAACAAAGTAACTGTTAGACCGTGATATAAAGGGGGAGAGCTGGGTAGCGCTGTGGCTAGCTGTGCTCAGTAGCTTACAAGTTAGCCTCTTTTAGCTCAGTCAGTTAGCCATATTAAGCTACACTACTTTTAGCTTTGTGTTAATAATAGTGTTCGGTTTCTAATAACTGTTGTTTTTCTGTCTGAAATCTCTACGGAAGTCATTAAGATGTTTAAGATGTTCCATCTGTCCTTCCTGCCCTCGGATCTTAATAAAAAGAATTAAAAAAAAGCTGAGACTTTTTTGTCTCCTTGTTAAATGGCAGAGCTCAGTGTCTTAGAAGGCAGTACTTTCCTTTGAAACTGACAATGATTGTTTTCTACTTTCAGCTACTTTATATTGCATGAAATTAATGGAATGTAGAATAATAGCAAATATAGGTATTAATATGTTGAGCGATCTGATCCTTAAGAAACGGGTGCAATAAAGTATGAGTAGGTATGAGAGTAGCATAAGAACGTACCACCTGTGAGCGATTTATCCAACCTGAAGCAAATCGCTGCCGGCTTCTGCAAAGCATCTCTGGTAAAGACAGATAAATGTCTGCAGTGAAAGAGGCTAGAAGCCCAAAATCAGAAATTAAAATCCTGGGGACTCCTGCAGGCAGATGTCCAGATGTTGCTGTTTTATATATTTTTTATTTTTATTTTTTTCTATGATACCTTTGTCAGATGTCGGAGCTCAGTTGGATAAACTGGTCTGGGAACTATAATGTTCTGTATCTATTTTCAGGTAAAACTACTCTGGCTGACTGCCTTGTGGCGAGTAACGGGATAATATCCAGCCGTCTGGCTGGGAAGGTGAGATGAAGCAGTGGATGGTGACCTCTTCAGAGATCTGCTTGTTTCCTTCTGTTCCGTTAATGTCGGGGATGTTTGATGTTCCAGCTAAGATATCTGGACAGCAGAGAGGATGAACAGGTTCGAGGAATCACCATGAAGTCCAGCGCCATCTCTCTGCACTACAGCACAGGTACTGCAGCTCTGGGTAGTATGGATGTTCAGTCAGTCAGTTCAGTCAGTCATCTGAAGGGAGGCTGGGTTTTATTTTTCTTTCCTCTGTTTTGTTGGATGTTCGGAAATGTTAGGATGTTGTTAATTGTATAACAGACTTCAATAAAAGGAAGCCAGACTTCTCCTAATTCTGAAGATGTTTCCACATCTTTCAAAAAGCGTTTAGTGGCACATCTGTATGTAAACACCCAGAAATAATGCCCAACAACCCCTACCCTCACCTTTACAAGCTTTCTTGACCCGACGGACAGAACACACAAGCATTCACGCACATACACAAACTCACTCTTTAGGGAAAAATAAATAAAAATAATCAATAAATGAAAATAATAGAAGAGCAAATCAGAAGGAGGAGAAAAAAATTATATATATATATATATATATATATATATACTTACACATCTGAACATAAAAACAAACAGATAAATAAATATATTTAAAAAAAAACCTCTCTCCTACTCAACCCCCAATTCTTGAGAATTGTAATTAAGAGTTTGTGTGTCGTAGACAGTGTTGGGCACGTTACTTTGAAAAAGTAATTAGTTTTAGTTACTAGTTACTTCTCCCAAAAAGTAACAGAGTTATTAACTGAGTTAATCCCTTCCAGATATCCCCACACCCCCCACTCCATCACAGAGGAACAAAGTTCCTTCCTCTCTTCAGCCGGTGAACAATACCTCCTTAACGACTGACTCTTAACAATCATAGACAGGTTTCAGGTATTACAGGCTAACAATCGAACCAAACGACCCACTCATCGGTTTCTATTTGCATGTTTCTTTTTTTTTTTAATAATGTTTTTATTCATGTGACAAGGTCAAGTACAAACAATGAAAATAATGAAAATAAGGATTTTTTTTCCATTTTTACAAAAACAACAACCCCTCATTCCCTTCCCTTCCCCAGCCCTCCCCAATCCTACAAGATTATGCTATAAATCAGTAATAACCCACATCCTTCCTTCTTACCGTACAAGAACATGTGAATAAAGAAAAAAAAAAAAAAAGTATATAGACAATAAAAAAAAGAAAAAAAAAGGGAGAGCAGCAAGTACAACACAAATAAATAAACAGAAAACACCACAAAACAAAACTGAGAAGTAAAAATGTTTCAATGGGCCGAGATGAAGCCTGGAGGAAAAGAAAAAAGCAATCAAAAGTCAGGTTTCAAAAGTGGACGCTTCACCCGTCCTGCAGTGTCTTCATTCTAGCTATGTAGCTAATCATGCAGCCCCAAACTGAATCAAATTTTCCAGGTGCCCCCCTCAGATCATATTTAATTTTCTCCAGGTCTATGTGCAGCATGAGATCTTTAAGCCACAGTGAAGCTTTTGGGGCCCCTGTGCCTTCCATTCCAACAAAATTCTTCTCCGCGCTAATAGAGAAGCAAAAGCAATACTATCCTTGAACTTTTTCTTAATTTTTTTATGGTCTATTAATCCAAAAATAGCCAATTCAGGACAAGGTCTCAATTTCACATTTAGTGCTTCTCCAAGATGTTTGAAAACAGCTGTCCAGTAATCTTGCAGACGGGGACAGGACCAGAACATGTGAGTCATGTTTGCTGGTGACATGTGACACCTATTGCATACGTCTGCGACCTCGGGATTAATTTTGGAAAGTTTAGAATTGGTAAAATAAATATGATGGACAACCTTAAATTGTATGAGATTAAGCCTGGAGCAAGATGAACTATTATTTACACGAGTTAATGCTGAGTCCCAGACGCCGTCATCAATAACCCTACCAAGTTCTTGTTCCCAGTCTTTCTTGATTTTATCAAGAGATGTTTCTTTGAGATGGGATATTAAGGTGTATATTTTGGAGATACGGCCTTTCTGATTTGTGGGAATGTCCAAAATTTAGTCAATTACTGAGTTAGGTGGGGCGTTAGGAAAATAGCTGCTATTGGATTTAACAAAGTTACGAATCTGGAAATATCGGAATAGATGAGATTTGGGGAGGTTGAATTTTCCACATAATTCGTTGAAGCTAGCAAAGACATTGTTAATATATAGATCACTTAGCCTAACAAGGCCAGATCTCTGCCATAGAGAAAAGGCATTATCAATGCTAGGAGGGAGGAAGAGATGGTTGTTATGTATGGGGCTGTAATTGGACAGTCCTATGAGTCCAAAAGTACGTCTGAATTGGAGCCAAATTTTAAGGGTGGAGACGACAATTGGGTTACATGTATATTGGGATGGTCGAAAGGGCAATATTTGTGTAAGTAAAGCTAGAAGTGACGTAGAACAGGATTTAGCTCCTAGTTTACACCAGATTAATTCAGGTTCGCGAATCCAGAGAGTCATTTTGTTTATGTTGGCTGCCCAATAGTAGAGTCTTAGATCAGGGAGTGACAAACCACCAACCGACTTATTCCTTTGTAGAAGCTCTCTCCTTATTCTGGCAGTCTTGCCTTTCCATATAAAAGATGAAATTAGCCTATTGATAGCACGAAAAAAGGAATTGGGTAAAAAGATCGGCAAGCATTGGAAAAGATTGAGAAAACGTGGAAGCACGTTCATTTTGATGCAGTTTACCCTTCCCGCTATAGTTATGTGCAAGTTACACCATCTTTCCAGATCTGATTTAAGCTTTTCAATTAGGGGTTGAAAATTGGTCTTGTAGAGATCTGACATCTTGCGGCAGATATGCACTCCTAAATATTTAAAGCTGCTTTTAGACACTTTAAATGGAAAACACACATCAGGGATCCCGAGGGCTAAGTTGTTTACAGGAAAGCATTCGCTTTTTGAGAAGTTCAACTTATAGCCGGAAAATGCTCCAAAGCGGTTTAGCAATTCAATTATTTTGGGGATGGTGGTTACTGGATCAGAAATAAACAATAGTAAATCGTCTGCATACAAGGAAAGTGTATGTTCCAAACCACATCTGTAGATTCCTTTATTAAAACTGGCCGATTTAAGTGCAATAGATAAAGGTTCGATTGCCACAGCAAACAACAGTGGACTCAGAGGGCACCCTTGGCGGGTTCCTCAGTTAAGTGTGAAATATTGGGATTTCATCCCATTAGTGCTTACAGATGCTTTAGGGGAAGAGTATAAGAGTGAAATCCAAGATGTATACCTAGACCCAATGCAAAACCTCTTTAAGACCTCTAATAAATAACTCCACTACACCCTATCAAAAGCCTTTTCTGCATACAGGGAGACCACCACTTCTGGCGTCTCCCTGGCTGCGGGAGAGTAAAGAAGGTCGAGGAGGCGGCGGACGTTGGAAAAAGAGTGTCTGTTTTTCATAAACCCGGTTGGGTCGGGTGAGATGATGCTCGGCATGACTGATTCAAGGCGTAGGGCCAGTGCCTTAGCTAGAATCTTATAATCAGCATTTAAAAGGGAGATAGGACGGTAAGAGCTACACTCGGAATCTTCTTTACCCGGCTTTAGTAATAAGGTTATTGATGCCTCTGTGAGAGTTTGGGGCAGAGCTCCCCGGTCCAGAGAGTCATTGAACATGTCTAAGAGAAGAGGAGTTAATTTGTCAGCAAATTTTTTATAAAACTCTATAGGGTAACCATCAGGGCCAGGGGCCTTGCCACTCTGCATTAATTTAATTGAGTTTGCTATTTCACGAGATTCTAAGGGTCGATCCATTTCACTCTTCTGGATAGCAGAAATGGGTGGAAAATTTAGGTTATCCAGAAAGCTCATCATGTTTGTTTTGTCAGGTGGGGATTGTGACGTGTATAGTTCAGAGTAAAATGTTTTAAAGGTTTCATTTATGACAGATGGCGCTACTGTAAGTTCACCTGAAGGGGTTCTTATCTGTTTAATTTGCTGGGATACAGATTGGTTTTTTATTAGGCGTGACAGATGGCGTCCTGCCTTCTCACCATGTTCGTAGAGAAATCCACGCGATCGTAACATTAATTTTTCAGTTTCTTGTGTTGACAGCAAGTTATATTCCATTTGAAGGGTTTGCCTCTCTTTATCTAATTCAGGGGATGGAGATGTTGATAATTTTCTGTCCAATTCTGTTATGCTTTCCATGAGTTGTTCCTGTTTTTGTTTTTTGAGTTTATTTACTCTTGCAGAATAAGAAATAATCTCTCCTTGGACTACCACCTTTAATGTCTCCCACAGCAGAGATGGGGATATGAGATCAGACTTGTTGGAGATAAGAAAATCATCGATTACTTTGGATATTGTTTGGCAAAATTCCTCATTATTAAGCAATGTGCAATTCAGCCTCCATGGGGGGCGTGTTTTTTGTAAAAGTGTAAACGAAAGGTCGAGTAGCACTGGAGCATGATCAGATACCACTATCGTAGAATATTCTATGTTCTCGACGACAGGAAGAAAATAATTATCAATGTAAAAGTAATCAATTCTTGAGAATGTTTTGTGGACCTGAGAGTAAAAAGAAAATTGTTTTTTATCAGGATAGATAAAGCACCATGGATCCAAACCTCCTACTTGATCCATAAACATTGAAATTGCTTTAGCAACTTTAGAAGGGGAATCCTGTCGTGGGAAGGATTTGTCTAGCAAAGGATTTATAGTACAGTTAAGGTCGCCTCCTAAGATAAAGTGGTGGGAAGTTAAGTCTGGTAAAAGTGAGGTTATTTTCTTAATAAATGCCTCATCGTCCCAATTGGGTGCATAGAGATTAACAAGAACAACAGGTACATTAATGAGGGAGCCTGAGACTATAACAAACCGGCCTTGATGGTCAGCTATAACGTTTGTTGGGTAAAACTGTATTTTTTTATTTATTAAAATCGCTGTACCCCTTGCTTTGTTACTAAAATTGGAATGGAAACTTTGGCCAACCCATGAAGCCTTTAACCTATGGTGATCCTTAGCGATCAAATGCGTCTCCTGTAAAAAAGCAATTTCCGTTTTAAGATGTTTCAAATGGGAAAAAACTCTACCCCTTTTTACTGGACAATTGATCCCTTTAACATTCCAAGAGACAAATCTGAGAGAGGATACCCCTTTTTTTGTAGTATTAGCCATAGACTAATATGTAAGTATATGGTAGGAAAAACCACTGCATGGTAGAAGGACGTGGTGTTACAAAAGCACAGACAAAAATAGAGACAGAAGCAAATCTGTAGGATCTACCACCCCAATACCCCAAAACAAAAACCCTTAGAACAGGGAACAAATAAACATACCTAAACCTCCCTAAGCATGTCCTAAGAACGAGAACTAGCAGCGGGACTCCATAGACTCTGTTACTTCCGTGTGACATAAACTTATAAACTTAACACTCACCGAGCAGACGGGGCTCCTAAATCTGCAAATCTGTCTACAATGTATAATAGGTGCAAAATAAACAGAAATATCAGGGGGCAGTAATACTCCCATATCAGCATTAAGATAAGAGAAAAATAAGTAAAAAAAAAAAAATAATAATAAAAACAATAATAATAATGATGATAATAATAATAATAATAAAATATAACATAAAAAAATTAATAATAATAACAATAATAATAAATAAATAAAAAATAAAAAAAATAAAAAAAAATAAATACATAAAAAAAAATAATAATAATTATAATAATAATAATAAATAATAAATAAAAAAAACAAAAAAAAAACAACTTAAGTAGCCCTTTGGAATTACATCTTGATCGTTATAAACGTTCAAACGTTACCGTGCACAGGGTCCAGATAAAGCCAGCATCCTCAATAAATCCACTAACCGGTGGGAGCGATGCACTCGTTGTAAAAAACCTGGGCTTTTTCTGGAGAGTCAAAATAGAAGTTCTCATTTCGGAACGAGACCTGGAGACGGGCAGGGTGCAGCAGGCGGAATTTTATTCCTTTCAGGTAGAGAGAGTTTTTGATGGTGTTGAATGCAGCCCGTTTTTTGGCCAGAGCAGCGCTGATGTCCGGATAAACTCTCAGCTCGGAGCCGCGGTAATCCATCTTGTGTTGTCTGGCCCATCGGAGGACTTTTTCCTTCTCTTGGAGGCGGAGGAATTTAATGATGAAGGCTCTCGGTTTCCCGGCACCGGTATCACCTGGTCTGGGGCCGAGGGAGCGGTGAGCTTGCTCTATCTCGGGAGGACTGTCGAAAACGTCCGGCCCCATCACCGCCATCAGCAGGTTGGAAGCAAACTTGGTCAGGTCCTGGTCTCTCTCGCTCCCCTCAGGTATGTTGATAATCCACAGGTTGGAGCGCCTGGACCGGTTCTCGAGGTCATCTACTCGTTCCAGGAGAACCGTGGCTTGGGATTGTAAGGTCTTAACAACAGCTTCCATCTCTGTGATTTTTTCGAAGTTTTCACTCACCACAACTTCAGTATTAGTAAGACGGTTGTTAAATGACGTCACCTGCTGACCCAGTGAGTCCACTGACTGCTTCAGAGATTCAGTTGACTGTTGGATCAGGATAGCCATGTCAGCTTTGAAGCTATCACGTTGTTTAGTGAAAAGAGCCTCAAGGTCGGTCCTGGTGACTGGGTCGGAGTGGCCTCCGCTGTCGGCGCTTCTGCCCCCCCGGTGTGGGAGTTCAGGTGCGGCTGCGGTGGCCATGCTGGCTAGCTTAGCTGAGATGATAGCTGCCCGAGTTGTTACTGCCGGCTGAGGGTTAGAGTTTGAGGAGCTCATAACGTCGCAATGTACCTTCTTACATAAGATTGAGTAATGCACGAGTCAGTCCAAGGAAAAGCACAGTTAAACTGGTAGACTTGAAAGGTAAATGAAAAGTTCGGCTGGAGCTCCCTTCTCTCATGTCTGCTCTCTACGTCATCAAACCGGAAGTCCTAGCTCTATTTGCATGTTTCTAAGCAATACAAGGCCTTGTCTATATAAAGACTCACGGCGGATCCAGACATTTGAATTGAGAAAGCTTCCTGGAGGTGAAGCAAAACATCTTCAAATTTTCAAGTCCAGTGGATTGTTTTTAAACCTTTACGGAATGACTATGACCTGGATGACAGGGAATCTTCATCAGTTGTATTTAACTGCAAGTTGTGCAAAAGATGAAAAAACATTGTCCGTATACAGGTCGCCAACAGACTTGAGCCCATTGTTGTGCCACAGCCGAAATGTTGTGTCCGTTTTAGAGGGTTCAAAAGTAAAATTCCTATAGATCGATGTCAAAACCGAAGGACCTCAAAGACCAAAGTGCTTTCGAATCTGATTCCAAATCCTCAGTGATATACAAACTAAGGGGCAGCCAGACAAACATGAAAGCTGAAGTGGAAGAAGAGAACATAGTGGCGAACGCAGGGAAAATGGAACAGAGTCCTGTTCAAGGTGTACCCAAGCAAGTAGGGAATCATGCTCAACTAACCAGGAAAAAAAGCTTCTGTATGTTTGCTGCCCAGTAGTAGTACCTAAACACAGGTAGGGTGAAGCCCCGCCTTTTCCTTAAGTGCTTGAAGGATTGACCGGGGGATCCTTGCAGGCTTACCATCCCACAAGAAGTCTCAGACCAGCTTGTCCAATCTGTCAAAAAACGATTTGGCTAACAAAATCGGAACATGTTGAAATAAATAAAGAAATTTGGGGAGAACTACCATCTTGACGAGATTGACGACCAACAAGAGAAAGAGGTAGCGTAGACCAGCGGACAAAATCCCTCTCTGTCTTCTCGACCAATGGAGAAAAGTTAACTGAATACAAATTACACAAAGATGTGGTAACATGGACACTCAAATATTGAAAGGCAGAACATGGCCATTTAAATAGAACTATCATATGGGGAAGAGCTATAGCAGGAACATTGATAGGCAAGAGCGCACTCTTCTGAAAATTAAGATTGTATCCCAATATAGCACCGTAACGGTTTAAAATGTCACAAATCACAGGGAATGAGTTTGCGGGGTCAGAGACATACAAAAGGAGGTCATCTGCGTACAGTGAAACCTGTTGAACCCTATTAAGACGCGTTATGCCCTTGAAACCAACCTCCGAACGTAGCAACAGATCAAGTGAATCTATTACCAGAGTGAAGAGTAGCGGGGATAGCGGGCATCCTTGCCTGGTACCGTGAAATAAAAGAAAAGGGGGAGACAATGTATTGTTAGTTTGAACAGATGCTTTTGGTGATGAGTATAAGAGCTTAATCCAATGAAGAAAGGCCTCCCCAATTCCAAACCTGGCCACCACTTCATAAAGGAAACACCATTCAACCCTGTCGAAGGCTTTCTCAGCATCAAGGGAGACCACAATCTCTGTCAGTTTAGAATCAGATGGCGCCCCAGACCGAGGGAGATTTTCCGTTATTTTGTATTTCTTCCATTTTCTAATAATTGCACCAACTGTTGTTGCCTTCTCACCAAGCTGCTTGCCTATTGTCCTGTAGCCCATCCCAGCCTTGTGCAGGTCTACAATTTTATCCCTGATGTCCTTACACAGCTCTCTGGTCTTGGGCATTGTGAAGATGCTGGAGTGTGATTGATTGAGTGTGAGGACAGGTGTCTTTTATACAGGTAACAAGTTCAAACAGGTGCAGTTAATACAGGTAATGAATGGAGAACAGGAGGGCTTCTTAAAGAAGAACTAACATGTCTGTGAGAGCCAAAATTCTTACTGGTTGATAGATGATCAAATACTTATTTCACACAATAAAATGGAAATTATTTATAAAAAAAATCATACATTGTATTTTTCTGGATTTTATTTTTAGATTCCATCACTCACAGTTAAAGAGTACCTATGATAAAAATTACAGTCTTCTACAAGCTTTGCAAGTGGGAAAACCTGAAAAATCAACAGTGTATCAAATACTTGTTCTCCCCACTGTAAATGAAAATGCGACAATCAGGTTTCAGGTTAGTTTCAGTGTCTGCTGGATTCTTAATAGACAGATGGAAATCAGAGCAGTCCTGGCTCCACTTTCTCCTCTGTTGGTTTGCAGATGATATTGCAGCACTGCCTCCCGCTGTAGGAACCGGATCTGCTCGGGTCCTGCTTCATGCCATTGACGTTAAGCTACATGATTGGCTGAACATTGCCATATGATGTAAAACATTGTTGTTGCCCAGAAAATTATAATAACATCACGCAGCATCCGTGTGCCGAGTCGGGATCATCTGTAGCGTTAGCGTGTCTAATGACCGATGAAAGTTTACCTGATTGATATGATAACAAAACAGAGAATACCCGTTTCTGGTGAACAAAGTAACTGTTAGACCATAATATAAAAGGGGGAGCTGGGTAGAGCTGTGGCTAGCTGTGCTCAGTAGCTTTGCTTTAAAGTTACTTTGTGTTAATAATAATGTTCGCTTTCTAATAACTGTTTTATTTGTTTAAAACGAGTCGTTTTTTAGGTTGTCCCATTTTTCCTCCTCTCTCCTCAGATCTCAAAGGGGAACACCGTTTTTTTTTTATTATACGTTAATTTTACGTTATTCCATCATGTTCTACTCACCAATGTTAGTTTGTGTCATTTGGAGCCGTTCTGAAGATATTCGATTTTGTAATCCAAGTAACGTCTTCATATGGGCAACGACTTGAAGGCACAAACTAAACTGTTCATAACTGTTCATAAACAGTTTTTCCGAGTGGACCTGCCATATGATGATGTCATAAGAAAAGGCAGGAACCCGAGCAGATCCGATACACCGGCGGTATGCTGCAGGTCTGGCACGCCCAACAAGAACTGCATATTTTAGTGGGATCATAATCCTGATGAACAGAGGATGTTTGGAGGTGGACTTTCTTGATTAAAACCAATTTTCTAACTCATAAAGCAAATAAAGCCAAGCTGCTTTTTAGCTTGAAGCTACAGAACAGAGGAGATAAACATCCAGAGTGTTGAAGCATCAAAGCGTTCACCACAGTTTGGTCCAGCGTCCTCATGTCTGCAATTACACATTTTTGACGCTGTTAATGCCTTTGTTGTGAACGCAGCATAAGTATTTGAATTTGAGTCAGAAGTTCAGCGATACTTCTTGGTCTGCTCTCGTAAACAACAACTGGACCTGAGGTTCATGATCTCAGTGTATCCACGTTCCAGCATCCTTTTAAGATTAAATGAGGAATCAATGCTGATTGTGATCTGTTGGGCAGTGTCATCTCCCAGTGGTGGAAAGCAGTCACCAGTCTGCCATTTGCTGATTATCTGTGTTTTAGAAGTGATGAGATGGTTTTTCTGCACAGGTGGTCAGGAGTACCTTCTAAACCTGATCGACTCTCCGGGTCACGTTGACTTCTCTTCCGAGGTTTCCACAGCTGTCAGGCTGTGTGATGGAGCCATTGTGGTTGTTGATGCTGTGGAGGGCCTGTGTCCTCAGGTAAACCTCCTCCCGTTTAATCTCAGTGTTAACGCTTCCAATCAGGAAACCTGATCGAATGAAGCATTGTTTGTCTTTTGTTCTGTTGGTAGACCCAGGCTGTACTCCGACAGGCATGGCTGGAGAACATCAGGCCTGTTCTGGTCATCAATAAGATGGACAGACTCATCACCGAGCTGAAGCTCACCTCTCTGGAAGCCTACAACCACCTGGTGAAGATCCTGGAACAGGTCAGTCTATGGCACAGCCCTGGTGGCAACTCACAGAAGCTTCAGTCTCCGTTTTGTATGAGAAAGACTTGGAAAAGTCTATGGAAGAAGAACGGGTCTCATTATCTGGTGTCAACCTGCTCTCTTCTCTGTAGATCAACGCTGTGACAGGGGCTCTGTTCACATCTAAAGTTCTGGAAGAACGAGCAGAGAAAGTGAGGGAGGAGGAGGAGGACAGGGACTTGGACCTGAGTGGAGATCAGGTCTATGACTGGAGCGCTGGACTGGAAGAGGCTGACGACTCCAACCTCTACTTTTCCCCTGACCAAGGAAATGTGGTGTTTGCCAGTGCCATAGATGGATGGGGTTTCAGGTGATTCATCCCTTTCCTCTGGAGTCCAAACATAGCACCCCCACATGGCAGATACAGCCAGTTTGCTCGAATCGGTACTAGAAACCTAGAAAATCCCAGTAACACAACTATTCACGGCCTTCCACCCTGAGCTGCTGGCTGTTACCTTGGAAACGATGGGGACGCAGAGAGCAGTTATTTATTTGTGTCCTATTAACAGCACTGCACACCGATGGCAGGCGTGGTCCTCAGGAGAAGTGGAGAGACATGTTCCTGGATCTATAATGGTCCTTCAAGACCGCTGAACATTAAAACCACTGACAGCTTGATCCTCTGCTCTTCTAAATGTTACATCATCAGTTCTTTGTTCTGGAAACTCAGCACCCTGAGAACAATGAGTGAACGGTTTCAGCCAAGTTTATTATTTTAAGAGCAGAAAATGTTGTTCCAGTCAAACCATTTCTTTTGTCAGTGACATTTCCCATAGTGGCTCTAAGGTGTCTGTCATCCTGATTAGTGTCTTTTTTTCTGCAGCGTTCAGCATTTTGCCTCCATATACAGTAAGAGGGTGGGGATCAGAGCCTGGGTGCTGCTGAAGACCCTGTGGGGAGATTTCTACCTCAACGCAAAAACAAAAAGGATCATGAAGGGGGCTCAGGTAATATGAACAGATGATATTCTTAAAGCTTTTCCTTGTTTTTCTTGGTTTTGCTATTTGTCAGAATGTCTGACTTTAATTAGACCTTTTTGGGTTGAACAGAAACGGGTCTCCTGTTTCCTTGCAGGCCAAAGGAAAGAAGCCACTGTTCGTGCAGCTGGTTCTGGATAACATCTGGAGTTTATATGATGCAGTCATCACCAGAAGGTGGGTTAAAGCTCATGTTCTAGCTTCAGATGTTCAAGCTCAACATTCAGGCCATCCAGTACGTGAAATGGATGCAGCAATGGAAAGCCAGTAAGGAACAGCAGCAGGGACTTTGCCAGTGGCTGTATCGGTGGCTGTGCCAGCGGTTGTACCAGCGGCTGTATCAGCAGCTGTGCCAGCGCCAATGACTGTGTCAGCAGCTGTATCAGCGGCTGGCTTTGTCATCCTTCCATTGATTCTAATGCATGGTTTCTTCTAAAAGTGTTTGTATTTGTGTGAGCAGAGACAAAGACAAGGTGGAGAAGGTTGTATCATCCCTGGAGATAAAGGTGATGTCCAGAGACCTGCGTCACTCTGACCCTAAAGTTCTCCTACATGCTATCTGCAGCCAATGGTTACCAGTGTCCAACGCTGTCCTCTGTATCCTCAAACTCCAACTAATCGTCTCCACAGCTCTATCAGAGTCTGGGTTCCAGTTTTCCTGAACAGTGACTCCAGCTATGGTGTGTGAGAAGCTCCCCAGTCCATTAGAGATGGCAGCAGAGAGGGTGGAGAAGCTGATGAGTGTAGGAACTCGTCCTTTTGAATCCCTACCTGAAAGGACTCAGGAACTGAAGACAGGTAATCCCTGACACACTCCACCCACACATACATGCACTGTTGGTTCCTAAAACAAAAAACATGTCCTTTAGTCGCTCTGGAGCTCAGCAACTTGCTCAGTTACTCATTGGAAGTACTCAACCATAGTACTTGAGTAAAAGTATTGATACTCATCAAATCTTACTCAACTACAAGTAAAAGCTAGGTCAAACATTACTCAAGTGAAAGTACTGAAGTAATCACTTTTGAAAATACTTAAGTATTCAAAAATCCAAATTATATTCTCCTAACACCAGCACATTTTTGTATAATTTTCAGAGTAATTTCAAAGAACCTGTAACTTTCAGAATACACCTGATGTATTAATGCGTAAAACCAACTGCTATAGCTTCTACAGCACCTGGAAAGAACTTCAGCATCAACATGATACAAAAAGTAAGGACAGATATTGTATTATTGTTTATCATTCAAAAATACAGCCAAAAAGAGGCAGGAGAGTTTTGATTCTCCTCACACTTTCACTTTGCAGCGATTCCCAACCAGTTGTACTCGTACCCCTAGTGGTCCGCAGGTGCATTGCAAGGGGTGCATGAAAATATTTTATTTGTTAGGTAGTAAAATAAAACAGGGGTGGGATCTGTTTTGCTTTTTAAGGATCCAATTGAAAAATTAAACAAGTAAGTGTTTATTATATGTTTGAGTTCACCTTCAGCCTTGACACCCATCCAAACCAAGCAGAGGAACAGACTGGATGTAGAGAACAGCCTTGGATCAACTATTTTTTACACTGAGCTATTAGAGCTCATCAAAGCAGCTCAGGTGTGTTGAATAATAGAAACAAAGTAAAACTTTTTAAACCCGTCTACCAGACATGGGCAAAGTGGAGTCAACAAGTCATCTCCATGTCATGTATTTAATCTACCCAGCCAATTAAGCAGGTGAGTCCAATCTGCACAGGTTAATTCACGGTGAAGATTGGACTCACCTGCTTCAGTGGCTGGGTAGAACAAATACATGACATGGAGATGACTTGTTGACTCCACATTGCCCATGTCTGCCGTCTACCTATAACCTTTGTTACCAATTCATCAAGCTTAAATGTGATTATAAGGGAGTTACTCAGAGGAGTCCAGTTTTATAAATACAGGTTAATATCATTTTATTTTGTATTTATTTTTATTCCTTAAAGTCGTAGGGAACCTGCTGTTCCAACCGTTGCATTTCAGAATTCTCCCGAGTGGTGCCCGACTGCACGAGACACAAGAGAATAAAGTGAATGTGATTGGTTGTTTATCAAGGGGGCGGGATTGTTGTGGCGAAAGGTTTGCAAGCAAGTTTGGTTGTGGCAATTTGTCGGAAGCATCTCGCTAACCAGTTAGCAACTTAGTGCTAGTAGGTTCCCAATGGGAAATTCCATTGGGACCAATTAGCACTAAATTGGTGACTTAGAAACGACACTGTCAAGGAACACTATGGACAGAGGAAACATGCAAGAGGAGGAGAGTTTAGTGTCTGAGGTCGGGGATGAGTCTCCTCCGTCATCCATTTTTTATTTAGAGGAGGAAAGCGGGGACGAAGATGTTGTGGAAGAGGACGCCAGGGCGGCAGAAGCTTGGTTTGATGTAGAAGGCTTCCAGCCGTACATGTTTGAGCCCTTGCCTCGCAGCGCTGCCAGTTCTGTTAGCTCTACGCCTGCAGAAGACACTGATGTCCATCCCCGTGAACACTGGGACGCAACTCAATGGGAAAGGAAAGGATTCTGATTTCAACCGTTCGGTATATTAGCTGCGACATATGAATCAAGATGCTATGACCGAAAAAATGTTGTTGGGTTTAAATCCAGAGAAATGTGAGTTTAAAAGATTAAAAGGAAAATGATCAACACAGAGACAGGGTTTTGTGACGTCAGCGTGTGCCGGGTGGAGAGAAGATTCTGGCTTGGAAAGCCATCACCTTCTCCCCCAGATCCCTTCATAGCAAAGCCTTTTATTAACAGTTTACAACATCAAACAGGCGGGCCTAAAACAGAAGAGCCAGTAATCATTGTCTGAGAGGATGCAGGTAACAAGATGGTGTGAATTGACCAACTGGCTGGATGGAAGTCACACATCCGTGTGATTCTGCCTCATGACCTACAGGAGGTCATAAAAGTTTATGACCCTTCTGGTTGAAACACAGGATAGTTATCACTCTAACAAATGTGATTGACAGTTGACTGATACAGATATACAGATGATATGATTGGCCGAATTTAGGTGTTCAGGCTGACATATAACTAACTGGCCTGCATAAAATAACGAAAAAAAACAACAACACAGATTTTAAGACAGGATTTTTTGAAAACAGAAATTTTCTAACTTTTGGGACGGTTACAGCTCTGCTTGAGTCCTACGTCTCTGTGTCTTCATGGTCTTGAAGAAGAATGTGGTTTAGCAAACAGACGGTGAGGAAATCTGCTGCTTTAAATTGGGAATTTGTTCTTCACTTTCGTCATGTAATCAAGGAGGGTTGTAATATCAAATGTCTTAATTTACAGAAATCTTTGAATTAGTCTCATGTGCGTGTGTATATTTGGTTATTGGACTCTCAGCCTGGTTTTCTGAAAAAGAGAGACATTAGAGACTGCTTTAAAAGTCTAACAGTGAGTTACATTCAAAGAACTGTGTAACACCCCTCCTAGAACAACTTTACTGGCTCCATAAAGCAGCGTTTCAACTTAAAGATCCTTCTTTACATTACAAAGCACTTAATAACCTTGTAAAGTGTATGTGTTTTGTTAAAGGGAAACACCATTTTTTTACATTTGGCCCTTTATTTTCCGTTATTCCATCATGTTCTACTCACCCATATGAGTTTAGTGTCATTTGGAGCCGTTCTGAAGATATTCAGTTTGGTTATATCCAAGTAACGTCTTCCTATGGGCAACGACTTGAAGGCACAAACTAAACCGTTCATCATTTATTCTTTATGGTACGCCAGCATTCAGAACATGGAGGCCAATCACTGTGGGCGACAGTGGCGTTGGATGTAGGAGTTTGCCCTGAAATCGAAGGATTGACGGCTCCGACTTTCAGTGTCGTTGTGTCCTTGGGCAAGACACTTCACCTGCATTGTCTACTGATGGTGGTCAGAGGGCCCGGTGGCACCAGTGTATGGCAGCCCTGCTTCTGTCAGTGAGCCCCAGGGCAGCTGTGGCTACAATGTAGCTTGCCACCATCAGTGTGTGAGTGTGTGCGTGAATGGGCGAATGAATGTAGTGTAAAGCGCTTTGGTCAAGTCTGCTGACTTGAATAAAGGCGCTATATAAGTATAGGCCATTTACCATTTATCACTGTCCCCCAGACATCTGCGGTTATATTTTTTATATTTATATCTTTTAAAAACAAAGCGGGGCATGTATGACGTCATCCGCGCGCGTCGGCTACCATTCATTCATCCAGTCCGCTGAACTGCTGCTAGTTTTCCTCACATGCCTGGAAGATGTCTAGTGCTGCTACCACAGATGATCTCACTCTCCAAATGGAATTGAACGATTCAGATTAGCTAGCCGAATATATAAGAGGTAGAGTGTAGCCGTCTGTGGCCCGGGCTGCCTGTTATTACTCCAGTGCGCATGCGCGAACAACTTCATACACGCACCGTTATTGCCCTTTCGAGTTTTTCAGAGATTCTAGCAACATGTTGAATGGCAATGCTTTTGCGTTTAATCTTCTGACCATTATCTTCTGCTGTGTGTCTTTTGGATTTCCTTGCTGATTTGAAACGCCCAGTTTGGGTATCCACAATTTGGAAGAGCATCTTTGATGTGTTTTTGTTCTTTGTGCTTCCCTTCTGTTTTTGTAGGGACATGATCGGCCCAGTGTTGTAAGGTTCTGATGACAGAAAGTTTGTGTTCCAGTGCTTGGGGTAAAAAAAAAGTAGATAACCTGTGGATTCCCATCTAGGCGTTTGTCAAATCAGCAAGGAAATCCAAGGTACCTTGGCGCAGCGTCTGCTGTGAAGCGTGCGCTGTACCGGTCTGTCGTGGCGAAGAGAGAGCTGAGTCAAAAAGCGAAGCTCTCGATTTTCCGGTCGATCTATGTTCCTACCCTCATCTATGGTCATGAACTCTGGGTCATGACCGAAAGAACGAGATTGCGGATACAAGCGGCAATTAGTGGTAAAACAGTTACTATGAAACACCTCAAGAGGTCAGTTCTGTGGAAACCTTTGTGTTGTGGAAAAGAGTTTCTGTTAATGTTTTGTAACCTCTTTTACGCGCAAAAGTGATCTATATGTAGAGGGGGAATGAGCGACCCGTCAGAGCTCACTGAGAGATTCTGTCTAACTGTGAGCTCTCCCCTTGAAAGTGTCTAAATTAACAGGAACCTTTGCTCCTTGCAGTCTGCTGTGTCTCAGTCTACAATTTCTAACAGACTTTACAAGTGGAACTAGGAAGGCATTGAGCTTGGTGCTACTTTTGGACCCCTCCTTTCAGTATCTAACTCTATTCAGGTTTTTAATGAATTGAAAGCGTCAGGGAGCCGTCATCAGGTCCTCCCTCTAGTCTCACTTTCTCAGGAACTGTTTTCAGTTTAACGGTGCTCTGCCTGCTGACTCAGTGGTGTTTTCCATCTGTGTGCTTTTCCAGCGTTCCTGCGGTGTTCCAGCGGGACCAATGATCCAGTCATCATCTTTGTGTCCAAAATGTTTGCTGTGGACATTAAGGCGTTGCCTCAGCACAGACCCAGGTAAGCCTGATGAATTTCCATTCAGTTTATTTCTGTATTGCCAATTCACAACACATCATCTGAAGGCGCTTTGCAAAGACAATTCCACCAAATCATCCAGTCAAATTGATTCAAAGTTTTCTAAGGAAAACCAGTTGATTGCATAGACTCAATGACCCGAAGGCAATCCCTCACACTAAGCTGATATCTCTCTTCAGGATGGAGTCACAGCCAAACAGGAACAGATGAAGCTACTATGAGAAAAAGCAGAGAGAGAATAATGTTAGAGATTGAACTAAGAAATACTGCAGGATGGGAGAACAGAGAAAACATGAAGCAGAATGATTAAAAAGGGTTCCTATGTCCTACAGCAGTCTAAACCTATAGCAGCATAACTATAGGGATGGAGATGAATGAGCCATATAACAGTTTTCTTTCCTATAGGACAGTAAGTTCTGGACGTTACAAACATTCCTCTTTCCTCTGGTGTTGTATCTTTGAGTTTTAAACAAGCTGTGGTCCAGCTCCTACTTTCCGTCGGCTTTGTGAAGAGTTTTTAATGGCATCCTCTTGGCAAATGACTGGTGATCACATTATTCTTCTGCTGTTAGATTTGACAGCAGCCTTTGACCCTGTGGACCACAACACTGTCTCTGTTAAACCACCTTGCTGGTATCCGTGGTACTGCACTGGATTGGTTTAGGTCCTATCTTTCCAGTAGAAGCACCTCTGCATTCCAGGAAGAGATGAGGGTCGATGAAGCTGTAACTGCTGCCAAGAAAACCTAAATAATGATCACTTTAGTGCAGCACAGACCAGCAGAGAGCTGAGCAGACATCAGGAGCAGGAAAACCAGACCTCTCCTGCTGGGAGGCGACGTGTTGAGAACGGTATCCTGTCTAATGAAAAAATCTTATTTAATCAGATATTATTTCAGCTGTTATATAGTGTTTAAGACACACAGTCCTACTAACTGTGTGTTAGAACAATAGATGAAAGAGTGATTCGAGCACTAATCATGGTCAAACAGTTAATTCTGCAAATACATGGAATAAATTCACCACAACTTCTGTTCAAAATATAAGAGTTTATTAACAAAAATCATTCAGCTCCAAGTCAAACATATTTCAACTAAGACTAGTAAAACTCAGCTAAACTAAATTAACTACTATGTACAAAGAGGAAGGGAAACATGGTTGAAAATCATATTACAGTTTAAGATGGATTCTGTGTTTGAAACCAAAGTTTATCTGGAAGAATTTGGGATATGATCAAATTAGCTTTTCACTAATTTTAAAGAAATTGGAATGTTTTCAGACCAATTCACAATGCAAATCCATGAGGTGAATGAAACATTATTTGGCCAAATAATGATTTATTGAATGATTTGCTTAATCAAGAACCAATAACCTTTAGCTAAATGATTCTTTACCCTCTTTGAAATAGCTAGCCGCGAATAGACATCAGGATTCCACTAAATGACTCTTGGTCAGACTTGCTAATGGAAATGTAATGAGCATCTGAGGAACATATGAACACTAATGTTATATCAGTGTTTAAATCCTTAGTGAATAAAGCTTGTCTAAGCTTTAGCAACAGCTCAACACATATTCCTGCAGCATAGCGTAGCATGCAGTCCATTCTTTAGCATCAATTAGCGTTGTCTTTACTCAGCAGTAAACACACGATATGATTAGCATCATCAAAAGACACATTGCTTGTTCTGTCCCTAATCATGCCAGACCTGCAAACCTTTTTTCCTGTTATCAGTGTGATGCAGAATCTGTGACATAATTTGACATAGTTTTCTCAACAGTTCATCAGTCTGATGGCGGTAGGGAAAAAGCTGCTGCAGAACCTGCTGGTCCTGCATTGAATGCTGTGAAGCCTCTTCCCAGAGGGCAGCAGGGAGAACAGTCAAGGGCGCAGATAGCGTGTACGTCAGGGGTGTTCTGACGTACACAGATTCGAATGACCCTCAATCCGTCCCCCCCACTTTTATAAAAAAAAAAAAAAACATATGGCGAAACTCACAGAAAATCAAAAAGCTTTTTCTAATTTACTGCTTTGCAACAACAACATAAAACAGTCAGATCATAGACAGGCAATCGTTTTGTTTAACTGCAGGCTGCCTGCGTCGTAGAGATTCAAATCTAAAAGTTATCCTGTCTCTGGCATTTACGTCTCGAGCCTGGTTTCCATGGTTACTCAGACAGACAGTAGTGGCTGGACAGTTCCCAATTCCGGAGTCCGGACATCAACATGAGGCCAGCCAAACCGAAAAAACAGAAAACAATTGCATCCTTTTTTAGAAAAGCACCAACTGTAAGTAAACTGTTCATTGCGGTATCATATCACCTTGCATTTTTTTGGTTGTCTGTTCGATGTCGCCGTGGAAAAAAGAGTGGAGACGGTCAGTGAGAATAGCGTGAAGAGAGGTGCCAATGTCATAAGGCGGGAGGCAGGGGGAATCGACTGGCATTTATTTATTTATAATGAAATCGACTGTTCCGACTTTTTCTGGAGTTGTTGGGGGTCTTTCAGAAATATGTAGGCTACAGTAGGCTACTTGAATCCGTATTTATGCCAAGCCAAATGGTTTAGGTTGTTACAGGTTGAATCATGAGAAAAACGAACTTCAAAGCTAGACAAATTCCACTACACAGGGGCGGATTTTGGAAATTTTGGGCCCTAGGCAAAGACAGGCATGGGGCCTTCTGAATTGAGAAGGCAACATATAGAACAGACCCATTATACAGATACAGAAATTTTAATAGAATAGAAATTTGAGGATGTCATGTATCTTCAAGTTTGTCTATGTCACTGTAACTCGGAGGAAAGAATCTCTCTCTCGTATATATATATATATATATATATATATAATGTGTGTGTGTGTATATATATAAATAAATAAAAGGTGCATGTCACAGGAAAGACTAGTGATGTTACAAATATGACAATTGCTTAAACTACAGAACAGTAAATTCTTTAATCTATAATTAACATGGCCCTTAACATCCCCAGCTGTACACAATAACACACATTAAAGCAATGTTAATACAAAGCTGTAAAGTAGAGTGAGACGTTGATAATAACTTCCTTATGTTTTTTGAATGTATAAATTTAATTATAAAGGACTAAAACACCTAAAACTTATGGGTGATTTTACAACATTTAAAAGCCTGAGATTTTACTGAAATTGGGGCTACTGGGGCTCACTGGCCTTAGATGTAATGAGCGAACTGGAAGTGCTGAATACATCGCTCCAAAAAAGCACCCAGACATTGGAGGGCATGGTCTCTGCAGTCTCAGTTGTCCAAGAGAGATTACGGGACAAAAGAAAGCCAGCCCACTTTGAGGCAGTCTTTAAGGAAGCAGTGGATATGGCTGAGAAGCTGTCTCTAACACATAGGCCCCCAAAGAGATATTCTGGGCCAGCACCTGCACACAGGCCAGAATCTGCTGTGGAGTACCACAAAGTGGAGTTCTACAGAGTTCTTGACAAAGTAGACACACAACTTTCTTCATTTGAGGCCATTTATTGAAAAGCCATGTAAAGTACTTATTTACAAATTTGTTTTTGTATATATGTAGGCTTTGCTGTTCGTGTTTCTGTGTGTTTACAGCCTGCACTTAAAGTCAGTCCATGTTTAAATAAAACCTTTTTTTTTTCACACGTCATGTGGCATGTTTGGTGAGTACTTGGTACCAATACATGTTATTTTCTTGCAATGATGGGCAATTAAGATTGATGGGTTGTCATAGCTGAGTAATAGCCAGTAATAGGGCTCAGGATCCACGTTGCATTGTGGGACGTCGCAGCCATATTGACTGCTACGCAAACGTAAGCATAGCTCTGACACAACGTTGTTGTTGAAAGAAGAGACAGAAGTAGAGAGAAAAAAGATGTTAAAATCCCGAAAAGGATCTGGAATTTACCGGGACACATTAAATAGAGAAGCCAGGGACCGGTATGGTGACAAAATCAGCATTGTTAATCATTTGGATCCATATAAAGTTCCAAACAATGAGTGGAGCACCAATGAGTGAGCGCCTATACTTCAAAACAGTTCCCAAGCTACAAGTCCCTGGAGTCTCATGTGCAGTTCATGAATGGATGGGTTCAGGAGCTGCAGATCATAAAGCCAGCAAACAGTGGGAACACAGTAATCCGTACAAAGGTAAGCTGTGATCAGACGGGCTCTGGAACCTGCTAGTTTAGCAACTGCTAACCGCTAAGGCTAACAACCACTCACGCATGTAATGTACTTTTAACTAGCTGCTATGTGTTTAAAAGGTGTAGTTAGTAACGTTAACTGCCAACCCTCCGGGTTTCTCGCGTATTTGAGCCTTTTCCCGCTGCCGTTTTTATTATTTTCCCGTAAAAGATCCCAACTTTGAAGGAAAGAAACACTGTAGGCTATAAAATAAAACCGTGCATCTTTAACTTACCAGAATGAAAATGCAGGGAACACACTCTCATTGACATCGGAATACTGTGGAAAGTTATGTTCGGTCGTCTTACAGCCGCGATCCAAGCTAGCCGACGACTCTTTATCTCTGACGCTTGGTCTCCATGGTTACGCCTCCAGTCAGGAAATCGGTGGAAAGTTAACCCATTTTCTATGTTTCCATGGCGATCATGTGTTGAGCTGTTACAGCCCACAATACAGCAATGGTTTACCATGGTTGAAATCAAGTTAAGGTGAAATTAATCAAATTAAAACACGGCTGAGAGGGAGTACAGTACGCGGTAGTCATAGGCAGTAGTCTGAGCTGCTGTAAAAGACGCATTCAACATGGCGGCGACGCGAAGTGCTTACGTCACGATGACCAAGCCCTATAGTAACTGTCCCCCACAGTTTCAAAAACCTATCTGCGCCCCTGAGAACAGTCCATGTTGGGGGGGTGAGGGGTCATTGATGATGTCACGGGACACGCCGCGCTGGGATGAAATGCCCTTTGGACCAGTGAGGTGGTGTTTCCAGTCCAGGTGAGGGTGTCTGTGATGAATGTGGTGCTGCTGACCACCTTCACAGCTAAGCTGTTGATGAGCAGTGGAGCGTGGTTAGGCCGGTTCTTCCTGAAGTCCACTATGATCTCCTTGGTCTTCTCCACCTTCAGGATCAGGCTGTTATCTCTGCTCCACCAGCTGCTCCACCTCCTCTCTGTAGTCCAGGTGGTTGTCGTCTCTGATGAGGCCCACCACCGTGGTGTGGTTTGCAAACTTCACCATGTGATTGGTGGTGAACCTGGGGACGCAGTCGTGTGTCATCAGGGTGAACAGCAGGGGGCTCAGGACGCAGCCCTGAGGGGAGGGGCTTAGACTGATGACATCAGAGGTGTTCTGTCCGACCCGGACTGACTGAAGTCTGTTGGTGAGGAAGTCTAGCAGCCAATAGCAGAGGGGTGTGTTGACGCCCAGCTGTTCTGATAATGGCAAATCTTTACATTTTAACCAGTCAGTGAGTTATTGATGTTTTAAAATGTTGGATGAGTGGACAATTGGTCTGAAAGAGGAGTCAAATCGCAGCTCAAGTAGGACATTACAAGGAAAGGAGACTTCTGTCTTCTGAAAGCCACCGCTGTTTTCACCTCAAAGGAGCTTTTCATTGGACTAACTATGCGGTTTGTTGGCTATATCAGCAGGTTAATAAATAATAAGTACTGTATTATGATATTAAAATTGGTATTTCTTTATTTAAATTTTATTATCATGTTTAATCAGACCTCAAATTTTATATTTAGTTAAGAGTGAGATGGTTAATTTTCGGAGGCGTGGATGACTTGACCCTGGAAGAAAAATCTTTTTCTCCTGACTTCTATAAGAAAATCAAAGTCAGGATTTTCTCTGACTGACAGCCCTGTGGCTGCAAGGCTATCAGTCAGAGGTGGCAGTCTGCAGCACTGGGGCCTCCAGGCTACCGTCCTGTCTCCATTTCTCTTCACCCTCTACCCCTTGTGTCTGAGGGGAATGAGCTGGAGTACCGGTCAGTCATCATGGACTTTGTGGACTGTTGTGAGAAAAAACACCAGTGTTTAAACACCAGTTAGACCAAGGCGATGGTGATCGACTTCAGGAGACGACCCCCGTGTAAACATTCAGGGGCAGGACATAGAAACTGTGGAGAGTTTCAAATACCTGGGTGTTCACGTCAATAAGAAAGCTGACTGGACACATAAAACCATAATAATTGGAAATAACTATCCAACATTTTAACTTTTTGTAACAAATGTATTTTTTCTGTGGTTCTGATTTGTTGATCTGATGGCACGGTTCAAGTTGTCCTCGGTGCCTCTCTATCACCAGGCTTGAAAGCTGAGGTGCTTTTAGTGAATTTCCAAACCTCCCCATCAATCCAGGGTTGTTTGCTGGTGTGTGTGGTCATGTTCTTCATTACCCTATTTGCTACACTCAACAAAAATATAATCGAAACACTTTTAGTTTTGCTCCCATTTCTGTGAAAGTGATCATCTCACAGCTGTGCCATATCAAGATGCTGATTAGACACCATGATTAGTGCACAGGTTGAATGCTGAACTTCTCTCTCTGTATGCTTTCTGGACTCGTTTGTCTGCAGGCCTCTGAGCCAGGAACAGATCGCTCAGCGCAGAGACGTGGCAAGGCAGAGGCACGCTGAGAAGAGGCTGGAAGGTGCCGCGCTCCCAGATGGGCCCCCAGTAGAAGGTCAGGATGTCTGCCCCAGATGTGGATGTTCACAGTAGAGCAGATCTAGTAGTTTTCATCAACGGTTTCAGATTAACAGACCAAGCCACCGCTGCTGGGCGCCATGGCGGTTACATTGAAAGTCGTGCTACCAGTGCGATTACCATGTAAACATTACAGTCATTGAGTCTCTGAAGTGTAAAGTTAATCCAACCCTGACCCACCAGGTCAACTCTGTTTGGATCTGATGCCTTCAGGGACCATTTTGCGGAGCTCACAGCTGTCTCTCTGAACAAATGATTTTGTTTGTCTCCCTGCCTATAGCAAAGACGCCCAGTCTGCCTCCGAAGGACACAAAGGAAGAGGAGGAGGAAGAGGAGCAGCAGAGGGAGGTCTTCATAGCGTTTGCACGGATCTACAGTGGAACAGTGAAGAAAGGCCAGCGGCTTTTCATTTTGGGCCCAAAGTACGACCCTGCTCAGGGCCTCAGTCTGGTGAGGCTCAGCTCCCTCCATCTTGATATCGGCTCTCATGTTGCTAGGAGACGGACAAGCCAAGGTCTCTTGTCTACCGCTCCGTGCATTAAGTAACCGCTAGAACTAGCTCAGCACCAGAACCACTGTAGGTAGTTCCTGTTCTGAGCCTTTTGACCAAGGCGACTCAGAAACCTGCAGATAACAGAGCAGTTAGTCTCTGAGCACGCAGGAGCTAGTTTGACCGAAACTCACTGGTTAGGGACATTTTTAATGCTGCGTTCACACCAGGTGCGTCCTTGGCGTCAGTCTGTTTTACAGGCAGAGTCAATGGGGGACAGCGTCGAGAGCTCCAGAGAAGCGCTATGGCGTCTGAGCGACAGAGCATCCAACACTCGAGTTCAGTAAATTGAACTGTGGCTGCTGGACCCCGGAGCGTCAACCAATCAAAAAAGCTGATCTTGGAGTTTATTTGGGGGAGACAGACACTACCTGCAAGCTGCTGTCACTTCTGCAGACATTCTGCATAAAATAATAAATAAATATCAATGGAGTTAAACTCCAAAGGTTCAAATAAAGCTGGTAGAATGGATTGTTATGTAGAAGGAACAGAGTGCAGCTTTGATTATTATTACTGCACATTCTTATGAACTATGGAGAAACAGTTTATAAATACCCAAATGAACAAGAAATATTAAAACCTGCTGGTGATAAATATTCTATTTTATATTCTGGTTCTTGCAGTTTTTACAACAAACCGAAATAACCTTTTCTATTCACTTCCAGTTGCTACCAACTACCGTATTTTTACGACCATAAGGCGCACCGTACTAAAAGGCGCAGTTTAAGTTATGTGTGCCATTTCTGTATTTAACACACAAATAAGGCGCACCAGACTATAGGGCGCGGGTTTTATATACAGGTACATGTCCTCTACTGCATTTAAATACCTCTACTGCGTATTTTAAAATAGAGCAGGAGCAAAACTGAGTATGATTGTACTTTATTCATTTATTTATTACAAAGTATTAATCAAACCTGGGAGCTGGCCGTGAGACAGACACATCGCTCTGATGACAGCGCTATGATCACTCCTCTGAAACACAACAAACATTTATTGACGCATAAATTAACTTAAAATGCAAAAATCTTCCGGCAGAATATGTTCGCTTTTATTATCCTGGTGCCGGCAGTTTGGATTGTTCCAGTTAGTTCTGACGCACGGCTGAAGCAGCCAGCGTTGGGAAAGTTCTCTTTCTACGTGAACTGGTTCAAAGTTCAGTTCACACATTTTAAAATGAACTAGTTCAGTTCATAGTTCACAATTCCAAAAAACGAACTAGTTCATAGTTCTTTTTTTTTTTTTCATATATTGCTCAATTACACCATAGCCTACTGTAGAACCACAGACAGCAATTATTTTATCAGTTGTAACTCTGAAACTGTGCGTCAGATTTCATCTTCATATCCAGTTTTGAATCCTTATCCAACCAGGGTTTACATTAGCATTGAGGGGACAGCATTTCCCCATTGTTGCTTTAACGCTTTGTTGCTGTCCATTCACTTCACACTAGTAGCAGCTGCAGCTTTCACCCCTACAGTATATTCTCAAAAACATCAGGGAAAATGTGCTGCTTGAATGGTCTTTTTTATGAGGAATTATTAAAAGAAAAATAGGAAAGTAGTCTTTAAGGTGCAAATGTTTTTTTTTTATTTTAATAATTTTTTCCATTTGAAATTCCATTTCAATACATACTAAAAAGGAATACTGGAATCCTGGAAAACTATACCAGGCAGGTTTAACAAACAAGTTACATGGATAGTAAAACCCTCAAGAACAGGGGTCTTCTATGTTTTCCAGACCAAGGACCCCCAAACTGATGGCGAGATGGAGCGGGGACCCCCTAACTATATATATTGTATGAAATTGTGTCCTATAGTCACTCTATTACAGATGGAGTAATGTAAAGAAATTAATTTCTCCCTGGGATTATTAAAGTTTTTCTGATTCTGATTCCTGGTTGTTGTGAAGGAAACGGTGCCCAGCTTGAAAGAGCTCCTGTGTGTCGCTGAATGTGTGCATTGATGACTGAAAGACATCTTTTGTCTCCATTTATCTGTTTACCACAGTGTGTTGATTTCATGTTAATGAGTATTTAAAGACATTTCAATTAGTGGGGGAAAAAATTGCAGGGGGGGAATATAAAAATATCAACTAACCATGCAGACCCTCATGCAGTACCTCCGTAGACCCCCTAGGGGTCGCGGATCCCCTGTTGAAGACCTCCGCTCAAGAAGATTTTACTAACACAACTACTGAAGTGCGGATTTTTTTCTGAAAGCCGGCGGGCAAACTTGTTTCCATCAACCTCACCGACCACCTGGTCATAAAACTATTGTAAGTGATCATACTGCTGCTTTGTCGCCTCCACGGTCGCCTCCATGCTGCATTTTGTTTTGATGACGCACGCGGCTGACACTGGTAGCTGGTGTTGCCAGATTGGGTGTTTTTCCCGCTACATATTAAGGCCTGTTTACGGTGTGATTTAGCCGGGGTTTCGCCTGGAGGACTCTATAGAAATCTGGCAACCTATTGAATGGAGCTGAACTGAGAGCGTGCCGTTCACAGACGCCAGAATGAACGAGTTCACAATAGCGTTCATCAGGCAGTAATGCAGTACGTTCAGTTCACGTTCGCCCAAAATATGAACGAGTTCATGAACTTTCGTTCAATGAACGCGTTCAGGCACAACACTGGAAGCAGCTTTGCTGCGCTGTGCAAAAGTGGGCCTTTGTGGGATGCGCGTTGGGCGGAGCTACTCTATCCTTTCTCTGCCTTGCAGCTATATTTGCTGTGATTAGTGGGAATAAAGTAGTTTTAATATGTTTTTAAGTGAGAAAGTCCTCCTGAAAACTTAATTCAACAGCAGCCTCTGGCCGGGTCCCCTCCTCGCGGTTCACTGCGGCGGCTGGTAGGTGTTTTTCATCAAAACAATCTAAACTGCAGGCACCAGGTTAATAAAAGCGAACAGCCGGCAGGTTTCAGCATTTTAAGTTAATTTAGGCGTTAATAAACTGTTTCAGAGGAGTGATCACAGCGCTCTGTATCATCAGCGATTCAGCTCCCAGATCAGCTTCTCTGATTGGTTGATGCGGCGTGTCCAGCAGCAAAACTTCAATTTTTCCATCTCGAGCAGCAGCAGCGCTTTTGCGGCGCGTTAAGTGCGTCAGATGCTTTAACGCTCCCGACACGCTGCGCCTGTTGCTCAAAACGCGCTGCGGGACCTTTTGCTGTGCCTTGACGCGCGTCAACCATTGACTTTGCTTGAAAACTCGCTGCTTCTGCTGCACCTGCTGCGTCTGGTTCACACCGATGTCGAGCGGTTGAAGTTCCTTTGTCAGACCTCCCGGAATAACAGCAAGCACAGCGTTAATTTGTTTTACCATGTTCTTCACATCGGCTGTGAGATGGGCACGCATGGAGTCACAGATTAACAGCGATGGGGGAAAAAAACCACCTGGTCTCCTCACATACACCTGCCTCAGCCACTTTTTCATCATCTCCTCAATGAGGAGATGAGGAGTTCTGCATAAAGCACATACCTGTTCTTTTATACACAATCCACGCCCACACTTCCCCCTTTAACGTTCTCATGGTGATCTCAACAATGTCCGTGGTAACAACACACATAGGGTGTGCCGCACATTTTGAGGGAAAAAAAAGATGTTTATATGCGCCTTATAGTCGTGAAAATATGGTAATAAAGTAAATAAAGCCCAGCTTTTCTTTAGTTTGAAGCTACAGAGCAGAGCAGATAAACATCCAGTGTTGACGCATCAAAGCAAATTGGACCACAGTTTGATCCAGCGTTCAGATTTCTGCTTTTACGCTTTGTTGACGCTCATAATGTCATTGGACTGATGCCTGTATCAACCCTAGATAAACACCCAAAAGGTCCAAAATCTGAAAGGGATCAGGTCTAGAGCTAGAACAGTTAGAGATGGTCCTTCGTACATTAACGAGTGGATGTGGCCTCCACCCATCAGACAGGCTGCTATGGGGAAGGATAGGTCTAATAGACATGACTGTTCCCAGCCCAGAGGAAGTCCATCAGAGAAACAGCGGTCAGGAGCAAATCGTCAATATTTCTAACGCTTTTATTTCTTCATTCTAGCTTCCAGATGGTAGCAGTGCATCTGACTGCTTGGTGGAGGTGCCCCACCTGTCCTGTTGTACCCTGGAGAAGCTTTATCTGCTCATGGGTCGAGAGCTGGAAGAGTTAGAAGAGATCCCTGCTGGGAACGTTTTGGGTAACTTCTTGCTGTTCTTCCTTCTTGCTTTAATTCGGGCTGCATTTGATAAAACATCAACTATGTTAAAGTCGGGAGCCAATGTCAGTCATGTCTGGGTCAAACACAATGAGGAAAATAAGTATTTCAACTCAATTTTGCAAGTTGTCCCACTTAGAAATCATTGAGGATCTGAAATTGTCATTGTAGGTGCATGTCCACTGTGAGAGACGCAATCTAAAAAACAAATCCAGAAATCACAATATATGATTCTTTTAACTATTTATTTGTATGATCCAGCTGCAAATAAGTATTTGACCAGCTGTCTGTCAGCTAGAATTCTCACCCTCAAAAACCTTTTAATCTGCCTTCAATATGTCCACCTCCTCTCCATTTATTCTCCTAAATTAGATGCACCTTTTCGAAGTCTTTAGCTGAATAAAGACACCTGTTAACCCCATACAATCAGTAAGAATCCAACTACTAATAACGGCAAATAGCTGTCCAAAGACACTAGAGGCAAAATTGTAGATTTCCAGAAGGCTGGAAAGGTCTACGGGGACATTACCAAGCAGCTGAGTGAAAAAAGGTCCACTGTTGGAGCAATGATGAGGAAATGGAAGAAGCTAAAGATGACTGTCAATCTCCCTCATGCATGATCTCACCTGGTGGGGTCTCAATGATCTTAAGAAAGTGAGAAATCAGCCAAGGACTACACGGGAGGAGCTGGTCGATGACCTGGAAAGAGCCGGGCATACACTATGTGATTTTTTTTCAATCGTTGCATGCAGCTACCGCTCATATTGTACGAAGAAACCGCAGGGTTTTGTGCTACGTGTATGCTACTTTAACGGTGTATGCTGAACTGACAGAACACAGGCAAGATTGTTGATGAGATCGGTTTCTGATGGCTATTTCTCTTCCTCTGATCTTCTTCTTCCAGGTATTGGAGGTCTAGAGGAGTACGTCTTAAAGTCGGCCACCCTGTCAGCCTCCCCGGCCTGCCCCCCCTTCATCCCACTCAACTTTGAAGCTACTCCTATTGTACGAGTTGCCGTGGAGCCAAAGCATCCAAGTAGGTGTCAGTTTTGGTCCTGAAGGATGAACCTCTTCTCTTGCCACATTTCCTCTGGGTCACTTATCAGGTTTAGAGATGAGCTTTCGGTGGATGAGCTTCGGTTCAGCCAGACTAGCTGAACCAAAGCAGCAGCAGAACCAGAGCGTCTCCTAAGTGACCTAGAATCTGTGGTCCTGCTGCTCTGGTGGTGCTTTCACAAAAAGGCACTGAAACTGATGATAAAACATGCATGTGTTCAGAATGAACCCAGACATGTGGTAGAGTGTTTAAGGAACGCAGCAGCTAGCATGTATGAACACTGAACCGCTGGAATTAAGATCTCTGCACTGTGGAAACCTGAATCATAAATGGTCCTCTATGATTCCCTAAAACACAGAGGGGCGGAGCTTCTTTTTTTTAAGCCCTAATTGCTACAGATGGTCAGGTGTGGGCTAACAAGGCACCGTCTCTTCCTTAAGAAGCATGAGCTAACACCAACATCAACAGTTGATTTCAGGGTTGTTTGGTTGTGTCCGAATGTCCGCCCTAACTCCTAAATCCCTCCATAGAGCTAAACAGTGGACATTATAATGAACACAGTTAACTGACCACTTGGACAGGTGATCGCTACTTTTTTCTCGCCGTTGGTCACGTGACTCTGCCTCCATGCGCGGTACCTGTTTATTTGTCGTCGGTGTTACAACTAATCCCATGATGCTTTGTGACAAGAGCTCTTGCAAAGCAAACTGGGATATATCTGCTCGCTGATGATATATCTGATGATCACTTTTTATTGTGCATTCATAGTCCACTACTTTTTCATTCTCTAGATGTTCGACACTATTCTATATTTCTTTTTGTTTTTTTTGTACTCTAATAATATATACTCTAATAATCCCAGAGGGAAATTACTTCTCTGCATTTAACCCCTCCCCTTAGGGAGCAGTGGGCTGCCATTGTCTTGCTCAGGGACCCAGAGTGGCAGTCTGTGGGAGTGGGGGATCAAACTCACAACCTCAGGATTCAAAGCCCTATGCTCTAACCACTAGGCCGCCACTCCCCCATAAAATGCCGTAACCACTATATAGTGTCCTATATAGGGATTAGGGCAGAGGTTCGGACACAGCTGTTAGCCCAAATATAACTTCACTTCTGGATGAGTTCGGGAGAGCTTTATTTTTCTTTCAACCACCAACATACAGCCAACGTCCTAACCCCAGAAGAGATAGCTTATCCTGCAGAGCCCCCTAGTGGGCTGGCATGATAATTGAACATAAAAAAAAGACTAACAAACTCACTCTCTTCTTATCCATTTCAGCAACATTAGACCGAACACAAAGGTTTTCCAGTTGTGATAAATCAACTGATTTACTGTTACCAGCCCCCTCTGTAGGCTCAAGTTGTTCCAAGTTAAACCAGTTCTTGTATTTCCCGGTTGCTTTACCAGCTCGTCCCAACACCTTTGCTGTTTGTGATACACCCTCTGCATTAGTGAATGTCACAATCTCACCAGGCTTTACGTTGATGCTGCCAGTCTGTTGTCTTTCTGTTTCCGTGTGCGGTCTTTCCATATCCACAGCGTCTCTGTCCATTTCTGCAGGCTGTGTCTCTGTGCTTGTATGTCCAAGGTTTTCTTCTGTCTCTTCTTCATTAATGTCCATTGTAGGTTGTCCTTGAATGTTGTCATCACCAGTAATCTGATGCTCTTCATCCTCATGAGTAATCTTCCTCAACCTGAGTCGGTGCACTCTGACACAGGTGCCTCCATGTCTAACAAACACCACTGCACCATCCTGCCCAATAACCACTCCTGGTCCTTTCCATTCAGGGCAGTCCACTCGTTTGTAGAACACTTTGTCTCCAAGTCTATATTGTTCATCTGTGGGTCGCAGCTGTTTCTTTAGGGCTCTGCGTATTCTCTCTGAATACTCTGCTTCTGTAAAAGCTTTTCTTGCAGCATGTAGGGCAGAGATGTGCTTGGCCACCCATTCACTTTTAGTAGTCCCTTCCAGAGCTGGGGCTTTATCTATCAACACTGAAGGTAGGTTGGAATTCTGCCCAAACACAAGTTGATGGGGGCTGTATCCGTGGACGCTTTGCATACAGTTCTTTGCCATTAGAGCCCAGTCCATGGCGGTGCTCCTGTTGCACCCAGTATTGTTTTTACTTTCAATATAATCTCAGTCAGAGTTTGATTGTGGCGTTCCAACAGCCCATTGCTCCAGGGACTGTAAGCAGGTGTTGTCTTGACTTCAATGTTAAAGTTCTCAGCCATGTCTCTCACTTCTTCATTATTAAACTCACCACCATTGTCACTGAATAGCTTTTGTGGTGGTCCATGTACACTAATCCAGTCATGAATAAGATGTTTGACGATCTCAGAAGACCTATTGCTGGTCAAAACACTACCTACACTGAAACGAGTAAACTGATCAATGATGTGTAAATACCACACTCCAGGCTCAAGCTCATGTAGATCTACAGCTACAGTCTCATTGTATGTCGACGCTAGTGGCAGGCCAACAGCAGGCTTAGGTTTGGTCTTGCAATATTTCTGACATACTTCACATTGGTTTATGATGTTTTGCAGGAGGCTGTTACAGTCTGTGTCTTTGTTGCCAGAATTGTTTAAAAGCCGTTTCAGCTTTTCAGCAGAAGCATGTCCAAACTGCTTATGAAGTTTCTCCAGAACTTTGGTCTTCTCACTTGGGTTCATTTTATCTGTTATAGCCAGTATTTCTTCCTCCACCAACAATTGATCAGAGTGAGTAGGACTTTTACTTTCTTTATCCACAATGTTCACACAGTAGTGTCCAGAGCTGGTGAAGTCCAATTGCACTGGCTGGTTAAACATCATTGCTCTGTCTCTTTCCATGTCCAGAACAGTTTTTGCTCTCTTTAGTGACGTTTTACTCAAAAGCAGTGGGATGTTGGCCGGAACGACTTCTGTTTCGATGTTACATCGTGTGTTGCCAATCTTGGCTGGTATCTTTATCTTTTTGATGGAGTACACTATTTTTCCATCTCCAAACTTAAATGGCCTGTGGCTTTTCATTTCTGTTTCTCTCATAGTCTTGACCCCTTTTTGCTGCAGTGTAGCTCTGTAGTTATCCAGCCATTCTTTACCACAAACTGTTCTAGTGCAAGCAGTGTCTATTATTGCTGAACCAAAACTTTCTGTCATGAATATTTCAGCATCTGTTGGTGATTCTTTGGTGTACAGAGTAATATTGCATTCTTCCACATCTGTGTTATCTTCAGTGATTTTTATACTTTCTGCTTTATGTGGACAATCTTTGGCCCAGTGATAGGTACTTTGACACACAGCACACTTAGATCGTTTTCCATACCTGTCCAATGGGTTGGTGCCGGGTTGTGGGGACCTTTGCCATGAGTTGGGCCTCCAAGTCCTGCCTTTCTGTCTTTGTTGTTCTGTTGCAAACACTGAATCCTGCTTGATGCTCTCTGCTGTTTCACTTTTTTTCTTATCACCAAATATTCTTTTTAAAGCGGATTTCATTGAAGCAAACGTCACATCTGAGCATGCTGTTAAAGCCAACTGCCTGTCTGTCACATCCAAGCACGAAGTATCTAAAAGCTTAAATGCCAGAACTGCATCGGGTAACTCCATTTTGTATTTTTTCATGCGCGAATAACGCTGTTCAAAGTCAATAATAAAATCCACCATGGATGTGCTTGCATCTTTTTTGATCCGATCAAACTCTGAGTATGCTTCATATATCATGTCCTTTTCCTCTTTAAGGAACAAATTATCTAATTTATTCAACAACGTGACCATTCCAGTGTCTTTATTTAAATCATCTACCGGAATTTCCATAGCGGTGTCTCGCGCCCTCCCGGATTGCGCCAGAGCAACGGCGAGAGCTTGTTTCTTTTTTTCCAAGTCGGTAACTCTCGTCCACATATTGACTTCATTCTTCCAGCTTTCATAAGACTTTCCTTCTTCAAATGTTGGCAGAACTCTGTAGTTACTAACCATCCTCTGCTACCACTGTTAGCCAAATATAACTTCACTTCTGGATGAGTTCGGGAGAGCTTTATTTTTCTTTCAACCACCAACATACAGCCAACGTCCTAACCCCAGAAGAGATAGCTTATCCTGCAGAGCCCCCTAGTGGGCTGGCATGATAATTGAACATAAACAAAAGACTAACAACAGCCATTGTGTTTCAGAAGCTGTTTGTTGTGATTTTATGTTCAATGCCCATCCAGATAAAATGTCACATTGATATTGGGATTTTATATTCTATTCAATTCCCAGCCAGCTTGGAATTTACATTTCTGTTACTTTAAGATGTCTTTTGCCCCGGTATGGGGTGCTAAAATATCTTATTTAATCAGATATTATTTCAGCTGTTATATACTGTTTATGACACACAGTCCTACTAACTGTGTGTTAGAACAATAAATGAAAGAATTATTTGAGCACTAATCATGGTCAAACAGTTATTTCTGCACATACATTCACCACAACTTCTGTTCAAAATATAAGAGTTTATTAACAAAAATCATTCAGCTCCAAGTCAAACGTATTTCAGTTTAAAACTCTCAACTAAGTCTAGTAAAACTCAACTAAACTAAACTAACTACTATGTACAAAGAGGAAGGGGGAAACGGTTGAAAAACATATTACAGTTTAAGATGGATTCTGTGTTTGAAACCAAAGTTTATCTGGAAGAATTTGGGATATGATCAAATTAGTTTTTTACTAATTTTAAAGAAATTGGAATGTTTTCAGACCAATTCACAATGCAAATCCATGAGGTGAATAAAACATTATTTGGCCAAATAATGTTTTATTAAATTATTTGCTTGATCAAGTTGCAGTCCATCCTGTTAGACTTGTTCTTACTCCTAATCAAACAACATGTTGTTTGTTCTGTCCCTATTCATGCCAGACCTGCAAACCTTTTTGTCCATTTCCATTTGGAGTTCAGCAGGCAGGCCACAGCAAGGCAGTCTCTCTCTCTGTTCCAGTGGCTCACAGCAGGGGTCTCAGTGGCTGATCAAGGCATGCTTCTCATCCAGTCTGGGTTAATAAGTTCTGAAACTCAAGAGAAATGTGTTGCAAAAGGTCTGTTTTGCAGAAGTTTCTGAAAGGTTCTGATTTATCTTTGAGGATTCTTGAGATCTGTGTCTTTCCGCTCCAGCAGGATCTCCATCTTGTCGGAGATGGACCCCAGCTTCATGGGCAAGGGAGAGGAGGCAAAGTGAATAACGTCCTGTGTCCTCTGTGGTTTTGTCTGTACTCACAAAGAAGGGGCTGGCAAGTCACACCTCTATGGGAGTTCCTGTTACTGCTTTGGAGGCCTTGGCTAAAAAGAGGGGGGCCGCAGAGGTCCCCCAGCTGCTTTCACCAAAGCGTCTTCTCTTCTGGTCATCATGTCAAGATGAAATATGGACACTGGTTCCCAATGTCTAAAAACTATGATCACGGCATATGGCACAACATGTTTCATTTGCTCACCTGCTCAGGGACTTATTGATTCAGGATTTTTTTGCAAATTATTCCCTTTAAACAAACCAATAAACAAAACTAAGCTACTCTGGTGTTGTCTCCATTCTGTGTGCGTCTTTGACAGTATCACAGCAACCCCACTGGGATGGAATGATTACTATAATGCTTGTTACAGCTCCTGTGTATTTGTCCAGTTTCGTCTTCATGGTCAAACTTCTCTGTGCGGATGGGGCTAAATGAGGCAGAATGATTTTGAAGTTTTAAACCCCCGGTGTCCTCTCAAAGCGGATGATCAACACAATCTGTGTATGTTCCAGGTGAGATGCCAAAGCTGGTCCGTGGGATGCGTCTCTTGAACCAGGCAGATCCGTGTGCTGAGGTTCTGATACAGGAGACAGGAGAGCATGTCCTGGTGACGGCCGGGGAGGTTCACCTGCAGCGCTGCTTGGATGACCTCAGAGAGAGGTGTGTGTGTTCATCATGGCTCCTTTTCCTGCTTTGCCTCAGTAAAGCTCTCTCGTTACCTCGGTATCAGACCTGTTAGGGTCCAGGTCAGTTTTCTCAACCAACTACCAATTTTAGTCCATGAATCAAACACTGTCTACTTTGAAGTCAAGATTGAAAACTTTTTAAAGCTTATAGTTAGAGTTGCTCAGGTTATCATATCTATAGCTATACTGCTATAGGCGTAGACTGCTGGAGGACATAGGGACCCCTTTTTCATCATTCTGCTTCATTCTATCTCTATCCTCCCATTCTGAGTAAACCATCAGCTGTCATGTTGGACTGAGAGTTACAGTGAGAAAAATAAGTATTTAACACCCAGCTTTTTTGTAAGTTCTCCAATTTAGAAATCATTGAGGGTCTGAAATTGTCATCATAGGTGCATATCCACTGTGAGAGACACAATCTATAAAAAAAATCTAGAAATTACAATATAAGATTTTTTAACTATTAATTTGTATGATCCAGTATAAGTATTTGAACAGCTGTCTATCAGCTGGAATTCTGACCCTCAAAGAGCTTTTAGTCTTCCTTCAAAATGTCCACCTCCACTGCATTTATTCTCCTAAATTAGATGCACCTGTTTTAGGTCTTTGGCTGCATTAAGACACCTGTCCATCCCATACGATCAGTAAGAATCCAACTACTAACATGGCCAAGACCAAAGAGCTATCCAATGAGACTGGAGGCAAAATTGTTCACCTCCACAAGGCTGGAAAGGTGTTTTTTGAAGTAGAGAACAACAACCTGCCAGTTTGGTATATAGACAATTTCCTGATTCACATATTTTATAAAACACCTGAACTGATCGTTTGTTATTTTTCTTTCTTTTTTCTGTCTTAATGAGAGAAGTAGGATTTAGGCTGCCCTGCAAGGCTTTAAACCTGGGTTTGGATGGCCAAAATCCCTGCTGTAGTGTGTGCAGACTATGGATGGAACGGTTTATGAAAACCATCCGAACCGTTTGGTTCGACTGTCTCGGTTTGGTTTGCGTGCGTTGCGTTCGGTTCACGCGCTGCTCCTTTTTCTCATAGGTGAAGCGTTTACACTCCAGAGCCGAAGGTGGCGGTACTGCGACCACAGCCAACCACCAGTAGTAAACAAGAAGAAGAAGAAGCGAAGCAGCGTAGCCGGGTGTAGCAGAAAAAAATCAGTTGTTGTGGAGAATTGTGTGGGTATGGCGAGTGGGAAAGAACATGAGTTTGAAGACGCGCCAGCAGCACTTTATTGGTCTGCTGTATGGGATTACTTTGCATTTAGAGTGACCTACGATGACGGCCGAAAGAAAGTTGTGGATAAAAGTGCAACAGTGTGCAAGCATTGTGCAACACGTTTTGTTTATGCTAACAGCAACATGACTAACATGTCAGGCTAACCCCGAAATCCCGCATACTCCGTCAGCGCTCCGCTCCGCCCCGCTGCGCTCCAGACCGCCTGCACAAAGCAAAGCCTACAGCCTCCGCTGTGGCTCCCGTCCGCTCCCCTCTGAGTTCCTTGGAGATCGTAGAGGGCATGCGCCAGATGATTAAATTCAAAGCAGCAAAACATACGAAATGATCCATGGTTTCTGCGAATCATTAAAAATAATTACATTTCATTAATTTTTATGGGATTTCGGGGTAACAATAAACATATACTGACCCGAATCAAACCACGGATTTTGTGAACCGTTTCACCACTAATGCAGACCTGGTGAAAAACTACAGCAAACGTTTGAGCTATAGATATATGATTTCTGTAAAAGGCCTAGTCAAAGCCCAGGCTGAGACCACATTTGCTTAATAGTGTCTGTTGAACAAATTGAAACAATAGAGAAAGAAATATTTACTTTAAAGGTAACAATGTCTTTTAAACTAGACTGGGGTTCTAACACTACTTCTCCTGCTTGGATCTACAGATTTGCCAAAATTGACATTAGCGTGTCCAAGCCCATCATCCCGTTCAGGGAGACGGTGGTCCGGCCCCCGAAGGTGGACATGGTGAACGAGGATCTGGGCAGGCAGCAGAAAGTGGCTGTCATTCATCAGGTGGGTCTGCTGTGAACAGCCTGGACCTTTGGCCCCAGTGTTGAAGATGGAGCTTGGTGGTTCTTAGAAAGTTCTCTAGAACATTCCTTTCCCTCATGGCCCCAACAGAAGAACCACCTGAAGTCTAATTAGATGTATAAATCCCTCATCTTTCAGTGAATTTCGCCATTTGATTCTCAAGTTGGTCGCCTGTGTGAACAGTGGAGAACTGATTGATTTAGGGGGTTGTAGGTGTTATAGTTATTCCAGAAAAAGTTTAATTTTGACTTTGGTTACAGGAGAAACGTGGCTCTGATAGTGAGCTGAGAAGGTTAGGGCGCCTGAAGCAATAAGACAACTAGGAGGTGATTTGAATGCCTGGACTTGAGCTGACTTTAGTTTCTTTGCAGGCCTGTCACAGTCTCATGGCGTTATACACACAGCGCTTTATTTAAAAAAAATAGAAATATTAAAAATATAACCGTGGATGTATGGGGGACAGTGATTGGCCTCCATGTTCTGAATGCTGGCGTACCATAAAGAATAAATGATGAACAGTTTAGTTTGTGCCTTCAAGTCGTTGCCCATAGGAAGATGTTACTTGGATATAACCTAACGGAATATCTTCAGAACGGCTCCAAATGACACTAAACTCATATGGGTGAGTAGAACATGATGGAATAACGGAAAATCAAGGGACCAATGTAAAAAAAGAAAAAAAAATTGCTTTCCCCTTTAAGTGGGATACACCACGCTTAAAAATGTCCAAAACCCTCGAGGTTCAGAGACTCTCCCACCACAGTCTCCTGAAATCCTGTGGGAACCACTGGAACCACTAGTAAACCTGCAGATTGAGAGCGAAGTGCTCTGTTAGGAACATAAGGAACAATCAGATCTCTGATATCAGATGGAGCTTGGCCATTTAAGGCTTTATATGTGAGAAGGAGAATTTTAAATTCTATTCTGGATTTAAGAGGAAGCCAATGAAGAGAAGCCAGGATAGGAGAGATATGATCTCTCTTTTTCATTTTCATCAGAACTCTGACTGCAGCATTTTGGATCAGCTGAAGGCTTTTAACTACAGCTTGTGGACTTCTTGATAGTAAAGAATTACAATAGTCCAGCCTTGAAGTAACAAATGCATGGACTAGTTTCTCAGCATCACCCCTGGACAGGAGATTTCTCATTTTTGCAATGTTCCTCAGATAAAAGAAGGAAATTCTAGAAACCTCTTTGATATGGGATTTAAATGACAGGTCCTGATCTAAAACAACACCAAGATTTTTTACTTTATTATCTGAAATCAGTTTAATCCCATCCAAATGAAGTGACTGGCTAATCAGCTTATTTTTCAGAGACTCTGGTCCAAAGACTATAACTTCTGTTTTGTCTGCATTCAGAAGCAGAAAGTTAAGAGTCATCCAGGTTTGTATGTCTTCAGACATGCCTGTAATCTATGTAATGGGTTAGCTTCATCTGGATTATAGACAGATATAGCTGGTTATCATCAGCATAACAGTGGAAGTGGATTTATCATCAACATAACAAAACTGAAATCGGTCACATAGATACAATTTAAAACAAACTAACGCTGTTCCTTTAATTCCAACAAAATATTCAAGTCTTTCTAAAAGAATATTATGATCAACTGTATCAAATGCAACACTGAGATCCAACAAGATACAAGTCCATTATCTGAGGCCATGAGAATATCATTAGTGACTTTCACCAGAGCTGTTTCAGTGCTATGATGAGCTCTAAAGCCAGACTGAAACTCTTCAAATCATCATTATTGTCTAAGTGATTTTCTTGTATCTAAAAATCAACTCTTCTGGATTTTTACAGCCAGTGGACATAGTTTTATGCCGACAGCTCTGCAGAAGCAGAAATACCTGCTTGCATGCAGCATCTGTCTCCAAGATGCTCCCGGATGAGCTTCTTTGATTGTTTTGTTTTTTTGATAGCTGCAAAATTAGAAATTTTCCAACTAGAGACATATAATATGCATCAAGCTAAACATGCTTAACGGTTCAAAAGGTGCAAGACCTTTTGAAGCCCCTAAAGGGTAGACTTTCTTAAACCTTGGGGTCTACTCTCACATTCACCTGTTTTCATGCCTTATCAATGTTTTTGTTCTTTTCTAGGTAAAAGAAGAACGTTCATCTGAGTCCCAGCAGATGGACTCTAATAGACTCGTCACCGTCACCACTCCCAACAAACTGGCGACTGTGGGCGTGCGGGCAGTCTCATTACCACAGGGTAATACGCCCAGAGTATCTGGACTGCTTTAGCTGAATAAAGCAGAAATTCAGAGAGGAAATCAGAAAGTAGGACAGTGATGTGTTTGGTACCTTGTTAAGGTTGACTTCAGATCCACTTGTCTTTCTTTACAGAGGTGACGGTTCTTCTGGAGAAGAGCTCAGATGTAATCCGGACTCTGGAGCTGATCAACATGTCCTTCAGGGAGGGGAAAGCTCTGGACATAAATCTCAGGACTATGGAGGCCATAAAAGAGCTGAAGGACCAGCTGGAAAGCTTGCTGCAAGGAAGGAAGTGGCGGAGTGCTGTGGACCGGATCTGGGCTTTTGGGCCCCGCAGGTCAGAGAATGCTCTGTGTTTTCAGCTAGAAGCCTTTTCCTTTATGGGTAGGACTTCATGTTGGTGGTCTCTGTTGTTAGGTCCGGTCCAAACATACTCCTGAACAGCATTAAGGACTACAGCCGAGCGTCGATATGGCAGTGTCTGGAAAGCAGGCAAGGCAGTGACCCCACCAGAACTCAGCTTCCTCCACTGCGGGACTTTGATAACAGCATCGTCAGCGGCTTCCAGCTGGCAACGCTCTCCGGTCCCATGTGCGAGGAGCCCCTGATGGGTGTTTGCTTCTCGGTGGAGAGGTGGGATGTCCAGTCCTCAGCTTTATCGCTGCAGCCAGAATCTTTGAAGGACTCTGTTCCCAATGGAGCTGATAGAGATGTCGATGGGGATATGACAGCAGGCTGTCCTCTGGCTGAGCGGAGGATAGAGGCTCCGTCTGCGGACTGCTACGGGCCGGTGTCTGGCCAGCTGATCGCCGCCATGAAGGATGCCTGCCGCCATGCTTTCCAGGCTCAGCCCCAGAGGCTCATGGTGGCCATGTACACCTGTGAGATCATGGCGACCGCTGAGGTCCTTGGTAAGAGCGAACACTGCACTAGTATCTCCAAGATGTGGCGGCCTGCTTGATGAGGACATTATTTTTTGTGTATGTCCTTCCTTCTGTCCCTGTCTATTTCCTTCAGTCCTTGTCTCCTTCACTCTCTTCTTCTGTCCTCGTCTCCTTTCCTCGCTCCTTCTGTCCTTGTCTTCTTCCCTGTCTCCATCTGTCCTTGTCTCTTTCTTACTCTCCTCCGTTCGTTGTCGCCTTTCCTCGCTCCTTCTGTCCTTGTCTCCTTTCCTCGCTCCTTCTGTCCTTGTCTTCTTCACTCTCTTCTTCTGTCCTTGTCTCTTTACTATTCTTGTCCATCCTTGTCTCCTTCCCTCTCTCCATCTGTCCTCGTCTCCTTTCCTCGCTCCTTCTGTCCTTGTCTTCTTCCCTGTCTCCATCTGTCCTTGTCTCTTTCTTACTCTCCTCCGTTCGTTGTCGCCTTTCCTCGCTCCTTCTGTCCTTGTCTCCTTTCCTCTGTCCTTCTTTTCAAGTTTTTTTTTTATATTCTCCTTCTGTCCTTGTCTCCTTCCCTGTCTCTTTCTGTCCTTCCTATGTTCCTTTTTTCTTTCCTACTCTCCTTCTGTCCTTGTCTCTTTCTTACTGTCCTCCTGTCCTTGTCGCCTTTCCTCGCTCCTTCTGCCCTTGTCTCCTTTCCTCTCTCCTTCTGTCCTTCCTATGTTCCTTTTTTCTTTCCTACTCTCCTTCTTTACTTGTCTCCTACCTACCCTAACTCCCAGTTCTCCCAGAGGGATGTGTTGCATAGAAAGGACACATTCTGATTTTAAACATTAGATCAGGTCAAAGCTGTAATTATCCTTCATCTGTTTTAGGAACATTTGATGATGAAGCGTATTTACAGGGAGATCTGGTTGTCCTGACCTGTGCTTCTCCTCCTCCAGGCCGGGTCTACGGAGTGCTGGGAAAGCGCGAGGGTCGGGTTCTACATGAGGAGATGAAGGAGGGGACGGATATGTTCATCATCACAGCTGTTCTTCCTGTCGCTGAGAGCTTTGGCTTTGCTGATGAGATCCGCAAGAGAACCAGCGGGTTGGCCAGTCCACAGCTGGTTTTCAGCCACTGGGAGGTAACCTCTGTCTCCTTTCTGTTGTCCAAAGCCTGAATACTTCTGTCTGCTTCACTGTAGACTTTATAATCATCTCTACAAAGAGTGCCAACAGAAAGTATTCACATCCCTTCCTTTGCTTATGCTGTGATCTCAGAATCATTTTAAAACTAATTAAATGGGTAAATTAGCACTTTAGTTTCCAAATGAAAACAGGCTTTTAGAGATTTTCCACTCCTGATGATTCTAACATTGACCATGGTGCAGAGGAAGGAGCTCAGGGGAAGCTGGTCTCTCAGTAAGGTTATTACTTCATCTTGGTTAGAGGGCCTCTGTGGGACATCTGGGGGACTGGTCCTAATCTATAAAATGTCTAAAAGATTAGAGCAGAACCAAGGGGACCAGGTTGTGTCCAGGATGCTAATTGTGCGTTCACACAGAACGTGATCTGGTCGTTAAAAACGCTTAAACGCTGAAATTTGAACACTGTATCAAACTGTGGTCAAGTTGCTTTGTCGCTCTGGGTGTTTATATGCTCTGTTCTGTAGCTTCAAGCTACAGAGCAGCTTGGCTTTATTGACTTTATAAGTTGGAAAATTGTTTTAAAGGTACAGTAGGAGATCTTTTCTGACACATTTTTTACCATGTGGCTTGAAGATCTCCCCACAGCCGCTTAGCAAGCAGTGAAATAGAAGGTCTGAAACTGAAATATATGGTCCCCGTTACAGTGAGAAATCAATGAGTAACGTCAACCAATCACAAACTATGGTCAGTTGTACACTGTTGGTTCCTGACACGTTTATCATGGTCGTCTGCTTGTCCCTCCCCCTGTGTGCGTACCCTGACACATGAACGAATCGACCCCCCCGAATGCTCGTGCAGGACGCCATGGCTGACGTGTCATCGGCAGCTGGTAGCAACATCGTTCTTTCTGACCAGTCGTCTAATATCGCATAGGTGTCCAGAGTGCGGCCGCCATGGTACAGGAACACTGGGACCACTTTCAGCAGCACCCTGCTGCTTTCAGCTGGCAGATCAAGGTACAACACCTCAGTGGAGGTTGTGCTGCCACCTTGAGGTGGCACAGTTGCTTGGGTGGGACTTCTCTAAGTCACTGTATTGAATTTGTGTAGTTCCTGTAGGTGTTGACCTTGACACAGATTACAGTTCTTCTTTAAGGTGCACTGCGCCGCCTGGTGTGAGCGCGCACAGCGCCAACATCTCTTGTTAGTCTTAATCCACTCAGTTAGCTGCTCTTTGTTTAGCTTACTGATGGCCATGCACTGATTCAGGTGGTGTTCTCGGTTGTCACAGAATGCACAGTAGGGTGCTGGCTTGACCTTGCCTTTACTGTCACTTGTAGGTTTGACCTCCCTAGGTGTACTGTTCAGAGACTCATTAAGTAGTGCTTTGCTTTATAGAATGCATTGGTGTTTTAAAAAAAAAAATTTTATTTAACTCTTCAGAATATTTCCAAGTCAAATGTGGGTAACTGTTTTAATGTGTGTATGGTACAGAGACAGAAGTCAAGGAAATCTGCACAGATCTGCTCACCCTGCCTAGTTAGAGCCTCTCTATAAGCAGTCAGTGTGACGTGGAAAAAAATTGGATTAGAGATTAATTAGTCGTACCAACCGGTGTGTTCAGGCCTTTAGATACTGTTCTGTAAATTAGGCCCACAATGTCTTCTTAGTTAGGCCCTCCAGCTTCCTTCAACTTATTTTCATACCAAGTACTACTTACCGTATTTTCACGACCATAAGGCGCACCGTACTAAAAGGCGCACTCTCAGTTATGTGTCCCATTTCTGTATTTAACACACACATAAGGCGCACCGGACTATAGGGTGCGTTTTTTATATACAGGTACATGTCCTCTACTACATTTAAATACCTCTACTGCGTATTTAAAAATACAGCGGGGGCAAAACTGAGTATGACTGTGCTTTATTCATGTATTTATTACAAAGTATTAATCAAACCTGGGAGCTGGCAGTGAGACAGACACATCGCAGATGACACAGCGCTGTGATCACTCCTAAATTAACTTAAAATCCTGAAACCTGCCGACGGAATATGTTTGCTTTTATTGCCGGTATCCTGGTGCCTGCAGTTTAAATTATTTAGATGAAAAACACCTGCCAGCCACCGCGTGAACCCGGAGGCTGCCCAGCCTAGAGGCTGCTGTTGCAGGGATTTCTACTGTCGGTGTACCGCTGGTATGTGGGGGTCTGAGCGCCTCCGACAGAAATAGATAATCTGGATGAACTGACTGCAATTATTAAGTTTTCAGGTGGACTTTCTCACTTAAAAACATATTAAAACTACTTTATTCCCACTGATCACAGCAAATATAGCTGCAAGATTTAGATTATTTAGATGAAAAAACACCTGCCAGCCACCGCGGTATACGCGGAGGAGACCGGGCCCAGAGGCTGCTGTTGAATTAAGTTTTCAGGTAGAAAAATAGAGCGGGTGCAAAACTGAGTATGATTGTGCTTTATTCATGTATTTATTACAAAGTATTAATCAAACCCATCAAAGTCATCATCCTCTGTTTCTGAATTAAACAGCTGCGCTAAATCAGACATGCCAGTTTCCCCTTCTTCGCTGTCAGAGTCACTTTCCGTGCAGCGCGGCTCCTCAGAAATAATGCCGGCTTTTGCGAAAGCTGGAACAACAGAGCCAGCAGACACGTTAGTCCAAGCATCTACAATCCATCCGCAAACGGTGGCGTAACTTGCCCGGCGCTGCCTTCCACTTATCCTGAAACTGTGCTCTCCGTCTGTCATCCATCGCTCCCACGCCGCTCGCAGCCTTACTTTGAATGGCCGCTTCACACCGATGTCGAGCGGTTGAAGTTCCTTTGTCAGACCTCCCGGGATAACGGCGAGCACAGCGTTCATTTGATTCACCTTTTTTTTTTCACATCGGCTGTGAGATGGGCACGCAGCGATGGTGATGCGTGGAAAAAAACACCTGGTCTCCTCACATACCCCTGCCTCAGCCACGCTTTCATCATCTCCTCATCCATCCAGCCTTTTTCATTTGCTTTAATATCATATGTCATCAGAGCGCTGTGTCTGTCTCGCTGTCAGCTCCCAGATCAGCTTCTCTGATTGGTTGATGCGGCGCGTCCAGCAGCAAAACTTCAATTTTTCCATCTCGAGCAGCAGCAGCGCGTTGGCAGATGCTTAAACGCTCCCGACGCGCTGCGCCTGCTGCTCAAAATGCGCTGCGGGACCTTTTGCTGCACCTATACGCTCGTTAATCATTGACTTTGCATGTAAACTCGCTGCTTCTGCTGCACCTGCTGGGTCCGGTTCACACCGATGTCGAGCGGTTGAACAGCGAGCACAGCGTTAATTTGTTTCCCCATGTTTTTCACATCAGCTGTGAGATGGGCACGCGATGGTGATGAGTGGAAAAAAAACACCTGGTCTCCTTACATTCAGCCACTCTTTCATCATCTCCTCAATGAGGTGGTCTCAAAAGTCGCAGTTACAACACACATAGGGCCCACCGCACCAAAGGGCGCACCGCACATTTTGAGGGAAAAAAAGGACGTTTAAGTGCGGCTTATAGTCGTGAAAATACGGTACATACTTTCAGTTCAATAAATCAGGAAGATCTTCAGAATCTGCCTGCCAGCTCAGCCTGTGTGTGATACAGACCCTCGCTTACATTCTTTGATTTCCATTAATTTGCAAACCTCAAACCTGTTCCTGAGCTCCTCCTCTGATCAGAAATGCAAATGATTGGAACTTCACCAGAGAGACCAGGGTTCCTGCAGATCCTTAAAAAGTCTTAAAAGCTATTGAATTGTCCAATATGAAACTAAGGCCTTCATTGGCATTAAACTGTCTTAAATCAGTCTTTCACTTATCTTAGAATTGTTACCACATCATAAATAGGATTTTTTTTAGGCCATATCAAACATTGAAATAATTGACAATATATATTTATTTTACATTTTTGTGAATTTAGTTCAGTAGTTGTTAAAAATAGATCTGTTATTTGTCTATTTTTAGTTTTCTTCCACTTTGGAAAGTTATTCGCAATCTGAAATATTTCTACTTTTTGATAAATTTGTCGCTACCATTTTTTATTTTATTTTTTTGTGTTTATTGTGTCGGTCTTAACTTTTTATTTTAAGTGGAATTAAAAGGTCTTAGAACATCTTGAATTGAACTTTTCTTATGCTGTTGAAACCCTGCTGTGCATTAGGAAATTTAAATAAAGTTATGAGGACATCAGGATCATCCTTGGTAGATTTGACATTGAATTATCATTGTGTGTTTCAAGCTTTTTTGGATCTGATGGTAGATCTCTCCTTGTAGAACATTTTTAAGAAGTTTTGGATCTTGCCAGATTCCATAAATAAAGTGGTGTTTGTTTACCTGTTTTGAATCTGATTGGGGATCAAGTTGACATGATGACTCTGTTTGTAAACTAGGTGATCAACAGCGATCCGTACTGGGTTCCCACCACAGAAGAAGAATACCTGCACTTCGGGGAGAAGGCAGACTCTGAGAACCAGGCCCTCAAATATATGAATGCTGTCCGCCGGCGGAAAGGTCTCTACATTGAGGAGAAGATTGTGGAGCATGCAGAGAAACAGAGGACGCTGGGCAAGAACAAGTAGAAGAGAGAGCTTTGTGTCCCTCTGACAATACTGACCTGTGCATCTGTGGGGGACAACCCTCTGTAATGAGATTCTGGCATTTATTAAGGCACGAGCTTTGGATGATGTTCAGTAATTTAGAGTAAAGTCTATTGATTTTCACTGAGGGTGGATTTAGAGCAGCTTTTTATTCTCTTGAGATAAACAAGTAAAAATACCAAAGAATGGTGTTTGCCTCGTTCATCACAATATGTCAACACTGTCAGCAGCATGTTTGTCTTTCTACTCTGAGTCATAATAATGTTTTATCATTGACCAAATGAGTTGTCCTCTGGAACCATGTGACTCTTGGTAGTTATTATATACATTTATGTATTTTTCTACAATTATTTAAAAAAAATCCACATATTTCATCAGTCTGATAATTTTGCTTTTCGTTTAAACTAAATGTATAATTGATTGGCCAAATAAAATTGTAACAATCGTCTCAGAAGTTTTATTTTCTTGGTAGCCGAAATCCTCTGTCACATAATTCCATCAGAAGTTAGTACTCGATTGGATCAGTGTTGTTTTCATCTATAGCGCAGTCATTGGGATGTCATTCAGACTAGAGAAGTTTGGTTGGATGGTGACAAATGCCCAGTCCCAGCTCCCTCACTTGGTTCCTAGAACACTCCAGTGAGTTCCCTCCACAGTAAAGCACACTCGATGAGGGAAGCGCAAGTGGAGATTTTCTCCCTAGGAAATGGGCCGCCACAATTTGTAAAATGACATCCAAGCCCATTAGATGGCGGTAATAGCCTGTACACTAACATCAATGTGTTCACCTACATCATGTGTAAACACAACTGAGGTTAATGACCACGTAAACCTGACCGAGGATGATTACGAGCATGTGAGTCACCAACCTCGTTTTAGAGTTCAGTCTGTGCCCAGAAGAAGAAGGGGAATCAGCCAGATGGCTGCAAATGCTGCCCATGGAGTTCTAGGAGCTGATGCCTAGAAGGATGCTGAACTTGCTGATGAGCATATCCAAGCAGACGAAGGAAGGCAGGAGGTCTGAAGACCAGAAGATCAGAGGTCTGAAGAGGTTACAAAGGGAAATCCAGGACGGTGTCAGGGAAGTGGTTCCAGGTTCTGAACACAGATTAGCATAAATCCAGCAGGAGTCCGGGAGCAGGTCAGGCAAACGCATCAGAACGGGCTCAGGCAGGCATAGAGGTCCATATGCCGCGCTCAACAGCTTAGTTCGTAGGTCTTTACTGCTAATTCTATAAACTAGCTGTTCCCTGAGCTGCTCATCCAAATTATCACAGAACTCACATGTTGCAAGTCCTTTTAGCACAGCGTCATATTCAGCTACAGTCTCTCCATTTTGCTGCTTTCAAACACTGAATGAGTAACGTTCAATTAACACACTTTTCTTTGGCACATAGAATTCCCTCAGTGCTTTTAACAAGTCTTCTAATGTGCATTCATACAGCTTTTTCGGTGCTAGCAAGTCTGTAATTAATGATAAAGTCTTTGCACCGACCATGAATAAGACAAAAGCCCTTTGTTTCCCATGATCAATTCCGTTGGCTTCCACAAACCTAGTAAATCTTTGCTCACACATCTTGAAACTTTCATTGCTTTCGTCAAAGCACAAGCCCGTTTCACTGTTGATACTGCCATCGTTGTGCTAGCTTCTTCTGCTTCCAAAGTCGTGGTTAACTATTCCACACCTCATCACCAGTATGTTGTGTCCGAGTGAGGTCACGCATACAAAAAGATGGAGGCGGAGCTTAAGCTGTTGAACATTCCACTTGTTATTAAACTACTGCATAATAAAACAGGTAGGCTGTCTGTGTAGTTGCAGTACAGCATCATTCAATGTGGGAGCTTACCTTATTTCCCCCCCCATCTAAACACATGGCATTATGGGAAGTGAAGTCCGTATACACTCTAAAACCATACACAACAGTCATCAGTGCCGATGTAAGCAGCTACGGCTTAGGGGCAGCTCTACCACCAGAACATGAAGATGGCTTAAAGCCAGTAGCATTCTGCTCCAGCAGGCTGTCGGATGCAGAGAGAAGATACTCTCAACTCGAGAAAGGGTGCTTGACAAGTGTGTGTGCGTGTGAATGATTTGCACGCTACATTCAGGAAATGGACATGTACCTTCTGCAAACAAATCATAAACCAGAAATGCCAATCATAGATACACTGTGTGCAGAATAATTAGACAAATGAGTATTTCGATCTCATCATCCTTTTCATACATGTTGTCCTACTCCAAGCTGTATAGCCTTGAAAGCCAACTACCAATTAAGTAAATCAGGTGGTGTGCATCACTGTAATGCGAAGGGGTGTTATGATTCCATAGGTCCTTTATATTCCCATCGATCTGGGAATTTATGTTTCTGATACTTTAAGATGTCTATTGCCCTCCCCTGTAGGGGTGGTAAAATATCTTATTTAATCAGATATTATTTCAGCTGTTATATACTGTTAATGACACACAGTCCTACTAACTGTGTGTTAGAACGATATATTATTCTTATACATTTTTCTAAGGTCCACATTTGTGTGACCATTTTCAATAATCTATTTGCTGCTGTAAATTTGCCCATTGTGGGACAATAAAGGGATTTTTCAATTCTATAAAAGGGTAGAAAGATAGAAGTAAATCTAAACAATGTATGTATATGAAATATATCTGCAAAATCACTCATATTCAACAACAAAAAATACTTAGTTAAGCATATTGTGCAAAACAGCAATAAAAGATTAAAATCCTATCAGATTTATAGTTCCCACTCTGCAGATCTATTAGAATCTGTCCTTAAATTCCAGCCAAACCCATTTATACAGTAACAGATAAAAACCTTTAGATAAATCAAACATTACTGCCACATATCTGACTCAATAATCATTAAAACAACTATTTTCATTAATCTCAGACGGAACTATTCACTGACTTGAATTATATTAAACTGAACTTCCAATTTTCACCACTGTTCGGCGCCAAGTAACCTTTCCTCTGATCACGGCTTACGGGGAGGAATTGAACTTTACAAAAACAATAAGACAAAATAAAATGAATTCAGTTGTTATATTTAATATTTCCACACTGTATAAATATACATTTATGAATTTTATATCAATCTTGGTCTTATTTTATTTATTTATTCTTTTAAGTTAAAAAGTAAAAAAAAAAAATGAATAAATAAATAAAATGAAAAGGGAAAAATGAAAAGCCCTGGGAAACAAGACAAGGTAAACGCTCTGTTCTCTGTCTTGGTTTTCAGAAACATGATAAACTGCCCCAAAAGAGTTCAGAATGAAATCCCTCAAAGCTCTTTTGAGAAAATGAGAAATCGTCTCTCCAATCTGATAATGTGTACAAAAGAGCCTTGTGTGGATATGATTCTAAAGGCGAATCTATCAGACATAGTAACTGCAGTTTCTCAGGACTTGTATAAAATATTTGGCTCAACTAAACATTTGCTTCAGGCCGCCATGGCGCGGAACAACACTTTTGATTCCTCTCTTATCAAAAGTCTGGAAAAAGACCTGGGACTCAAAAGCACAAAACAAGTGAATGCGTTCGATTTTATCAACCCGATGAAGGAGCCTCCGAACCCCAACGCTGTTTTTCTGGCTCTACTAATTAGAAATGTGATAAACAGCTCCAAGACAGCGGGCAAGTCCCTCCCATCAGGTGCTCTTCAAACCATAGTAGAACGTCTGTTCTACTATGGTTTCTACCAGCTAATAGCTTTCTGCCGCGATAAAACCAAATCTCACCCTCAGCCGCAGATCCAACAGCTGGAATTGGTTGTCAAAAGGATTTCCAAGGACATCTTTAATGAATATGGAAGTATTCTAAAATTTATGAACGCAGGCCTGAATTTAAACACATCATTTGATGTTTTATTACTGGATTATCTTAAAACCAGCATAAAAATAAAAGAACCCCGAAAAAACAGGATAGTCTCTGCCATCGACAGCGCCTTGGAAAAAATCTCCAGAGATTTCCTTAACCTGCGTGCTCGGTGGCAGTGGGACTTCCTCCCAACCGTGGTTCAGAGAGAAAACACCACATTTGGGAACAACCAGGAAGTTAGTAACAAGACTTATGCCCCGTCCACACGAAGTCAAAACGAACACGAAACGCTGATATTTTCCAAAACGTTTGCCGTAAAGACGGAGACGTAAAATAAATGTGAGCGTCCACACGAATGCTTGAAAACGCTGCAAAATGTATGCCAGGCCTGTAAGTGGCGCTGTGGTGCCAAAGCAAAAATAAGCGACGAAATGTTGGGCATCCGCACTAATATTTATACATGGTTGCCCTGCGGTTCCATTTTCGTGGTTAAGTCAAATTCAGGTGCTGAACTATGTCGTCGATATTGCTCTGTTCTTCCTGGAAATATTCCAGAAGAAGAAGATTCTGTTGTAAGCCCGACAGCAGGGTGAGTAGCATTAGCAGCAACGGCGCCATTGTTGTTGTCATACTGGTCGCGCATGCGTGTTTAGAGGCGACGCTATGACGCATGCTTGTAAAAAAAAATATGCGGTTAGAGCGTAAAGATGGAAACGCGAAAACGGCGTTTCGAAATCTTCCCACTCTGAAGGCTGAATAAAAAAAAGATCGTTTACAGACCCCCGAAACGCCGGCTTCGTGTGGATGAGAGGCTGGTTTGGTGAAAAATTTGTGCGTTTAGGCCAGGGTTCGTCTTCGTGTGGACGGGGCATTAAACTGCTCGCCTTCTCTCACCTCGTCTCCCCTCTCCTCTCCCCCATCCCCTCCCCTCCGCATAGTCAAAAACCAATTTTTCCAATATTTTCATTTTACTTCATGTGCTGAATATGTATTTCTTCTTCTCTCTCTGCTTGTTTTTTACGGAGCCCGGGAGAGCTCACTTTAAGTGATATTTATTTTCAAGTCTTGATAATTTGTGAGCACGTTTCCTTTAATTGAGCCCTCGAATTAATAAAACATGACCACATTTTCATTTAATTGAGCACTCGAATTAATAAAACGTGAGCACGTTGTAGGCCTAAATCGCACTCACATTTAGTCATTTCCGACATGCTCTCACCGCTGCTCTCACAGCTGCTGCCTGTCGCAACTTCGTGTTACTCAAGCTGTTGAGATTCGGCTATTGTCTGTAACATTACAGTTCAACATTGGTAAGTGATACCGTGGTTAATTAAAGCCTTTTTAGTTTTCACCGGTAGGTGATGACTATAGCGAACTTCTACTCTTTGTAGCAGGGTCACCTGCGGTGTCCCACCAGCTATGGAGCTGACTGCTGATAGCCTGAGGGACTTCTTGAAAGATAGAGGTGTCAGTGAAGAGTTTATTCAGAAACTCGAAAACGAAAAGGTAGGCTATGTGATGTGGGCTGCAAGAAACCAACTTCGAAGGCCGTGAAGGAGCTTCTCCAGTTCCCAGATGTGATGACCGCAACACAGCATGCAGTTACTCGCCATCTGAAACGTTACATTGTAGAAGCTGACCATCAAACTTTACAAAACTTCCTGAGGTTTTGCACTGGCTCAAATTTGGTTGGGCATTCCATTAAGGTTGAGTTCACTGAAACATCTGATTTTCAGCGCAGGCCTCAGGCTGACACATATGGGTGCATTCTTAAATTGCCTGTTGGTTACTACAATTACCCAGACGTCAGAAATGATTTTAATAGTGTGCTGACTAGTTCTGTCTGGGAAATGGATATAGTGTAGATTGTCTCATCAGCTACAAAATGTCAGTTTGCAGTTCTCAATAGTTTGGTTAGCTTTATGAAAAACTGCCATGTCTCAAAAAAGGTGACAAGTTGGTAAGCTGTTCTGATACTAAATGTTGTTATTGTTAAATAATAATAAGTAAACTGAATATGTGCAAAACATTTTATTTTTGAATGACACATTTTGTAAACATTCCTGGATAAAACAGGTGTCAACTTTCTTTTTAAGTTCTTGCACAAGTGTTTAAAACAAGCAGTTGTGAATAACACATTTACAGGTTTTAGTGTAGCAAAGAAACAACAAATCTTGTTTTATTATGTCTAAAAATATATATTTTTCCTGAACCATGTTCAATGTTTTACATATGGGCAGATGTTTTTTTCGATTAAGAGCAAACAATTTTAACAGGGGTCTTTAAATATAATATGCCCTGTATTCCTTGTCATGATGAGGAACTGTTACCTGTTCAACTGAAAAGCAGTGCCATTTAAACAATAAATGTTGTTTTTGCAGAAGTCTTATGTGTACTGTGCTTTTTATTACTGTATTTAAAGCTACAGTGTGTAATAATTACAGGGATATACAGTCAGAAATGTAATATATTATACATAACTATGTTATTTATCATCATCTACGAGCTCAGCCTCTTAACCTTAATATTTGCGTTGCCTTAGAATTCGTTATTTATAATTACATAGGAGCAGGTCTCGCAGCCATGGAGGCAGACATCTTTGTGCTACGGCAGCGCAGAGCCAACAAACTAGCGATTGCGAGATCGCCAAAACGTCACAACGATGTAGAAAAAATAACGGGTATATTTATTATCCTAAGTCTACATGAAATCTATACCCTTCACAGACTAATAAAATACTATCTGTAAAATTATCTATGTAAACAAACCTCATCACTTGAGAAGGTAGGTGATGCGGACGTCGTGGAAGACATTTTGTCCCGTAACGCTTGCCGTACTGTTGGGGAGGAGAAGCGGTGGGGGGGAGATGTTCATCTTGCTGCAGTCTGCAGTCTGACCGCTAGATGACGCTAAAAGTTACACACTGTAGCTTTAAGCTGGGGGATACATCATGTGTTCAAAATAAATAGATTTTTGTGTTGTGTTTTCTCTTTTTGTGTTGTGTTTTCTGATTTGCCGTTGTGTTTTCTCTTTTTGTGTTGTGTTTTCTCTTTTTGTGTTGTGTTTTCTGATTTGCCATTGTGTTTTCTCTTTTTGTGTTGTGTTTTCTGATTTGCTGTTGTGTTTTCTGATTTGCTGTTGTGTTTTCTGATTTGCTGTTGTGTTTTCTCTTTTTGTGTTGTGTTTTCTGATTTGCCGTTGTGTTTTCTCTTTTTGTGTTGCTGCACCTCAGGGCCACCGTAATTAGGACTGGAGTTACTGCTGGGATCTGGAGATTACCCTCTGTCTCCAGCAGAGTGCGCCGTGGGTCTCCTAGGGCTGGAGTCTTCCTGCACACCTGTTGTTAATCCTCTCATCAGGAGACCTCCCCTTTATAAGCTCCTGCCAGACCTTGCTTCCACGCCGCAGTGTTGATCTTAGTTGGTTAGCTTCTTAAGCCTCTGTTTCAGATTGAATCTTGGTTGTCTCTAGTGTGAGATCAGATTCTAATCTCTCCTTTGTCTGTGCCTCACAGGAAACCTGTCTCTGGTCTGAAGCTCAGGAAGAGCTGCCTCACTGGAACCCTGTCTCTGGTCTGAAGCTCTGGGAGAGCTGCATCACAGGAAACCAGTCTCAAGCCTGAAGCTCTAGGAGAGCTTAACCTGCTAATCTGCCCTGGTGAGCCAACCTGAAGGTTCCTATGTGGAATCACCCTGAAGAATCCTTTGTGGATATTCCCTGTTGTTCTCTGCAGTGAGCTGGAAGCTCACCCTGAAGAATCCTATGTGGATGATCCCTGTTGTTCTCTGCAATGAGCTGGAAGCTCAGATCAAGGTCTACCATGCTAAGCCTGAAGTTAGACGCTTAGCTTCCCATGAACTCTGCTAACCAACAGTCTCCAGTCCCAGTTAAGACTTTAGTGAACCAGCCCTGAACCTGTTCCAGAACTTGTTCTTATCGTGTGCTTGTGAACCTTAATAAACTCTGTTGAACTTTTACTCCGTTTTCCGTGTGTGTTCTGCATTTTGGGCTAGCTCAGATTACCCATCATGACAATTACACCCTATTACTACCTTCCATTTAAACATATTTTAATGACATAGTTTACTGAAACCACCCGCGAAGTTGCAGGGACCAATACACTACACCCCGGAGTAATCCCATCCATCGCAACTTTCCTCTGACCTTCCAGGAATCGTGCGGTGTATGGGATACTGGATGGGCTTTCCCCACAGGGTTCCCCCTAGAGGAGACCCTTCTTCAGCTCTACTTGGGCAGATCGGAGTAACCTAACGGTGCCAACAACCAATATGTTTAATGTTGTTTAAAATGATCATTTAAAAAAAGCAGGCAGCAAGCTGCCGGTGGTGCCCGCTGCCGGCAGAGCCTGCCATCGGAGTGGCTGATAGTGGCTGCTCATTGGCGGTTCTAGACAGGGGCCAATGGGAGCCAGTGCCTCTGTAAATCATGTCCTGGCACCTGTACTGAAGAAATAATGCTTACAAGAAATTCTAATGATGATATGCGCTGGAACAGACTTGGTTACTAATAGGTCCTTTGGATCTATTTCATTTTTTTCCTTTACTAATTATTTAAAAACAGTAAGGTGATAGCTTCAGTCGTATTGAGATAGGATCCCATTTTTCATCTGCTAAATGTTTTTTTTTCTAAACAAATAAAAAGGTACTCTGATTTTTATAGCTGAATTTATCAGTATTTCTGAGTTCTAATTCAGATTTAATAGAAAATGGTAATTTTAACTTAAGTAAATAAATATGTAAAATTCCTAAATTATGAATGTATATTGACCTCATAAGAAATACAATTTTTATTGAACCTAATTGAAAAGAAATTTCACTTCATGCAGCTCTCTTAATATATTTAAATCCCTTGCCCTGTTTTTTATTTCATGCTTTTCTGTCCCCCATGAAAACACCCTGGCCCCCTGGTGCATTTGGTCTAGATCCGCCACTGTGGCTGCTGCCGGCAGAGCTTGCCATCGGAGATGTCGATGGTGGCCGCTGCCGGCAGAGCTTCCCATCGGAGAGGCCGATGGTGGCCGCCGGCAGAGCCTGACATCGGAGAGGCCGATGGTGGCTGCTGCCGGCAGAGCTTGCCATCGGAGAGGCCGATGGTGGCTGCTGCCGGCAGAGCTTCCCATCGGAGAGGCCGATGGTGGCCGCCGGCAGAGCCTGACATCGGAGAGGCCGATGGTGGCTGCTGCTGGCAGAGCTTGCCATCGGAGAAGCCGATGGTGGCTGCTGCCGGCAGAGCCTGCCATCGGAGAGGCCGATGGTGGCTGCTGCCGGCAGAGCTTGCCATCGGAGAAGCCGATGGTGGCTGCTGCCGGCAGAGCCTGCCATCGGAGAGGCCGATGGTGGCTGCTGCCGGCAGAGCTTCCCATCGGAGAGGCCGATGGTGGCTGCTGCCGGAAGAGCCTGACATCGGAGAGGCCGATGGTGGCTGCTGCCGGCAGAGCCTGCCATCGGAGAGGCCGATGGTGGCTGCTGCCGGCAGAGCTTGCCATCGGAGAGGCCGATGGTGGCTGCTGCCGGCAGAGCTTGCCATCGGAGAGGGCGATGGTGGCTGCTGCCGGCAGAGCCTGCCATCGGAGAGGCCGATGGTGGCTGCTGCCGGCAGAGCCTGCCATCGGAGAGGCCGATGGTGGCTGCTGCCGGCAGAGCCTGACATCGGAGAGGCCGATGGTGGCTGCTGCCGGCAGAGCCTGACATCGGAGAGGCCGATGGTGGCTGCTGCCGGCAGAGCCTGCCATCGGAGAGGCCGATGGTGGCTGCTGCCGGCAGAGCTTGCCATCGGAGAGGCCGATGGTGGCTGCTGCCGGCAGAGCTTGCCATCGGAGAGGCCGATGGTGGCTGCTGCCGGCAGAGCCTGCCATCGGAGAGGCCGATGGTGGCTGCTGCCGGCAGAGCCTGACATCGGAGAGGCCGATGGTGGCTGCTGCCGGTAGAGCTTGCCATCGGAGAGGCCGATGGTGGCTGCTGCCGGCAGAGCTTGCCATCGGAGAGGCCGATGGTGACTGCTGCCGGCAGAGCCTGACATCGGAGAGGCCGATGGTGGCTGCTGCCGGTAGAGCCTGCCATCGGAGAGGCCGATGGTGGCTGCTGCCGGTAGAGCCTGCCATCGGAGAGGCCGATGGTGGCTGCTGCCGGCAGAGCCTGCCATCGGAGAGGCCGATGGTGGCTGCTGCCGGCAGAGCTTGCCATCGGAGAGGCCGATGGTGGCTGCTGCCGGTAGAGCCTGCCATCGGAGAGGCTGATGGTGGCTGCTGCCGGCAGAGCCTGCCATCGGAGAGGCCGATGGTGGCTGCTGCCGGCAGAGGCCAGTTATTGGCAGATAAACTACTCTGTTCCATCAAGTAAATGTGACACTATAAAAGTTTTAATGCAGTTATTAAGCAATAACATCACAATAAAAAAAAAACAGTACATTTTAATACAGGTTATTAAGTGGTAACATCACTATATATATATATATAGAACAATCTAGTTAGGAGTACTATAAATAAGGCATTTGCCGAAAAACGGCAAGAAAAATACCCAAAAAATAATTAAATACCAAAGAACAGTAATCCAAAAACTACATGACAAAATAATTCAGTGGCTCCGGCCAGTAATACGCCGTGCCATTTGCCGGAACTGCTGCAACGAGCCACGTCGAGCCATCGGAACTGTCACCGGAACTGCTGCAACGAGCCACTGCCACGAATTGAGCTCGGCCCTGCTGAAAAGCAGGGGCCCTGCACGTGGTTGTGTGGAGGTCAGACGGTGTGCTCAGCCTGTCTGTATGCAGGCAGGTGCTCTGTCTCTGGGGAGAGGATCTCCATTTGGTCTCCTGGTTCTGGATGCGGTTCTGTGGGGAACCAAGGCCCGCTGCATGGGCCCCCCTAGCCTGTGGGGAACCAGGGCGGTCCATGGTGCTCTGCATGGGCCCCCCTGATTCTGGACCCTGAGTCTTTGTAAGCAGGCCCTGCCGAGTGTTGTCCCCTGATGTCGACACCTGTCCCACTGGTTCTGAACCGGGCCTGCTGTTTCTGCAGGCCTGTGGGGAACCAGGGCCCGCTGCATGGGCCCCCCTAGCCTGTGGGGAACCAGGCTGCATGGGCCCCCCTGGTTCTGGAGGACAGTGTGTGTTGAACCGGGTCTGCCGAGTGTTGTCCCCTGATGTCGACACCTGTCCCTGGGGTGTCCACTGGTTCTGAACCGGGCCTGCTGGTTCTGCAGGACTCTAAACCCTTGACTAAACCCTGCTCTGAACCCTTCTTGCAGAACCCCTGTCTCTGACCCTGAGACCCAGCCTGGAACCATAGACCTTGGATCCCCATCTGAAAACCCAATCTGAAAACAACTATCTTGTTTTCAATAAACCTCTTAACCTACAACCTGCCTCTGTAGTTGCTCTCATTCAGAGTCACCTTCAGTTATGACAGAACGAACTGACCATCCTGACTGGTGAGCAGCTACGGAGTGTGATTTCCCATCAGGGCCTGTTACTTGGCCAGCATGAAACACTCATTCAAACCATGGTCCAGCAGCAAACTCGAGTTATGCAGACCATGAGTACTCTCACCCACAAGCTTCAGCCATGCTGAACTTAAACCAACCTACCTACCAGATCATAAAGCAAACCTACAACCTGCCTCTGTAGTTGCTCTTGTTCAGTCACCTTCAATTATGACAAACAGTGGCGGATCTAGACCAAATGTACCAAGGGGCCAGGAGGGGGCCAGCATGTTTTCATGGGGGCAAAGAAAAGCATGAAATAAAAAAACAGGGCAAGGGATTCAAATATATAAAGAGAGCTGCATGAAGTGAAATTGCTATTAAATTAGGTTAAATAACTTGTAATTCCTTATGAGGTTGTGAGGTTAATATACATTTATAATTTAGTACTGAAGACTTAATAGTTCATCATTACAAATTCTAATGATAAATTATTATGTCTTCAGTACAGGGGCTATAACAGGGGCCGGGACATGATCTACAGGGGTCCGTTGTCCCCTGTCTCTGTCTCCCTAAAATTAGTTTTAGGAATTTAGGATGTGTGCAGAAGCAGACATAGAAAAATAAGCATAGATACAAAAGGCAACTGTCAACCAGGAAGCACACAGCCAGGCAGACGAGCTCCGAGCCAGCTCCCATGTCAGAGGATGAAGACAACACATCCAGTTAGTCACAGTCAGAGAAACAGGACTAGACTGGAAAACAGGCCAAGATCCACATTTAGAAACAAAGGTGTTGATGGCAGCAGCACAGCTGATATTTCTCTCCAGGATGGAGTCACAGCCAAACAGGAACAGACCAGATCAACACAATTCAAAGTGCTAAAGTAGACGTTTAAACAAACTCCAGCTGGAAATCTATTTTTGATATGTTTTACAGGAACACTTGGTCAAACTGTTCAACCATCAGCATTTAATCTGTTCAGGGTGGCACCAGCATCGGTTTCAACAAGCAAAAATAAAAGGAATTAGATAGACAGATGGATAGAAAACCTTTATTTATCCCACTGAGATGTTCCCATCAATACACTCACAGGACATTTTGATATAACTGCATTTATTAAAACATGAAAAAACACAAAAAGCATTTCTATATTTTTGCTTTTCACTCTCTGCTGACCAGAAGACTTATTCCCTGTAGATGGAGGAATCCACGTCTTCTGGAGTATGGTCACTGCATAAGAGAGGGGATGTGTCACTTTAAGCAACAACAACTTGAAGAGATACAACTTAACCCAAAAGATATGTTTCACCTGACTTCCATGTGCCTTAAATTGATTTTGAAGGACTGATCAAAACAGATTAGTGGATACTAGTTTATTAGAAGGATAAAGGTGAAGATTTAACTTCATTCAGGAATCAGTATAGTTCTGGGGGTGGCCTCACTGCCTGCCTGCAGGTGTTGGCTTATTTATGCACTCCAGAAACTTTGCCATGAGCATAATATGGGTCAACATCTTTTGATGCGCCTGCAAAATGCTAAAACTGGATACATCATCCATACAATAAAGCATAGGACTTTTACTAAATATGTTAAAATCTGCAGTTGTAAGGTGAGATATTGTTGAAAAAGTTTTTTTGTAGGGCATGCAGACAACATAATGACCATCATATGGACTATTAGGATTTATAAAAATTGAGAAAAATGAGAAAAACACCTGAAGAGAATCAAGTTGCTCCTCAAACTTCCTTTGGTCCTCTAGTTGGATCCTGCGGAAGTGCTTCTCTTTATCCTCAATTGTGATGCTTACTGTCTCCATCTGCTTGATTATCCTTTTTGGCCACCAAATTGCTGTCCACCTACACAAATAAGGCAACAACAATGGATGCACAGTTAGACTATGGACCACAAACTAAGCAGAAAAATCAAATGACATTAACAAAGCTAATAGTTTGTTACAAAGTTATATCATAACCAAAAAGGCTGTGAGCTCTGATCTTAAACTGTAAGGAGAATTGATACTTTGAAATACATACAGAGTGGATGGATGGATGGATGGATGATGGATGGATGATGGATGGATGATGGATGGATGATGGATGGATGATGGGTGGATAATGGATGGATGATGGATGGATGGATGGATTGATGATGGATGGATGGTGGATAGGTGGATGGATCATTGATGGATGGATGATGGGTGGATAATGGATGGATGATGGATGGATGATGGATGGATAATGGATGGATGATGGGTGGATGATGGGTGGATAATGGATGGATGATGGATGGATGATGGGTGGATGATGGGTGGATAATGGATGGATGATGGATGGATAATGGATGGATGATGGATGGATGATGGGTGGATAATGGATGGATGATGGGTGGATGATGGGTGGATAATGGATGGATGATGGATAAATGATGGGTGGATAATGGATGGATGATGGATGGATAATGGATGGATGATGGATGGATGATGGGTGGATAATGGATGGATGATGGATGGATAATGGATGGATGATGGATGGA